>NC_088643.1:71654384-71881884 GCF_964019385.1 Sycon ciliatum
TTTGCATGATCGCTATTATTGGGACGAATCCACTGATCGCTTGTACCTCAAGGCATCCCCCAATAACCGGTTGTGAATACCACAGTGCGGTGTCCGGTTAAAGCTCATTCAAGAACACCATGAGTGTGCAACGGCTGGCCACCCGGGTCGTGATCGAACGTACTTCCGCCTAGCACGTTTTTTCTACTGGCCCCGAATGGGTCTCGATATCAAGAGATTTGTCAAAACCTGTGATCTCTGCCAGCGAACGAAGGGAGGTCAGCCACGAACAGGGCTTCTCCAGTCACTTCCAATACCTAATAGTCCTTGGCAGGATATCTCAATGGATTTTATTGTTGGATTGCCCCTTACTTCTCGTGGCTTCGACGCAATTTACACCTTTGTGGACCGACTTACGAAGTGCGTACATCTTGTTCCAACAAACTCGAAGATTGATGCTTAGGGCAGCGCTCAACTGTACATTCAAAACGTGTTTCGTCTGCACGGGCTGAGCTCAACCATTGTTTCCGATCGCGATCCACGATTCACTGCAGCTTTTTTCAAAGAAGTATTCTCTCAGCTAGGAACTAAATTGGCATTCAGCACTGCTAACCACCCTCAAACGGATGGTTTGACAGAGAGAGTTAACCGGCAAGTGGGAGATGTTCTAAGAGCATTTGTGAACTTGAGACAGGACAATTGGGATTCGCTTCTACCACTCTGCGAGTTTGTAATTAATAGTTCACAACAGTCATCTGTAGCTAATACACCGTTCTATCTGAACTATGGGTTTGACCCTAAGTCCCCGCCCGAATTCATTCTTACGGGAGGGGACAGGAGTGATTCGGTCGATTGGCTTCATGAGCAGGAAGCCGCACTAAGGATAGCTCGAGATGCAATGCTCGACGCCCAGGCAAGGCAAGCTCTATACGCAGACCAGACGAGTACGCCCAGTGATTTGAAGGTTGGTGATAGCGTTCTTGTCTACAGAGACTTTCTACTGACCCCGGAAGCTCGTGGCCAGCCCTCTCGGAAGTTGCAACCCAAGTGGTTTGGTCCGTATCGTATCCAGGCTAAGATTGGAGCGAATGCTTTTCACTTGGAACTACCCCGTGAACTTCGCTGCCATCCCGTGTTTAATGTCACTGCTCTTAAACGCTACGAAGAGAACACGATTCCTGGAAGACACCAACCCCCGCCTCCGCCCTTCACAGATCTAGATGGACACACACGCTATGTTGTCGAAGCCGTTTTGAATCACCGACACCGCAGTGGTGAGCAACACTTCCTGGTGCATTGGAAGGGTTACCCCAGCAGCGAAGCTACGTGGGAGCGCGCTGGCAACCTATGTGATGAGTCTGGTCGGAATATTAAACCGCTGCAGAACTATCTAGCCTCACAACGACAGCAGCCTTGATCTAACTGGGCTGAGCCATATGCATCTCTTACTGAGATAGTTAATAATATGTTATAGACTGATATAGTTTTGCGTCATCTCCTTGTGAGAGTGATGGAGTTGAGTTGGATTACACTTCAATGTGGTTATGCATGTGCATAAGTGATTATTAAATATTCCCCTTTCCACAATTGCATCTCCTCACTGGATTGTGTTATCTAATAGAACCTTGGGCTTCCTATGGGGCCGGGAGAGTGTAATAGTTTTACCTTGACACTTCTTGCTTGTCTTATGGTAACACCTTGTGTTCCTACTATTCTCACTCCTGCGGTTCTCGCATTTCTTTTGCTTTATAACCTCTGGTTTGAACATCATTCGGGGAATTCTCCAATCAATCAAGTCTATACTGTTACAGGGAGAGAGAGCGAGACAGAGCGAGAGAGAGAGAGAGAGAGAGAGAGAGAGAGAGAGAGAGAGAGAGAGAGAGAGAGAGAGAGAGAGAGAGAGGAGAGAGAGAGAGAGAGAGAGAGAGAGAGAGAGAGAGAGAAGAGAGAGAGAGAGAGAGAGAGAGAGAGAGAGAGAGAGAGAGAGAGAGAGAGAGAGAGAGAGAGAGAGAGAGAGAGAGAGAGAGAGAGAGAGAGAGAGAGAGAGAGAGAGAGAGAGAGGAGAGAGGAGAGGGAGAGGGAGAGGGAGAGGGAGAGGGAGAGGAGAGGGAGAGAGGGAGAGGGAGAGGGAGAGGGGAGGGAGAGGGAGAGGGAGAGGGAGAGACAGAGGGAGAGACAGAGGGAGAGACAGAGGAGAGACAGAGGGAGAGAGAGAAGGGGGGGAGGTAAGGAGGGATGGAGGGAGAGAGAGACAGAGGGAGATAGATAGAGAGAGAGAGAGAGAGAGAGAGAGAGAGAGAGAGAGAGAGAGAGAGAGAGAGAGAGAGAGAGAGAGAGAGAGAGAAGAGAGAGAGAGAGAGAGAGAGAGAGAGAGAGAGAGAGAGAGAGAGAGAGAGAGAGAGAGATTAAGAGAGTGGGTGTGTGACCGGGGAAGCTTTGCAGTACTAATTGCTGACCCATGTCAGGCAGTCAGCCTCTCGGAGGAATGTTTCACACAACCTTTTAGCAAATTACATAAACGCATAGCGGTTGGTGCGAGTGATGTCCAGCGTGCTGGCGAGACATCAGTAATATTCTACACACAGACAAGACTTCTGACCATGCTGCTGTGTCAAGATGTTTGCCAGAACACCAGTCAAGTCCCATGGTTACGTATTTGCCGACCGAGCCAACTTTGAGGAGCACACCGACATGAAACACACATTTTGTTGTCGTTCTGTTGTTTATTTTCCCACTTTGGTTGAAGGAGCTTTTTTCTGAGAATGCTGAGCTGCGGGAGATGTTGACAGCAATGCAACAGGAGAGTGCGTCCGTCTTGCGGCTCCGACACATAGATATTATGCCTGAGGTGAGTAATCTGTGTGTGTGTGTGTGTGTGTAAGTGTAAGTGTAAGTGTGTGTGTGTGTGTGTATGTGTGTGTGTGTTTGTGTGTGTATGTGTGTGTGTGTGTGTGTGTGTGTGTGTGTGTATGTGTGTGTGTGTGTGTGTGTGTGTGTGTGTGTGTGTGTGTGTGTGTGTGTGTGTGTGTGTGTGTGTGTGTGTGTGTGTGTGTGTGTGTGTGTGTGTGTGTGTGTGTGTGTGTGTGTGTGTGTGTGTGTGTGTGTGTGTGTGTGTGTGTGGATGGGGGTGGGGCACATTGCTTGTAGCAGTTCAGTTGTGCCTGGCTTATGAATTGTCTTTCTAGTTCGTTTTATATCAATTCAAATACTACCGGCACAAATTGCACAATCCTGTTATTATCTTGACTACGGATTTCTATGATAGTTTAGTCATGGCCAAAGAAATCCGACGTGCTAGTCAAAAGTAGCGCCGTGTTTCCATTCAATTCCACCATGGATGTTCCCAAAACTGATCCGAGAGCCGCAGGGGCGGCATGAGCCTTGATGCTGCTTTCGGCACGTGGGTTGAATTTCTTTTGCCACAATTGTAGGCTGTGTTTGCATCCTGCACCGTGTCTGTGAAGCAACAACACGAGTCAGGGCTGGGGTAACACTGCTTGCTGTCATAGAGTGTGGCTAGTGAACTGTTTGTGCTGTCTGCTAGCTTTGTCTGGTCTCGTCGGGTCAAATCAAAAACCTTTGACTACAGTACGGACGGATACTTACTACTTACAAATTGACGGACCGAATGAAGAGGGCATCAACAAATTATGACTTTTCCTGGACCAGGAAATGTGCCATTGATTTGAAGAAGGGTGCGATCTGTTGCATACAATATACTTAGCACTGTCCAGCAGGTTATACTGATTCAAAGTTTTTTATAACATTACTACTTCAGTATAAAGTACTCGTATTCGTATAAGTTTTTTTGAATGAAAAACCAAAAATATTTGGCACCTATGAAATCAGGGGATTAGGCCTTGACAGAATATTTTCGTGAAATTAAGGACGTTTAGCAACGCGAAAGTTCGAAAGAAAATTCGAGTCTGGGAATGAGTACAGAAACAAAGGTCGAAACTTCGAAAACTTGGACGCGAAGTTGCAGTGATTTGCGAAAGTAACTTTCTCTTTTCTCGGTACGCATTTCACTACAGGGAGTAGTAATTTTACAGCCCCCTGCTGGAGACTGAGCTGCATATACGGTACGGTACTATAAGATTCAAATAGCTTCGAGAAAAAGTCGTTTCGCATTGCTAAACCTCACAAGTTTTCTTTTTCGAAATAGATTTTCGCGAAATATCGCCAACACCAAAAGTTCGAATTTTCGCATTGCTAAACGTCCCTATTATGCTTTTCGCATTGCTGAAAAAATTGCAGAATTATGCTATTTTCATGCTAAAAGTTATCATTATTAATTTATTATGCCGCATTATGCTCACATATGCTGCTAATGTATTTGTTTGTTTGTTTGTTTCCTTTATTTGAATTAGTTTAGAGCACAGGCAATTCTGCCTTCTCACCAGAGGAAAAACCTCCGGTTCCTGCTAAGAACGAATATAATATTATGAGAGAAGGAAATATTAAAAAGAATCATAACATGATAATTCCAAAGCACAAAGTTTGTATATAATTCAAATGGGTGTGTGTATGTGTAAGCATGCAGTGAAGAAAACACCGAGAAAACATGCAGTAATGTTTAGGGATGCCGAGCAAGGTGGTTACAAATTACAATTAATTCTGTTCAGAGCCAGTTTAAAGGCAACCGCCGCACTGTGGAGGCGAATATCGCTGGGAAGGGCATTCCAAAGAGTGCTTCCCACAAATGTCAATGACTGACGACCGGAAGGTCCAGGAAGGAAAGGCACTTGCAGTAGCCGCTGCTCCTGTCCTCGAGTAATTCGGCGATCATCCCGGGATGCTTGGCCTGTGTTAGCCATCAACTGAAAGTAGGTGCAGAAAAGAGGACTTGCAAGATCATGTAGGCAACGGAAAACAAAAAACAAAACCTTGTAGTTAAAAATGTGAGTTAGGGATCGAATAGATAAGCGCACGAGGAGGGGGGCTGTGGATGCACGGCTGGAGAGTCGGAAAATTGCACGAATTCCGGATTTGCTGGATTTGATTAAACGACTCTGCAGCTGCTGTGTCAGCGACGGGAAGAATGCATTGGATGCGTACGTTAGTCGTGCTTGCACAATGCCAATGTACCAAAGTCTGCGGGCTCTTATGGGCAGAGATCGCCCATGGCGCCATAGCTGGCTGATGGCGACTGACGCCTTCTGCACAACACTGGAGACATGTGGCTGCCAGGATAGCTGGTCATCAATGGTTACACCAAGGTATTTGGCAGTGGAGGTAACAGTTAAGGCTTGATCCTTACATTTCACGACTGGTATGTCGCCAGTGAGTCCCCGAGGTTGAATTACCATGACTTGGGTTTTGCCGGTATTCAGCAGAAGTCCAATTTCGGAGAGCCAGTCAGACAGACGTGTCACAGCCGTAGTCAACGTCTTGCAAACAGTGTCCAGATCTGAATCAGAATAATCTAGGATGATGTCGTCTGCGAACTCCTAATGAACAACAATGCAAGGTATGACGTCGGAAATGTCACTCGTGTAAAGGACAAAGAGAAGCGGCCCAAGAACACTGCCTTGGGGCACACCTCTTGAGCATGGGACTGCATCAGAGAGAGCCTCACACACCTTGACACGCTGAGTACGACCAGACAGATAGCTAGCCAACCATAACAATACTCTGCCATTGACTCCCAGGGTGAATAGTTTATCAATCAGACGTTGATGTTGGACACGGTCAAACGCTTTTGACATGTCAACCATCACAATACCTGTGTATTTTCGCTCTTGTTTGGCCGGTTGGCGGCTAGAACTAATGCATCTTCGGTAGAGTGTATTTTCCTGTAAGCAAACTGACTGCTAGGTAATATGCTATGTTGCGTGAGGTATGCTGTGAGTTGCTTCTTTACAAAGAACTCCAAAATCCGGGACAGAATAGGGAGCAATGGCACTGGTCTATAGTTAGTAGGGGATGTTGCATCGCCACTCTTGAACAGTGGACTAATGTGTGATGTTTTAAAACACACTGGCACAGTACCTGATGTCAAGGATGCATTGACTAGGGTGGTAAATGGAGGTGCCAGAACATCTGAACACTGCTGCAGTAAAATTCCAGGAATGTTGTCACTCCCAGATGCTTTGTGAGGACTCACAGTTTGCAAGCATTGTGCAACATCAGACACGCTTACCGGCTGAAATGTTGAGAAGCTAGATGCAGAGGCTGGACCATGTGGTATATGCAGCTCAGGTGGCCGCATAGGGTCATGCACAATGTCTCCAAACAATTTACTGAGTGACTCAAGCGGCGCTTCAGGTTCTTTCCGTGTCTTCTGTCGGCCTGTGACATCGTTCATGACAGCCCAAAGTTGCCGTTGATCTGATGTATCACATCTCTTAGTGAAGTACAAGTTGCGCAGACTCCTGTCCAACTTCCGTGCTTTGGAGCGAGCTGATCGGTGTGCTTCTTGAAGGTTCTGATCGGTTTTGTCTCGGAGCCAGAGACGATGCGCCCGGTTCCGTTCACGAACACTTGCCACTAACTCATCTGTAATCCAGGGGCAAGGACGTCGAGATTTGCGGCACCGTTCCCGAAGTGGAGCATGTTTGTCTAGAGTGGTCTGGATTCCCGCAGTGAGTGACGACGCAAGCATCCACACAGACAGAGTCACAGGTAGTTTGCGTCTTCTCGTATAATGGTTCTTTTGCAAAATAAAAGGGAATTTTTTTTGTAGAGGGCGTTGCACTGTAGTAGCAAAAGTTCAACGGGGTCAACACACCGTCCGACCTAGCTACGACCATCACTGATTGTAGTGGACTGGACATGTTCTCAAGGGAGTCGTAAACCTACGACTTCCTGGTGCATCTACTTGTACTTGTACTTGTAGAACATGTACAACTGTATGGAATTTGATGCGAACAGGCAGATTATTCCAATTTTATGCGATTTGTATGCAATTTGCCTCGAATTATGCGATTATTTGATTTTGGTAGAAATTATGCGAAATATTATGGTAGCATAATCTATCAAGGCCTACAGGGGATGGCCCACGCCTAGTAAAAAAAAAACAATGAGGAGCTACGGTTATACTGATTGGTGAAATTTGGTTTTCGGGTTTCTCCAGAACTTCAGTTGCTACGAGTATGAACTTGCAATCCTTACACGTTGACAGGTAGGCATATGCGGATAATGCCGGCAGAAAAATTGTCAGAATTCGGTACTTTTTCTGGTAAGTGTCATGCATGTTTGGTATGTGGATAAAGAAATGGAGCAGAATTCGAGGAATTGCCCGCCAAAGGTTTGTATGGTTCTGCCAATTTCACTGCTTTTCAAGCAAGAATCTGACACCTTTTCGAGCATCATCCGCCCACCTTTTCGAGCATTATCCGCCAATGCCTATTGTTCTATTGACTGGTGAAAAGTGCCGGTAAATTATTCACAGTGGGTGTTATCATTGTGCTATACATGTAGTGTGCTCAGCTAGGTGGGACAGGAAGATGCACTCATACGGACTAATACTGACTAACACGGATTAATACAGACTAACACTGACTAATACTGACTGACCTAACCGAAATGACTGAACTGACTGAACTGACACAGCAAGCCAGGTACATCAGCAAGCCAAACTCTCATACAGACTGAAACACAGAAACGACGTACCAGTGCATTAGCAAGGTGCTTTGATGCAGACGTGAACTGACACGGCAATCACGGTGCATCACCAGGGTTCGAGGAACAGCCCGTAGCATGGATTCTTGCCCAGACGCTCGTTACGTGCCATCTTCATCAGCGTCGTCATGGGAACGTTGCCCACGACCAGCAATGGTGTGCTCCTGCTACACTTGCCATGCATCAGCTTCCAGTGGAGAAACCCCGGAGCACGGGTCAGACTTGCACCCGCCTTGTGCAGCAAAAACCCAAGCATGGCGTCCTCGACGTTACCGGGAAGCGCAGAAGATGCCTGAGTCAGCGCCTGACGCACAGCATGGATGGCAATGTCCCGCGACACGATGTAAGAGAAACCGGACGCAAACGGAGGGTACGTCTTGTCTTTGATCACGGCCATGTGATTGTCGTTGATGCAGTTTTTGCTTCGACTGTACAATGCACAGCGGACTACATCACGGTTCTGCTCCGGATGAGGGCTGCCTGTGTACAGCCTTTTTCTGGGCTGCTGCATCAGCCATACTAGCAAGTTCTCAAACACTACGTACGCATCATCATCCACTAGCATTAGATAGTCGGATGTGGGTTGCTGGAGCTGATACCAATGCAGTGCCCATAACGTCTTTGACGTCATTGTGTCATAGCCGTCCATGATGGGAGCCACAAATACATCCTCCTTGCTCTCCACCTCCGCTCGAAGCCTGGTCATGACGTCTGCACTCTCAGATTGTCCAGTGTAAAATTGGCACAGTGTCCGAACGTTCTTCAGTACATCCATGTGCTCATCCGCTTTGGGTCCATCGGGAACGAAATGTCTGCTTCGGCAGCGATTGAACCATAGCTTGCGTGTCAGCTCTCGCCTCTCGAAGTATGTAGGACCCGTCTTGACCAAGATAGTCACGGACATGAGACTTTCAGTCGAGCGGCGGGGTGCTGGAATGGCGTACTGTTTCGGCTGACCAGTGGCGCATCTAGCCGGCCTCAGCCCGCCCTCAGTGTTGAGGTCCTGGAAGTCTGGCCGAAGCTTGACTGCCCTGTAGAAGCCATCCACTTGCCATTCGTATGCCCGTAGATTTTGTTCATCGAGGGATCGCTCCACTGCGTACCACAGGATGAGAGCTACCGTCAATATCTGAGTCACGCACAGGATTCGCAGCAGCAGCGGGCGAGGACGCGAGTGAACGACTCGTGACTCATTCGCTTTCCAGAACATACTACAGTCGTCCCTCTCTAATCCGGCACTTTATAATCCAGCACCCTCGATAAACCAGCACAATTTTCAGTAGCCAAAATGTCCTCTTCATGCACATTGCAGCAGTAAATCAGAAATCAGCACCCTCCCTAATCCAGCAGATTTTCGTGGCACAAATGGTGCCGGATTATAGAGGGACCACTGTAGTAGCAGTGACCATCGCAGCAGATTCGCTTTCCCCAGACAAGAGCAGGACTACAAGTAGAGTGGGAGTTCTCACTACGGAACTACGAAAATTAAATATATCTCAGGGAGTGGATGTTGATTCCTTGTACTTCAGTACACTAGTACTAGGTTCTTCATGTTAGGCCACACTGAAGAAGGTCTGTGGTTCGACTCACCCGACCGACCGTACATTTTTCAGCCCGACCGTAACTTTTTTTCGGCGGGCTGTCGTGTGACTGACGTACGTGGACTGAACACGTACGTCTACGTGCTGTGCAGCGTGAGTCTGCGGCCCGGACGCAGGCTAGGCGGCTCCTTTTGGACTTGACTTGTAGTTGTACTTTTTTTTATTTATTTTTTTTACAATACCATTCACACTGCATTTATTCGCACAGCAGAAAAGCAACCAACAGAAAATCATAGCAAACAAAACAAAATCATCGGATAATAAAAGTGTGGCTAGACACGGCTACTCCGCAAGAGTCTCAGTCACGCAACTGACAGTCGTTGACTGCCAGCACAACAGGAGTGGCAGCATCCAAACGACTGCGGTAGGGAGAAGCACGGTGACCACGGAGGCTCATGTTGCAGGATCGAACCAAAGCAAAGGAGACAAGAGACTTGTAGTTGTACTGCAGTGCAGTGCAGTGAGTGGTACGACTGCTGCCTTGTGCTGGTGGTAGAGTCTACTCGATACGACCACCGACAGACTGGCGAGACTTATTTTGAAGTGACCGTCCGGTTGAGAGTGATTGCCTCGTTCCAGATTAAGCCTTAAGGACGGCCTTCTGTTTTGGGATGAAGGACAGACGAGATTGCACTTTCCTCGTGTATTGGGAACGATATTTCACCTGTACCGGTAAGTTGCTGCTCCATGTGTGCAAGCACAGGAAGCGTCGATGGAAAAAGCCCATGTATTCGTGCACGCCGACACCAAACTAGCAATACATGTACCGGTACATTGTACAATTTGTACTTCGAAGTAGTTCCCGAACTTACTTTCAACTCGCATCGTTCTTCATTTGCTTGATGATTTGGACAGTCAGAGTCACCGCTTGAAGTTATTCTCTTCTCGTTCCAGAGCTACACAATGTTTCAAAGTATTAGCCAGTGATCCCTTTATACAACATGTATGGCATAACACTGCGTAATAATGCCGATGTACTGGGTGTCTACAGGCAGTACAGTGTATTTACATCAGGGAGTCGTACTCAAACTAGGGAGGTGACACGGATTTCTGTGCCGTGTCACCTCCCTAGTTTGAGTACGACTCCCTGATTTACATGTACTAAAAATATATGAGGAGTGAAAAGAAGGTCATCGACGTGCTGAAATTCAACAATTTCCCCCAATCAGTAATTGACAAGGCCCGGGAACGAGCTGGACGACCGACAGGACCCAAACAGAAAAAGGACTTTCGCACAACACTCAAGCTGCCATTCAAAACCGATCACATCCACAAGAAGGTGCAGTATCTCATTCGCAAATATCAGCTGAACACCCACATCATATACAAGAATGCTCGGCTCAGCTCGCGGGTTTGCAGGTCTGCTTTGGACAAGCCCCTATGCCGCAAATTCGTTGATCCACAGCAGCCAAGGAGAAGGGGAAGACCGAAATCAGCTTGCGTGGCATGTACAGCAGGGGCAGTGGACTGCACCCGCCGAAACGTGGTATACCACCTCGAGTGCCGTTGCGGTGATGACTATGTGGGTGAAACTGGCCGAAGCGTTGCGACAAGGTCAAGGGAGCACAACGATAATGCACGCAACGAGGTCCGAGGGAAGGCGCTGGGTGAGCATTACCGGATCTTCCATGCCGATGAGCCATTGTCGCTGGGGCAGACCGGATTCGCCAACGTCTGTGTGCTTGCGACAGAGCCAGACAGGGCAAGGAGAAGGATTCGGGAAGCGGTCAAGATCCGGGACATGGAGCCTAATATCAACACCAGCAGTGGTTGGGATCTCCTGTGAACTCTGGTTGCCTGGCTTTTTCATTGGAGTGATAGCTATTCATGTGAAACCTTAGCACCCACAAATTGTACGTATCACCACCCTAGACTTTAGCATTATGTTAGCACTGTCCACACTACTGTAGTCATGTGGCACAGGTTGTACATAATTATCACCGCCCTAGTCTTTCACACGGAGGACTAGCACCCCTATTGCGATCATGTGGCATGTGTCATTTTTTCGCTTGGGAGTTGTTGTTTTTTTGTTTTGTTCTCCCCGCTGTATTCCGCACGCACCTAGCCAGCTTGTTGTTTTAAAGTCTGCCTTGCTTCCGTGTCTGCTTCATCCTGAAGATGGTCAGAGTGACCGAAACGTTGAGAAGAAAGAAGAATTGTTCAGCTGTGTGAAGAAGCAGTGCATCTGAGTGTTGGCCAGTGTTGCCACAATACAAGTTGCTATAATGAAGCTGCGTGAAGCGTCGTTCCGAATTTAAAAATATATATTTTTAAAAAAAAATCCGCCCGCCCGCCCGTAAAAAAAATGTCCATGTTAGTCGAACCACACACCTTCTTTAGTTTGGCCTTACCCTCTTTATTACTACAACGTGTAGGGCGTGCCATGGCGCATGGCAGCCAAGGATTGCGGCAAACACTTGGAGCGCGGTCTTGGGTTATCAGTGATCATGATTATGCGCCTCTAGTACTAGTAGGCTCTACATGTATGCGCCTCGTTAGAATAATGGCTTTTACAGTATGTACATGACTACATCATTGTACTGTCCCTCCAGGAAATCGCGATTCCACGGATGCAACAAATTTCGCGATTTTGGCCCAAACCCGCGATTTTCAGCAAAATCTGTGATTTTCCGCGTCTTTTGTTGTTTTCTGCACTCTACATCTCACATTTTATGCACTTTTCACGCAGTTCTTTCCATGATCCTGTAGGTTATTTGCACAGTACGACTCCCGAGTAGATATACGATGCAACAAATTTCGTGATTTGGCCCAAATCCGCAATTTTCTGCAAAATAATTCCGCGAATTCCTGGAAAGTTCTGCATCATTCCGCACTTTTCGTCGCATTTTTGTTACTTTCTGCCGCAATTTCTTGCGCAAGTTTTCGAGAGTTTTTTCCGCAAATTCCCGCAGGGACAGATTGTACATCATTGTACTGACATTGACAAGACTTAGTGACCATGGTGACAGTGACACTGCACTCTGCACTGTAGTTAGTAGTTATAGGAACGACGTGTTGCTTGGCGACTACACAGTAGCATGGACAAGCACTAGTTGAACTGAAGCAGCCTCCATCCTTGAGCCGAGGTGAGTCTCTTACTTACTCATGTCAGTTGTCTCCGACTCTGAGCTGAGTAGAGCTGAGGAGGGAGTCGGTTTGACCATGCATGGTGACCGGTGACGGCAGGACAGTCGTACAGACTCAGTATGCCGCTTGTGATTGCCCGATTCGCATGATCGATGTGATCGGGATTTACTTGTTGTTTCTTCCAACTCAGAAGATATAAATTTTCATCTCGTACATGTACCGGTATGCGTTTCTTGCGCAGCAATCCATCGTGTTGTAGACGTGTTGCAGATTCAGGAGGTGTTCACCTTCCGTGCCTTCGGCTTCAGCGAGATAGTCCTTACTGCTTTGGAGCGGATTGATCAGCCACGCGCGTGCCTTTGGCTGTCCGTCAACTCGCTGCACTGAACTAAATCGACAATAATTATAGTGTCTCTCCGATGTTACCTATCTCCTGTAGACACTGAGCGAGGTGCTGACACGGAGTAGCTTGTGAGTGTGCCTACATGATGGCGATGCAGCAGTCTAAAACGTTGCACTTCAATCTCAAATCATTGTCGAACTTGAAGACCAGCCGCACACCGACATGGCTCATAGTGCGCATCGAGCATGCGGACGTTCCACTCAAGTCGACGCAGAAGGTCGAGTACGCCGGCGGGCTATTGGAGCTGGGCCATGCGGTGGAGCTGGAGTGTCCGGCAGGCTGTACGGTCGAGTCGTGGATTGACCGGCTCATTTCATATCCGCTCATGTTCACCTTGCTGGAAGTTGCCTCCTCTGGCAAGGACAAACGGGGCGGTGGTGTTGGTGGCGCTGCGTCCAAAGACGAGAAGACGGTGACGATCGGTCAAGGTAATGTGGACCTTCTCCATTACCTCAAGGCCGTACGGGCTGCACAGACGAATCGAATGTCAACAAGTGTTGACCTGATCGCGCAGGCAGCAGCCGATGCACCGACCGGCGGCAAGAGCACAGCTAGCAGTGCTGCCGCTGCTGCTGCGCCGGGCAGCGTGATTGGACAGCTGGCTGTCGACGTGAGCAACGACGTGGCGTTCGTAGCAGAGCTACCGGACACGACCAGGGTTCTGCACGTTTGCGTCGATGCGCTATACGCACCTCCCATGCAATGGACCACCTCAACGAGTGCTCTACAGTCGTATGCGGCCGGGGTGCCATTGCCAAACTGTCTCAACGGCACTTTTCAAACAACGATATTTCCGTCGGGTCATCTGAGCAAAGGGCAGCAGGATCCGGAGCCAAGCCAGCGTACCTGGAACAGCATGTGTACATCAACTGATCAGAGTGTGTTGATGGACAGCAGTGCTGTTGTGGCCCTCAAAGTGGATGAAGACGACGGAGCACTTAACGGTGCTGCGCCCGGAGACGCCGCCTTCCGTAATCGCGCCAAGCGGAGAGAGAAAGTCGCTTGGTTCTCCGAAACGCGGCGTTTCCTCCCCGACAGGTCGGTGGAGGCCTTCTACACCGCTCTGCGCACCTCACCAGTTTGGCCAGTGGAGGTGATGCGGGTCCAGCAAGCGCCTGCGGTGACAGCGCCCGTGAAGGGCAAGCGCCTCTCAGCAGCGCAGGAGGACAGCGCTTCCAGCTCCGGTGAGAGTCAGCTGTCCTATCACGGCGTTGCATTTGTCGACCTCTCGCCGCTGCTGTATCCGGGCTGCACGCAGGTGCGTGGTTGTTACCGCGTGTTTCCGCACAACGAGGCCGACGTTCTGGACAGGGCCGGCCGTACGGCTGGTCTCGTGAAGATGCTACAACAGGCGCAGGCACAGAGCGCAACCAACAGCTCCCTGACTACTGGCACGACGGACAGATCACTGAAGTCGGCAGCTCAGAAGAGGAGGACCTCCTCGTCAACTAAGCTATCCGCCGTGCCCAGCGAGAGCGCAGACAGTGCTGAAGGCGGTGCTTACGACGAGCAGCAAACATTCATCAAGCTACAGTTCAGCATCAACAGGGCAATAGTTGAGCAGCGGTCGAACATAGCCATGGAGGAGGACATACTCCGCATCTTGCCCATGAGTTTCTCATCGACTCAGCAAGAAATTGCTGCCACTCTGAGCGGAAATCAGTCTGTTAACAATCTGCATAAGAACTTGGATCAGATCGCGGCGGTTGTGAAAATCAAGCTGTGCGACGTAGTTCGCAATCGCCTAGAGAGACTGCAGCTGGAAGACAAGGTCAGTGCCGATGGGGAGCCGGAGGAAGTGCGAAGCTTCACCGGTGTTCTCGGCGATCCAAAGCTATTCCGTATGCATCAGCAAGACCTGGCACGGATGCTAGCCGCCAGTGGCTCGTACGACTCACTGCAGGACGAGCTGCGGTCCGCTGTGCTTCAGATCGTCAAAGAGAAATTTGTGCACATGACGGCAGCGCAGAGCCGGGAGGAGCTACAGGAGCTGCTGCCGCAGGTGCACATGTTTGTTGCTCGTGAGATCAAGAAGTACTTAGCTCAGTGGAAGCAGCAGTCACGTCCAGTCGACGAGCCTATCGACCCGCCTCCCGGCTCCGCTTACCTGCTCTTTGCTAGAGAAGCAGAGAGCGAGAGGCACTACAAGTTGGCCTCGCACTACTACCGCAAGTGCATCACCGCCAATCGCACAGCGGGCAACCTGTTTCAGTACGCTAAGTTCTGCCTGGCGTGCGGGGATCAGCAAGCAGCACGTCGCAACCTGATGGCAGCCATCTCCCAGGAGATTGACCACGTGCCTAGTTTGCTGCTCTTTGCCATTCTGTCCGCAATGCATGGCGACGTTGAGCAGGCCGGTCTCTTCTTGGAGGCCGCCAATGAATACAATAAGGGTGCCAGCACATTGCCGCGCACCATACTCGGTCTAGTTCATGACATGTCTGGCGATATCATGTCACGAGAGATGAGCTTCAGAGAGGCGCGCCGCCACCTCAGAGAAACACTGCGGCAGAATGCTGAGGAGATGACGCGCACGGATAGCGAAGTGACCGTTCGTGACAGCGAAACTCCAGGGGAGACTGATTCAGAGAAGGCCAACCCCACGATCGGTGTGACTGCGGCAAGTAGCGCCTCTACGAGTGCACATGTACCACCGCCCGCCGGTGCTGCCGCTGCTAGTGCTACTGGTGGCCAGCCGATCGCACGTGCCACTGCTGGTGAAGCAAGTCAGCTCCAGGCTACGGGCAGTCACACCAGTATTCACTCTGTCAGCAAGACGTCGCAAACCTCCCTTGCTGGTGAGGGTGGACATGCATCTCAATCCAGTCTCGCTGGCCCAGCCGCAACTACGTCAAAGACAACGCTGCAGGCTTCAGGGGGCAAAGGGCATACGAAGTCGACTACAGAACCGGAGACCACCGCACTTGACAAAAACGAACTCACCGAGAAACTGCCCAGCATCTTCATGGACGTTGCAGTGTTTGCTATTGCCTGCCATGTTCCTCATTTTGGTGCACTAGCCTTGCAGCACCATCTTGCTGCGCATGGCTTCTCGTTGGAATACTACATTGTCATGGCGAGTCTCTGCCTGGAGCGTGGACACTACCAAGCCGGGGCTGAGTGCCTGGAGATAGCCTTGAAGCAGACGTATGCCAACGCCACTGTCTGGGCAATTCTCGGCCACATCCAATACTTCACTGGCGACACAGAGAAGGCCAAAGCATCATACGATCGCTGCATCAATCTGGCCGAGCAAACTAAAGACGAGCACATAATCAAGCTGCGCCTCGGTCATCTTTACCTGGAGGCCGGCGAGTACCGCAAGGCCAAGACCGTGTTTCTGCTTGCAGCCAAGAGCAAGAAACTCTCCGCCAAAGCCTGGCTAGGTGCTGGCAAGGCTTGCTACTACCTGGAGTCCTATGGCGAGGCCGAGAATGCACTGCGCGAGGCACGCTCCCTAAATCACGAAGAAGCAGAAGTCTGGGCGTACCTATCTCTCATCTCCCTGCAGTGTGGCCACCGACTGCCTGCAGAGCGTACTTTCCAGTATGCTATGAAAATGGGCCTGCGTGACAGCTCCTTGGCACGCGTGCTTGCCGGACTCCAGGCCGAGAAGGGATTCGGAGATCCAGCTAAAGTTCTGGAGTTTTGAACCTGCCTCAGTACACAGCGCTGGTCGACCATGATACCGAGCAGATTCTAACTGGGGTGGCTTGTGTTTCCTGCAGCTACATTGTGCCACGTTCTTCCCATGTCAGTCCCGCGCAGGTCAATGTGTTGGAGCATGGTGTCTCCCGGCAGTTTAATTCTCTTCTTTCCAATCGTGGCCTGCTCGTCACGGCATGACTTCTGTGTACGGCCGCCGTCCATGCAGTTGATGGATGTGATAGCCTGAACAAAGCATAACAAACGGACTGAACTACAGTACTAGTATGTATGGAATAACTTGAGCCTTCAAAGTGATACTTGCTATACAGGATTGTTGTTGACGCTTGGCTTGCACCCATGGGTGAATGTTTTGTAGCTTTTGCCTTTATTTTCTGCCGTTCACCTCCAAGATTGAGACTTGAAGTAACAGTTACATGTGGCTTCTGTGGAAGTATGGCGGGTGCACCCTACGTATGGCGGGTGCATGACACACAGTCTGCTTGGAAGCGTGATGATACAGCACTATTTTTTATTATTATCACCGTATGTCCGCACCTTTAAAGCCATGGAGGTATACTAGTATTCGATTATAAAGCCAGTCTCAGTTATAAAGCCATGTGCTTCATAAGAGAAATGACATTTGAAATGATTATGTTTTGTAAATGTGAAGGAATGCGTATACATGATTGTGATTGCGCTAACAAACTTACAACCCAGCAGGTGAGTCATTTTGCCTCTACCGATTCACAATACAACTTCTTGCGACACACAGTTCACAATCTTTTTCATGTTTGCGACATCCTTATCATGCACTAGTACTAGTAGTACTATGTACGTGCGCCTATAATTTGTAGGGTTGAAACTGTACTCCATTTGTGTATATCGCGTGTCGCATGTCGCAGAAAGTTGAACTTTCTTCAACTTCTGCGACAGGCAGTTTCTTGTCGCAAATCGCGTCGCAGAAAGTTGAAATGTGAATTGGCCTTTTTACACTAGGAAAGCAAATACTGATTCACAGAATAAATGCAATGAAGAACATAAACATGCCTCATCAGGGTTCCATCGGTCAGGGCCGAGGAAACAAACTGAAAATAGACCATAACGAGTTTTGACTTTGGGTAGAGTATTCTGAATGAGTGCAAGAATTGGTGTGTGTTGAAGCAGAGTAGACACAAAAGTATTCTGCAAGAAAAACAGGAGCCTGTCCCTCCAGGAATCCGCGGAATTCATGTTTTTTTAATATTCCGCGGAATTCAAAAAAATCACGGTTTGGGGGCAATGCGAGCACGCGCTTCATATTCATGCACAGTGCCGTGTCCTGTCGCTATTTTGTTGCATTCAAAGTCGAGCGAGTTTTCTTCGTGACTGTATTGAGCCTATCGTGTACACGTGTGTTTTCGACCACTGGATTTTTTATTGATATCCATGTCTTTTCGCCGCAGAATTCACGCTATCCGCGCAATAATGTAGCGATTTGTGCCGCAGAATTTCAACTGTCTGTCCGCGGATTCCTGGAGGGACAGCCAATTGATGCAGCACTGGTATACAGTAAAGGACGATACACAATACCAAACCCAGAACAGGGCTGGTTTTCTTGATTGGTTACATGAGAATATAAGTCTTGGGGGTACAAATCACTGGACGGTAGACCATGTAGACTTATTAACTACTTGCTCATCCATAGGCATATGCAGGTTTGAAACAAAGTGTAACACCAATGCTGAACCTCAAAGGAAAGGAAGGCCAAAGCAAACACCACAAGACACCCTTGCCGCCACCAGAACCACCTGTAGTGTGGAGCAGTCTGTAACACTATCAACATGCACTGAACTATAACACCAAGACGCCCAGAAATAGGCCTGCACAGCAACCACTGTGAAATTGCACACTCTGGGAGTGGGGTATGCAGGTTATAGGGCTTGAAAGTGATGACGTCAAAACGGCCAGGGAGTAGTAAGTTGACATCAGATTTCTATTTTTGGATCCACTAAGGTGTGACTTTGCTATTGCCTAAGTATGTGGGTGCATAGCAACCCACTCATGTCGCATGCAGGTGTGACTTTTATTTCGCCACCAGTTGTAACCCCGCCCCCAGTAGCCAAATCAGTCAGTTTCACTGGTTACATCACCTTGCTGAGAGTAAGACGGCTTGAAATGTGCTTGGATCCATACAAAAACTGGATCCAAGTGGATCCAATTTTTGAATTTTTGAAATTGTTGCTATGCTGTGACGTAGCACTTTCAAGCCCTATTGCATGCACTTTTGCATCTCAGTTCAAGATAAGAGATTCAGACTCTTAGCACACACGATGAACAACCCAAGCAAAAACATGCAGTCTCCCAAATTTTAAAGAAAGAATCGTGCCCATGCAGCAACACCACAAGACAACCAATCAGGAGAGATCTTTTCCACTTTGTATTAAATCAAGACAAGAATAAAAACAGATTACTTGTCTGAAGCCAAGCGTCGGTCACGCTCCTCAGCGATGCTCAGACGAACACCCTTGCCCTTGGGCAGTGAAACAAGAGCCTTCTGGCGGCCAAGGACGAACACATTGGAGAGACGAGTGGCAAAGGTGTTGCCAACAGCATCCTTAATGTGGACGATGTCGAAGGATCCATGGTGACGCTCACGGTGAGTGACAACACCAACACGTCCCAAGTTACGACCACCAATAACCATGACAAGGCATCCAGTGTCGAACGGCACAATCTCGGTGATCTTGCCGTTAGTGATGTCCAACTTGATGGTATCGTGGGACTTGATGGTTGGGTCGGGGTAACGGATGGTGCGACCGTCATGGGTGACGATGTAGGGAACACTCCTGTTACCAACAGCAACGCGGCGGACACGGCAAAGCTTGAACTGCAAAAAAAAACAAAAAAAAACAGTTCAATTTTCAGCCATTATTATTCTACCCAACTGGTATGTACGTGTCATGCCCATTCACAGAGGGAAGGTTCCATTATGGTTCAGACTGGGATAAGAACACAGTATCATTCTAAGCTACTTTAAACTGCACACAAAGCAATAGAAATATTGGCATTGAAGAATACTGTACGTTTACAAGTACATAAGTATAATCGTCAACCACACATTGGGTGTGGTCAGGAACTATGACAGCGGTGATCAGACATGCTGCATGGTTAAATGATTCCTCACCGGCCACAACTAACAGGGAGTGTGCAGTGGGACACCACTAGTGTGTTAACATCTATCAATAAGGGGAGTGCCTGTGAACGAGGATCACATGTTGAGGTCCCATGAGTGGTTACCTTACACAATAATTGATGCACACTGTCTACTGACTACTGTAGTGGTGGTATAGGACAAGTAGCTTGGCTATAATGCACCAAAGCCATGATCTACCTCGAAGAGGCACCAACCATAGGAATACTCATCCGCCAACAATAACGGGCAATGCAATTAATTACACGTAAAAGTCAAGAGTAAGAAGCATTGGAAAAAAGGAAAGATTCGAAAAGCAAACTTGTTGACAGGATCAGACACTTACGCAAGCCTCCTCCTTGGTGATACGGTGGACAGTAAAGCGGCCCTTGACGTCAAAGATCAGACGGAAGTGCTCACCGGTCTTCTCGATGGTCACAACATCTAATCCATCAATGGATTATGGACAATAATGCATAACAGAAAGTACAGGTATGAGCAAGACAGTTTCATGTAGCATATAGATACCTGCAATCTGTACTGTGCATACTAGGGCTCGTGTGTAATCTGAATATAAAGCGAACATTTGGGAACGTGCATGCTGAAGCATGAATTCACCTATTGCCTGCAGGTTAGACAAAGGCTCGGACGATCAAGCATCCATGCCCATGTTGTACACTTTGATTTGCAGTAAATGTACTGTAAAAAAACACGTGTATTCACAAAAAAGTCACAATTATTATTATTGTTTACTTTCCACACTATTTTAGACATTTGTCCACATAATTTTGTGAATCGATGACTGCAACAAGAATACATTCACACCTATCAGGATAGGAAAACAAACAGTCTTAGAAGTTAGAACCTACCCATGAATCCTGCTGGGAAAGTCACATCGGTACGGACTTTTCCATCGACCTTGATGAGTCTCTGTTTCACGATCTTCTTCACCTCATCACCGGTCAACGCGTACTTCAGGCGGTTCCTCAAGAAGATGATGAGGGGAAGACATTCCCTCATCTTATGGGGGCCAGCTGAAGGCTTGGGTGCCTATTATGATAAACATTTGAAACAAATAAATATTTCACACTCAAGTCATTCAACTATTGTTACTTGAATTGTATGATGCTTTCTACGATCAGGCGTAATGGTATTGCTTCTGATCTATAGTCAGACGGGCTACATGTTTCCAAATATCGCTGTGTTCCCAGCTACGTTACCAACACTGACAGCGGATACAAAATGTACGTCTTGGAGATAAACTTACGAACGAGCCCGAAAGCTTGTCCAACATCCAATGTTTGGGAGCATTGGCCCGCTTGAGGTGCTTCTTTGGTCCTCGCCCCTAAACAGCAAAGAGACCATAAATAACTCCATTGTGAGCATCACCGTCATCCGCAACTGCCTGAACGATCCATACTATAGCGTGAAACACTCATAATTTTTGGGAGGAAGAAGAACTAACCATTTTGGCTGGATAGTAAAGCAGAAAGGAAAGAGAAAGATGGCGAATCACGCATGCGTACTAGTGCCCTTGGGAAGGTTGGGCTGTAGCGTCCATATGGGTGGGGTAAAAATGTACATTTCGGGGGAGTAAAATGAGGGAAAACAACTCATTTTTTCATGTCCTGTGGAAAAATCCTGAACGAAAAAAATCGATGTGGGAAGCTCCATCCAAACGGACCAAAGCAACAATCCTTGACAAAGTTTATCAGTGACAGTGGTAGTGAGCAGTGAGTCCAATTTTTTCTCAAGTCAGGTTACTGGTCCTGTTCTCTGCCAGCGCTGCAGGGACGAAACTTACAATTTGTAGCTTTGTACCTTGTCTGTTTAGTGGATTTGTACTTTACTTTACTGAAGTACACGTATACTTGTAGTGAGATTGTGGACACGAAGGAAAAAGAAGAAAGAAAGCTGGAAGATTTGGCTCATGTTTTAGTCAGTCATTTTCGTGCAGAGCAGGTCCATTATTGATTGGTCCACGAATCGTTTCAGTCTACATGTACTTCAAGTTAGTGACTTTAATACTATGTACGTGTAGCTCATTATTATGATAAGCATAGAACCAACAAGTGTGTGTTTATGGACTCTTGATAGAACTAACTTCCAACCGAACTAACTTGTATCTTTCCAATGCAATGTCGAAGGACTACTTGTTATATAGAGCCGTGAACAGTATAAAATGCGCACTCATGACTATATGCACACATGTAAGCGAGGTCGGTTTAGTGTTTCCAAGAACGTTTTCTTGTGATATTGTTCAGTTGGAATAAATCACAATCAGAAAATCAGGGAAGAACAGAATACATGCAGGGAAAGTGAACAATTGCCAAATACAAACAGTGAGAAGTAGCACAAGATGTGTGCAAAAAAAAGAGGAAGAAAAAACTTCGCGGAAAGGAAATGAAACACTGACAACTAACTGTCCCCTGTGAATTCCGCGGCAGAATATCAGAAATTCCGTGCAGAATTCTGTGGCTGAAAACAGTAAATTCTGCGCTAAGTCTGCAAATCCTTCCCCATTCGGCAGCAATTCTATAAGGGAAATAAGCGTAGAAACAGATTTCCGCAAGCCCACCGAAGTTTGCTGTCCCTATAAATTCTGAACCAAAGTTATGCGTAATCCTGGTCCAAAACTTGAAAGCTCCAAAATGTACCGTGCATGTTGATGAAATCACAAGCAGGTTGGTTTGGCTGTGAAATACATCAAGTCTCCAGAAAAAAACAGTTGTCCGCGGGATTTTCTGAATTCTGCAATCCGCGGAATTCACGGGAGACAGAACTAACTAACCAGTTGGGGGTGAGAATTGGGGGAAGAGTGTGAGTGTGGTGACAGATTCTGTCTGTTTGCATTAGTTGGGTTTTTGTATCTGGCTGCTCAAATTCTCTGCATAATAATATTATTCTGTTCTTCCCTGATTTTCTGATTGTGATAATTCCAACTGAACGATATCACAAGAAAACGTTCCATTTTATACTGTTCATATTATTATTGGGGAAGAGTGTGTTGCTCCCTACATGGGAGCTCGCGGTTTTCCTGCCGACTTGAATTCTCACTTGACTGACTCACGACTGCCATCAAGAGTACATACCCCCCCCCCCCCCCCCCAGAGTGTGCAACTCCACTATGGGTGCTGTCCCGACAGAATTTCAAGTTGACGTCATTTTGATGATGCAATGCGCACTGTACACGGACGAATCAGACGAATCCGGAACCTGTGGTTGACTGAAGCCGATCGATCCGGTACAAATATTGCAAATAAAAACGTGTGATGCGTTGACACCCGTACACATGTTGTAAATCACTGGTGCAAGGAGCATTGCGTCATAAATAATGACGTCAACTTGAAATTCTGTCGGGACAGCAGGGTATGTGGGAGTTGCACACTCTGGGGGGTTATGTACTCTTGCTGCCATCCAGAGCACATGAGAAGTCCATCGAACCGTCCACTCGGCAAACCTGCAAGAAAGCACCACTCCCTGCTCAATACATAGTGTTTCGGGGAATTCACCCCTCATCAGTTGAGCTTGAGTAGGCTGAGGAAGATTGTGCCTGAAGAGCACCACTTATATAGTGCTGTCCAGGCACAAACATCACCAGGGATACAAACTTACAGAGACGCTCCGTTTCCAGCGCGACAAACACCTCGTGAACACAAGATAGCAGCGTGAGTCAGTGTCGCTCATGCACGGGGCGGAGGTACATTGAAAAAATAAAGGGCCGTGCTTGTATTAGAGATAATACGGTATCCATTTACTTTGGAGAACCCTACAAGTTATTATGGACGAAAGAATGTCTACACAGTTTTGCGATCAGTCGCTTGTAAAACGATATTGTGCACACGGCGGCTATGCCAGCTTTCAAGTTTGTCATAATTATACCCTGAGACGATCCACTTTCTTGTGAAGTCAGTCCAGAGTGAGGTTACAGCTTGGCTAGCTATGCTCCTGGCTGAGGCTGATTCCAGGGCCATAGGTGGCTTAGCTGGTGTGGTTGTCAAGTACTCTTTGCGGCTGCCGTGCCTGGAGTGGAGAGTGCAGTACGCATTGTCACCGTGGCCGCTTCAGGGTTGCATACCCTGTCTGCAGTGGCTCTGCAGAACAGGACAAGTGTGTCCTGCGCATACCGGTATGTACTTGTAAATGCTTGATGTGTGCACCAGAGAGTACTTTTTACTCGTGTTTTTAGTACTCCCTAGTAGGCACCATTGCCTTTGGGTTATCCGTATTGTCATAATGTTAAAGGGGAAGTATACCCTAAAATCAAATTTTCACCAGTTGTAGTCTTCGGGGTGCTGAGTCGAATGGTCTTGGTCCGAGGAAGCTGCGACGCTCCCTTCCTACTTGAATCCCAATCGAACTCGCGCACTTCCACCGAAACTGGGTGACTGCGCCCTACTAGATGGGGATTTGTATGCAAAATGTCACTAAAAGCGCCATTTCGTTCTTATAAAAGCACGGATGACCGCGATTGGCCCATATGTTGTAGTCTTTTGGACGCTGAGTCGACTGGTTTTGGTCCGAAAAGGCTGCGATGCAGCGTTCCTCCTTTATTCCCAATCGAACATGGTTGAAGAAGCGGTCACGTGGTCCTTGTTGCCCAAATCACCTGGTCACCGCGCCAGCAGGCGACAACTTTCACACCAAGGTTCAACTCGAGCGACAGGACTGCACCCAAAAAAGGTCAAACAGGCTAGTAAGTTGTACCCTGCAGGCACGGTGACCAGGCGACTGGTGTACGCAGGAGCACGTGACCGTTTGTTCAACTATGTTCGATTGGGAATAAAGGAGGAACGCTGCATCGCAGCCTTTTCGGACCAAAACCAGTCGACTCAGCGTCCAAACGACTACAACATATGGGCCAATCGCGGTCATCCGTGCTTTTATAAGAACGAAATGGCGCTTTTAGTGACATTTTGCATACAAATCCCCATCTAGTAGGGCGCAGTCACCCAGTTTCGGTGGAAGTGCGCGAGTTCGATTGGGATTCAAGTAGGAAGGGAGCGTCTCAGCTTCCTCGGACCAAGACCATTCGACTCAGCACCCCGAAAGACTACAACTGGTGAAAATTTGATTTTAGGGTATACTTCCCCTTTAATAGTGAGGTTCTGATCTATGTAACTGACACGTAGAGAAATCATGCCGAGAACAGGTATCCGGGCTAGAATCTACGGCTTCGCGTGTTTTGGGTTCAAATTTCTATGCGGAGGTGCGGTTCTCTACGTTGTGGCACGCGCAAAGTGCATACAGATCTGCTGCGTATTATTCGAATTAGTGACAAAGCTGCCAACTTAGGAACGGAAAATTCCCAACACACATTCCAAGTGTTTTCTTTGCGTTAACGTAGAGCAGAACAATATTCCCCTTACGGGAGTACCCGGGATTCGTCACGTTCCCGTAACGTAGCAGAGCGCCACGATGATACAATAGGGAGGTTTCGCTCTACGTAACTACGTATGAAAATAACGTAGGTACTGCACATAATTTTCATACGTGAAAATCAGAGCTGTTGGGTTTCGCTCTACGTGATTTCTCCACGACTGTTAAACATGCCTTGTTGCTTAGGAGACGCGTTGGCTGCATGCGCCCACCGCATGCACCATGAACCGAAACCGCGTTTAACATTTAATTTTGCATGTGGTGTGCGGTGTGTGTACCTTGTGTTTCGCGCGGCTTGAACGTTGCCATGGATAAATCCGGAAAATGCGAAAAATATTTCAAAAAGTCCTACGGAGAACCCAACGTAGGAAAGAGCTTTCCTGCGAAAATCCACAGAGAGATTTACGTATGAAAGTTGCCCTCGCTCCCCGGCGCGTGCGACATACGGATTTTCATACGTAATTACGTAGAGCGAAACCTCCCTAATAACTAGTATGGTATTGTGAGTATGCTTGTGTTCTAGGACAAACCCGGTTTTGTCTGAGCTGCTTGAGCCTGATTCGGATCATGGCATTGAAGCACCCGTGCAAAGTGCTCTGCCTGTGCACACCGTAAGCTGTGATTCAGACTACTTGTAAGTAGCTCGTTGTTGCATGCATTATGGCCGTACTTGATTTCAACAGAACGTGGGAGTTGATCCTGCGAGTATAATGCTGCTGTACATTTCTGGTGTGCATTTCCCAATGCGGCCGTTGGAAAGGTTGTGACATGAGTGCGGTCTATATCATACAACCTTGCCTTTTGCCACATTACCTTTCCAGCTTCACCTCAAGCACACTGGAAATATTTGTTTAAAACACGTCAGTGCGGTTACTGGGATCCTGGAGATTCGTCTGCACCTCACCTCACGTCCGCGTATGTCGTCTTTGTACGTGTATGTACGTAACAGCTGCTCGAGGCAACATGCTGCAGATGGCCTGTGTGGTCAGAAATTGCATATGCTGATGTGCAGGCAACTGCATAGTCCATGCTTGCAAAAGCAGCAAAACATACATGTCCAATTGCATATCCATTCCACAATCTTTGCTAGGTTGCAGAGACAAAAGCAAACTCCTAGCCATAGGTACGTGTTGATTTTCTACCGAGCCATTCTACTTATGCCTGCTGTTGTTTCCAAGTCTGTCTGTCGCTGTCCTTCGTTCGGGACTTCTTTGTGGATTCTGACTTGTCTTGACAATCCATTTCTGGCCATTCACTTCTGTTTGTTGTTAGGAGCGGAGTCTCAGCGGACGTAAGATTTCAGCTTGGTTTGGGGTTTGGTGTGTTTGCATACTTAAAGGGGAAGTTAAGGCAAAAATTAAAATTTCACCAGTTGTAGTCTTCGGGGTGCTGAGTCGAATGGTCTTGGTCCGAGAAAGCTGAGACGCTCCCTTCCTACTTGAATCCCAATCGAACTCGCGCACTTCCACCGAAACTGGGTGACTGCGCCCTACTAGATGGGGATTTGTATGCAAAATGTCACTAAAAGCGCCATTTCGTTCTTATAAAAGCACGGATGACCGCGATTGGCCCATATGTTGTAGTCTTTTGGACGCTGAGTCGACTGGTTTTGGTCCGAAAAGGCTGCGATGCAGCGTTCCTCCTTTATTCCCAATCGAACATGGTTGAACAAGCGGTCACGTGCTCCTGGGTGCCCAAATCACCTGGTCACCACGCCAGCAGGCGACAACTTTCACACCAAGGTTCAACTCGAGTGACAGGACTGCACCCAAAAAAGGTCAAACAGGCTAGTAAGTTGTACCCTGCAGGCACGGTGACCAGGTGACTGGTGTACGCAGGAGCACGTGACCGCTTGTTCAACCATGTTCGATTGGGAATAAAGGAGGAACGCTGCATCGCAGCCTTTTCGGACCAAAACCAGTCGACTCAGCGTCCAAAAGACTACAACATATGGGCCAATCGCGGTCATCCGTGCTTTTATAAGAACGAAATGGCGCTTTTAGTGACATTTTGCATACAAATCCCCATCTAGTAGGGCGCAGTCACCCAGTTTCGGTGGAAGTGCGCGAGTTCGATTGGGATTCAAGTAGGAAGGGAGCATCTCAGCTTCCTCGGACCAAGACCATTCGACTCAGCACCCTGAAGACTACAACTGGTGAAATTTGGATTTTTGCCTTAACTTCCCCTTTAAGCTTGAGGTGCGGAGTTCCTTGTAAAATCCACACAGAAGCCCCGGACTGAGTTTTGTTTTTGAAAATATTTTGAAAGTGAAAGTTGACGAGTTGAGCAAAAAAAGTTTTAAAAAACTCACATGTAGCCCGTATAGAAATGAACTCCAGCCCAAGCATAATTATGAGCAAGCAATGTAACAGCGGTTTGTCAAGCAAAATCTATGCCACGTCTGGCTCAAAGTAGGTTTAGGGTATTGTTATGGCTGTACAGTGGGTATGTGTGTAAGGCTAGATCATTGTTGACTCTCTTCAGTGTAGTATAGTGGGTGCAGACCAAGAAATAGTACGGTGAGCTGGAGCTGGTTCACCATCTGTGTGTACCAAACTACAGTACTGTTAAAATATAGCTTGCTTTTATTCATTTCTAGAGTGGGGTGATGGCGAAGGTTTGGGGCAAGATGATGATGACGTCGGCGGCCGCTCTGACGATAATAATCAGCTCACTGTGAACGATTTACCTGTGCAGCCGGCTGCGGGGTCACTGCATTACTTACACAAAGTATTGTAATGTGGTATTAAATTTACAGTGTTGGCTACTGGGTTTAGCAACGTTTGACAAGAAAGAAGTCAGTACGAGACGATGGAATAGTCTAACGCTGTACAGTGTACGCACGCACCGTAAAGAGCGACAGCATGTATCTTGGAAAGGCAAAATGCAGACAGTGCATTGTGTTTGGACTTGCACAGACTCTGTGCTAATCCACATTCTGGCTACCAAGTCTTACTATTACTATTTACAGATTATAACTTCACTGCATCTACTGGAGTAGTGTGATCAGGGGAATCCGAGCATGCCCTTTCTGAACACCACGGTGCGCTCAGGCCCCCTGGCACGACAGAGTGCCTTGAAAAACTCCTTGTGAATTTTGGTCTTCCCGGGCATGGCCAGATACTTGCAGCTGGACTGGGCGACGGCGGCGATGAAGTCGGCTTCCGCATGCGGGCTGCTGGTCTCGAAGGAATTCTGCTCATCCAGACGAATCTCACGCAGACCTGGGTTGCTCCGAATGACATGGGTAAGTGCAGGTAGAGCACCGCTAGTCAGCTGCATGGAAGCAAAGTTGATGACTTGAAGACTGCCAGCCCGTGCCAAGACGCGCTGCAACTTGACCACAGACTCGTCCGCCAGATCATTGTTCTTCAGCCACAGGGTCTGCAGGTTGGGAAAGTGCTTCAGGATACTGGAGAGCAGGTCGACACATGAGCTCCTCAGGCCGGTTTCGTTGAGCCATAGGCCCGTCAGCTGCGTGCATGTTCTGAGGCCGGCTTTCAGGCATGCCAGGCCATCGTTGCGCAGGCAGTTACGAGCGATGGAGAAGCACTGAAGCGTGGCAGCATTGTTGCGTAGCATTTGAGAAAGCGAGTACAGATGCTCGGCAGTCAGTGTGTTGTCACTCAGGTGCACCTCGGTCAGTTCGGTGCACTGCAGCAAGCCGGGGAGCAGCTGCTTCAGGCCTCGATCCTCAATGCCGCACAGGCTCAGATCAATGATACGCAGTGCGTCCGGGTGATGCTGCAGGGCTGAGCTCATCGCTCGCAGATCCGGCAGCTTGAGAGTTTTCAGTGCCAGGTCAAAGCCCACGTAGCGTAGCAGGTAGAACATGGCTGTGAAGTGGCAATTGCCACCTGGGTTGCACAAGACATGCTCGTGGAAGCAGCGACACATCAGCACAACCAGATCTCTGCTTATCGTCCTTCGATCTTCCACTGTGCTTGTGACCCAGTTTTGTGCAATCTCATCCGTTGGCTCTTGAGCTTTGGCAGCAGAAGCAGCTGATCCCGAAAGGTCGCACTTTACTGCGATTGATGGCTTCACGGTGGACAAAAGGCTATTGATCTTAGCCACGGTGTGATCTGGTTCTCGGCGTGTCCACTGCTCCAGGGATTGCTTGAGACTCAGGCGAATGTCGGTGTCGGCCTCGTTGCTAGAACGCTGCTGAACGTCTTCAGTCGCAGCATGTTCAGCAGGGTCAGACCCGAAGAGTGCCACCAGGCTCCGAAGCTCTTCTTCGTCAAGCTTCTTGTAAAATTCAGCACAGGTGTCATTCAGTACTTCATCATCACACAGGAACTCCCAGTTCGGACGACCACCAGCTTCTTTGTTCGTGGAGCTCATGAGTATCGACATCAGGGCTTCGTTTGCCTCCCCGCTGGGCAACAGCGCAGTCACGAATTTCCAAAACGTCAGCAAATGACCATGCTTCGTGCCGAGGTTGGCCACCAGTTCGGTAGCAGTTATTTGTTTGCGCATGACCATCTCCGCTGCATACTGTGCTGCCATGAACTCCTGGACCATGAGATGGCTGAATCGGCGCTGGTACTGTTGACCGCCTGACACAAGTGAGCACCTCACCAGCAGCCCGATGTCCAGGGCGTCCGCCGACAGCTGATGTCGCTCCAGGTCTTCTTTGGTGAAGACGGGCTTTTTCTTTGATAGCATGTGCAGGGCAAATTGGCGCAGCTTCCTCGTGGCTTGCTCCGTTCGCTTATCGGCACCAGCATCGCCGCCATCGAGCAAACGCTCTTTGAAGCGTGCTGTCAGGCTGCTGACAAAACCCTGGAACAGGCTTGTGGCACTCTCCGGTGGCGAGTTCTGAGTCTTGGCAAGTTCACAAACAAGAGCGGTGACAACGGGCGATGTCATCAGGCTGTCCATCACCGGATTTTCCGCAATCTGATCGAGCAGCTTACTGGCCTCTTCTTTGCTGCCGAGCGCCCGCTGTACGTAGGCTTTCACATCGCTCTTGGAGAGGCCGACAACCTCAACAAAACGATCATACTGCTTAGAGAGCTTCAACTTCACAGCGTCGTCGCAAGGCCGCGATGTCACCACCAGGTACAGACCGTCCGGTGGCGATTGTAGCAGGTTTCTCATGAACGGACTGCACTCGCCCAGGCAGCACTCGTCCAACCCATCAAGTATCACACCAACCCTAGAGTAATTGCCTTCGATGAACTGTACCGTTCTCTCAATGATCTCATCACTGATGTCCGAAGGCTTGAGGTGGAGGGAAACGAGGGATTTCCAGTCTCCCGCGCACTGGACTTCAGGATTGCGCAGCTCGAACGGAAAGAGGAAATCCAGCTGAGGCCAAAGAGTTCCTTCAGAGTGCTCAAAAGGAGACTTGTGCATGAAGATTGCGGTCTTTCCACTGCCAGCATTGGATATAGTCAGTACTTTGCGCGTGCGTTTACGTTCACTTGTGCCAATCTGTGCACGGAAGATTGTGTCCAGCTTGATAGCGCGTGGCTGGTGATCTTGAGACATGATGACTTTGGCATCCTCTCGCAGTGTTGCAAACGTGTTGTGCTCGATTTTCAGCACGGCTTCGCTGCTGTTCAGCTCGACAAGATTGGCGCGGATGTCGCACACTTCTATTTGGATGCCTTCGTCCGTGTCAACAAAGCTTCGGAATTTGGTGACGGCGTCTGACATGAACCTGTCCCGCAGGTGCTGCTTCACCTGCTCAAGTGCTGGTGGTAAACTCTCAGCATCATCCATTCCGTCACCGTCGCTGTCATCACTACCAACGGTGTCACTTGAAATAGGATCTTCAAGCCAGAAAACACACACATGCACACACACACACACACACACACACACACACACACACACACACACACACACACACACACACACACACACACTTAAATTTTCTGTTCACCTAACCTGGGCTCTTGGCCTCATACCGAAAATATTGAGCACCTAAAATTTCTGAAATTAGAGTACATGTATTCGGTTTGTGAAAAATGAGAAAACTGTCCCTTATAAAGTACGTGTTCGGTTCCGCCACCTTTAGGGAAGCAGAAAGGCTTGATGATCTTCACTGATTCTTCAGGTTCAGGTTTGACCAAATTGAAATGTGCTGCTGTACATTGTATAGACTGTGCAATTCTTGACGGACTTGAATCACCCATGTGGGCAGAAAACACAACGTTTTAATCTCAACATCTGCAACTACATGTACATGGACAGCATGAAGAACACGTGCCACTCACAAGCGGAACAGAAACAGTGCCTTTCGTGGCCGTGCATGCTCGTCCAGAGTGTATGCAAATCTTGATGTCACTTATACCATGTATACTAAGTTTATGCTACATCTGAGGTTGAATTACTCTCCGGTACATACTTCACTTGCGTTCACTCACCGCCATCGCTGGAACACTGTCGTTGCATCGTGTAGCGGTGACGATTCGATGTGTTGTTTGGTGGGCTATGCGGTCGCTGTCCATGACGTACTTTTGATCCATTGCGTCGGTCCTTCTCCACCGCCCCATCATCGTCGTCGTCGTCATCGGTGTCAGATTCATAACCGGGATAACGAGGGGACACCACTGCTGCACCCTTCTGCTGAGACAATGCCACTGCTGCTGTTGCACCTTGACCGGAAATTGTTGACTTTCCAGTGCATTCGGAGGTGGGAGATGTTACGAGCAGCACTGCTGGATCAACACCGTCCGCTTGACTCGCAGAGTAACCACCACTTTCACCTTGTGTTGTGCCAGATAGGTCAAGTGCTGATGGCGTTCTACCACGCACTTGAATAGGCAGTGCTGGTGTACTACAGTCGGGAGCATCCTCGCCCGCCCCATCATCCGTCCAGCATTCGCCGTGCTGTGCACCATGGAGACCAGCAACAGAACTAGATCCGTCAGCAGCAGCTGCAGCAGCAGCACCTACGGGAAACGGCAGCTGGGAATGGCCAGCAGCAGCCACACAGTTGCACGCACCGTAATGATTGGCAAGGAGCAAACATGGCGACTGATGCTCGGCACATTTGCCGCCTGCCTCGTCCGCTTGCAGAGAGGCGATCTCACTGCAGAGGCTCCATGCACGCGGAGACAGCTTGAGCTGCGCCAGAGTCCTACAAGCCATCAGCAGGGCTGGGCTGTCACACATGTCAACCAACAGCTCTTGTAGGAACCCACCGGTTGCATTCAAGCTTCTGTCTAGCTCATCCATGACAAGCTGTGGCAATAGACTCTCTGCTGTTGTTGTCGGTGTGTGCGGCTTTTGATTATCCAGAGCGAGAAACTTGAGCACACATCGAATCACTGTAATATGCTGGCGCAGAGTGTTGTGATGGCATGTTGCTTCAGCAATCAACTTCATCAACGTCCAGTTGCCATCAGCCGCAAGTGGTGTACTGCAACCAGCAACGTCAAGTTCACTGCCGGCATCTTCGGGTTCGCTTTCCGCTCGGTATGTGCTGCTTTCGCCTGCGCAGCTCAAGTCGCCATGCGCTGTCCTGCAGAGACTAGCCGCCACCGCCACCTCTGCCACCACTTCATTAGCAGGGTGGAGGTCATTCTCATCGCCAGAGTTGAGCTCACGCTCGTCAGCAGTAGTGTCGTCACCAGTGGTACTGCCAGCCATGTCACACCAGCCAGTGGCATCCTCAAGTCTACTGGAAACATCGCTGAACACTGCCAGGACATCCACATAGTCTGGCAAGGCTTGTCCCGGTGAGAATACTGAGGGCATGGCGACGTGCAACATGCTTGCACTGACCATGACTGTGGCCAGATGGTGGTGGAAATCACGGCCGTCTTCAAACGTACCATACGACGTCAGTGGGGCTAGCTGCTGCACGTCGCTGTGAATGTCAGCACGGCAGAACCAGTGCTGCAGCTCTGGATGAAGCCACTCATCTCCACAGCCTTGCTGAACTGCTGCTGCTACTCCAGCAGGCACAGAGCCCGTGTCCTTGTCGTGTGGACTAGCTGATGCTGTTGTTCCGTCCAGAATAACCAGATGTCCGGCCTCGCATGGGCACAGCCGGTCAAAGCCATGTCCATCCTCGGAGGATGCGCCGAGCATGTCGGCCAGCCACGCTTGAGCATGCGCTGGTGTTCTGCCATTTGCAGTTGTCATCACTGTAATATTGCTAGTGAGCACTGCGGCTAGCAGTAGCCGCCCAGCCTCAGCGCTAGTGCCGCTGCCTGGCTTGTCGGTGGCAACGCCGGAGAAGGTCAGCTGCACCACAAGGAAAGACGGCAGCACTTCGAACGACGCGCACAGAGCCGTCTTCTCGCTGGCAATGGTGTCGGCCGTGAGGTGGTGCACAAGGCCAGAAGCACTGGCATCCGTTGATCGGCCACCGCTACACGCATCAGCTGGTGTCTTCTGGGAGCGCTGCAGCTTGGTAATGCTATCATGCAGCTGAAGACTAGATAGCTGGCAGTCACCAATCACAGTCACCACCACTACTGGATCCGTCCAGCGTGACAGCAGCTCAAAGATGGGACTTGCCTTGCAAATGGACAGATACGCCTCCAGTGCGGTCGGCGGATCGGACAGCTCCGCCATGGGACAGGCGCGTACACTCGGCCATAGCGTGCACTCTAGTGCCATGCCTGAGGACTGCGTTGGCGACTTGCTAGCCGAGTGTGGATCCACGCTCGGCCGTGGGCTATCTCTATGGGCTGTACTATGCACCTCTAGCAGTGGCAGTGGACTGGAGTGTGTCACGGACTGTAGGCACAGGAATAGCGATAGCTCACCATCGTCACAGTCACACAAGCAGCAACCCTGCTTATTGGCGCTGTGGAACAGGGTCAGGGCTTTGCTCAGGTCATCGTCACCACTTTCCGAGGACAGATCGCCAGCGTAGGCAACGGAATTCGCCTCATCTGCTATCGATGCTGTCACCTGTTGACCGCCCTGCATACACACACACACGCACGCACGCACGCACACACACACACACACACACACACACACACACACACACACACACTTATTCCCGGACACAACAACCATTATCCTACTATGCGCATGCTGGGCGTGTTTCTTGCAACTCTTTCGAAAGTATACTTTTACCCTCCACAACCCTAGACTTAAAAAAATAAAAATTTAAATTTCATGGTTCGCGTGAGACTCGGCTGGAAGCCCAGTTTTCCGCATCCGTCGTGGGAACGCCACCACCCTCTAGGATCAAAGGCACAGATGCAGCGCCTAAACGGTGGGAGGTGAGTAGATCAGACCCACCACCAAGTGGTCAAAGACCGAAATCCCATTAGCTGCATCCATGTTACCCTCGTGCCAGGCCACAAGTTCCCAAATAACTGTGGGTCGCAGCACGGCTGGAAAAATTCCTTCCGCTTCCAAGCAGGACTTGAACCTGGTACCCTCTGTTTCTCAACCATGGTCTTAGACCATCCCACTATGCCTGCACACACACACTTATTCCCGGACACAACAACCATTATCCTACTATGCGCATGCTGGGCGTGTTTCTTGCAACTCTTTCGAAAGTATACTTTTACCCTCCACAACCCTAGACTTAAAAAAATAAAAATTTAAATTTCATGGTTCGCGTGAGACTCGGCTGGAAGCCCAGTTTTCCGCATCCGTCGTGGGAACGCCACCACCCTCTAGGATCAAAGGCGCAGATGCAGCGCCTAAACGGTGGGAGGTGAGTAGATCAGACCCACCACCAAGTGGTCAAAGACCGAAATCCCATTAGCTGCATCCATGTTACCCTCGTGCCAGGCCACAAGTTCCCAAATAATTGTGGGTCGCAGCACGGCTGGAAAAATTCCTTCCGCTTCCAAGCAGGACTTGAACCTGGTACCCTCTGTTTCTCAACCATGGTCTTAGACCATCCCACTATGCCTGCACACACACACTTATTCCCGGACACAACAACCATTATCCTACTATGCGCATGCTGGGCGTGTTTCTTGCAACTCTTTCGAAAGTATACTTTTACCCTCCACAACCCTAGACTTAAAAAAATAAAAATTTAAATTTCATGGTTCGCGTGAGACTCGGCTGGAAGCCCAGTTTTCCGCATCCGTCGTGGGAACGCCACCACCCTCTAGGATCAAAGGCACAGATGCAGCGCCTAAACGGTGGGAGGTGAGTAGATCAGACCCACCACCAAGTGGTCAAAGACCGAAATCCCATTAGCTGCATCCATGTTACCCTCGTGCCAGGCCACAAGTTCCCAAATAACTGTGGGTCGCAGCACGGCTGGAAAAATTCCTTCCGCTTCCAAGCAGGACTTGAACCTGGTACCCTCTGTTTCTCAACCATGGTCTTAGACCATCCCACTATGCCTGCCTGCCCCCCCCCCCCCCCCCACCTGCTAGACTAGACTTACATGCAATTAATTGGTTCTAGACATAGTATGCAAGCATTTCCCGTAAAAAAAGATGTTAAGGATCATACAAACATGACTAGCCGCTGATTGGGATAATTCACTTACTAGTAGTCCAACTGTGATGTGGACATGCTTGCATCCACGTGGCCATGTCACCCCTCCACCAGGTGTGCACACGCCAGACAGTTTCTTGGGATCGGGAGAGCTTGATTTGACTGAATTTGACTGACACTGCACAAGAGGTAAAATTATTGTTCTTGCTGTGAACTGAAAGAAGACGACGACTAAAGCGCAAGGCGCTTGCGCAGAGCAAAAAAGCAGGAAAAAACATGGAGGAAGTCGCCAAGAGGCGAGTGAGTCAGTAGAAATAATAAACACGCGGCCCCGCTTCGGTGTGGGAACGCGGAAACAAACCGGGGTAGAGAACACAAACTATGACGTGTACTGCAAATAATCTCATGACGTTGAACATCATGTCAACGTCGTGACACTCCCCCGCAAGAGATGCAGAGAAAAGGAGATAATTCGTAACAAAGTAACGTGGAAACAAAACACAATAAGTGCATATATTACGCAAGGGTGAAAGAGAGTAGACCGTCACACACAGAGAGAGAGAGAGAGAGAGAGAGAGAGAGAGAGAGAGAGAGAGAGAGAGAGAGAAAGAGAGAGTTCAGATGTGAACTACCAACTGTCTAGCTGATTCAACTAAACAAGTTCGCTGCCAATTAATTGGCGAAGCGTCTGACGTTGCTTCTTAGCGGCAGCACGTTGTGGACGACTGGGTGGAGCAACAGCTGCTGGAACTGGCAGATCGGCTTGGCCAGTGGTGTGTGTGTCCGGAGCGGTGCTGTTGTTGTTAGCCTCGGAGTTAGCAGCAGGACAGATAGGGTACAGGAGAGACAGGGGTCGTTTGAGCTCTGTCTTCTCTGCAGTGATGACGGTTGCGGAACGTATCTCCATGTCCTTGCTTGTATGGAGAGCGACAATGCGACCAAGTCGCCATGAGCCACGGGGCATGTCATCCCTTATTAGTACAACATCGTCAACGGCTGGCTGTTCTGAAGCGGTAACGCGTGCCTGTCGGAGCTTCCGAGTGTGACTGTTGCGGAGATCAGCCAAGTAGTCGTCTCGCCAGACACGCCAGAACTGGTCCAATGTTCGTTGACCCTTCTTCCAGACAGAGAGAAGATTCTGAGCTGCAGTCGGAACTTCGATGTGGTCCGGATCGCCGTCATCAGCAGTGGGTTGCACGCCACCAGTAGTTGCGGACAGGCACAGAAAATGACTTGGGGTGAGTATCTCCTGCAAGTCATTGTCCACGTACACCAGTGGACGCGAGTTGACGACTGCTGACACTTCCATGAGAATGGTAGTCAGTTGCGACACAGTGAGGAGCGCGCGGCCAACGACCTTCTTCAGGCTTCGTTTGACTGTTCCAACGAGACGCTCGTAGAAACCACCCATCCAAGGTGAGATCGGTGGGTTATAGTGCCACTTCACACCAGTCCTCGACATGTACGACAGGACATCATCACTCGTTGCCATTTCTTCAAAGGCCACATCCAGAACAGACTTAGCTAGGATGAATTGTGGCGCGTTGTCAGACACTACCTCTTCAGGGCAACCACGCAACGACACGAACCTGCGGAACGCTAGCAGGAATTCCTCTGTGGTCATGTCTGCCACCAGTTCTAGATGGACAGCTCTAGTTGCCATACATGTCACTAGGAGGACCCATACCTTCTTGGTACTTGGCTGGTGCTTGACGAGCAGAGGACCGAAGTAATCTAGTCCCACATGGGTGAACGGGATAGATCTTGTTGCGCGGGCAGATGGAAGCGGGGCCATATCTGGGGTGCGGTATGGACCACCGTGGTGCTTCCGGCAAGTCAGGCACTTAGTGATGAATGACTTCACTGTTGCACGCCCTCGTGGTAACCAGTACTCGTAACGCAGTCTTGATAGCGTGTGTGCAACGCCGCCATGCATCGTCATCAGGTGACAATCGTTGATGATGAGCTGGGTGATGGGATGCGTTTGGGGAATCAGTACTGGATACTTTGCTTGATAGCAAAGTTCGGCGTTCTCCAAGCGTCCTCTGCATCTGATGAGGCGGTTCTCATCGAGGAAGAGCCGCAGCTTGTCCTTCGGGCTGTGCTTCTTACAATTTTCGACAGCACTGACGTCTGACAGATTCTGTTGTGCATGGTGTAGCCACATGATTTTGGCTACCTTGACCTCTGAGTTACAACTAGAATCCACCCCGAAGGACTTGCCGCCTTGTGGTCTCAACCTGGAGAGAAACCGCAAACACAGAGCAGAAACACGCACTAAGGCACTGAAAGACGAAAACCTGGCACAATCAATACCAAATGGTGGTTCATCACATGTTTTTTTTTGTTCGTGATGCGCATCAGGCTTTTTTTTCATTTCGTGTGCAAGCTCAGTGTCTGGACCGGTGGACTCTGTTGGGTGTGATACAGGTGCAGGTATCTCCGAAGTGCTTGAAGGACCCTCCCCAGCGGCAACGTTGACATGGTGATCAAGTGCTGGCTCGGCGTGATGGTCAGCAGTGGCAAGGAAGTGTGGACCGTGCCACCATAGCGAGCTGGCTTGAAGGGAAGGAACAGAGACACCGCGTGAAGGCAAGTCGGCGGGATTGTCGGCAGAGCGGACATAGCGATAGGCAACATCGGGAACCGCACGAATGGCATCAATACGGTTGTTGACGAAGACAGGTAGTTTGTCAGAAGAGGCCAGCCAATGGAGAACTGTGGTGGAGTCTGACCATAGAAAGGTAGAGGAGAAAGTGAGCGGAAGTTCCCGACGGACGAATTGGATCAGACGAACACCGAGAAGCGCGGCCATTAATTCCAGACGTGGAATGGTAGGTGAAGCAACAGGTGCAACACGGGACTTGCTGATTAGAAGGTTCGACGTGTGTTGATCGTCAAACGTAGTAGTAAGGTAAGCAACGGCACCGTAAGCCAGCCCAGATGCGTCGCTGAAGACGTGGAGAGAAAACCGAGCGTCGCTGGCACGTGGTGCACTGATGAATCGTGGACATTTCGTTGATGCAGCAAGTTCAAGTTGAGCCGCAATATCACACCATCTACAAATGATGTCTTGTGGAAGGTCGTCGTCCCAGCCGACGTTCAGCTTCCAAAGATCCTGAAGCAGAATCTTCGCACCAACAAGAACAGGAGACTGGAGACCAAGGGGGTCAAAGAATTGGGCAGTATGTCGAAGGATACTCCGCTTCGTTGTGGCCGACTTGGATACGGCACTGACAGGTGCAATATGTAGAGTATCATGTTCTGTATCCCACAGCATACCGAGGCACTTGTGGATAGTACCCTTGGCTCGGTCTGGTTCTGGAATGCTGCTAAGAAACTCTGCAGAATTACTAGACCACTCGCGAACATTCATAGACGCAACACTGAAGAGGCGCTTCGTGGCATCATAGATAGCAATCGCCTCCGTCCCAGAGTTGGCACCAAGGAACAGGTTGTCAACGTAAATATTGCGAGACACTAGGTCGGAATCTGTTGTATCAGCAGCGCTAAGATGATGCTGAATAGTGGCAGCCAAGAGATATGGACTGCTGACAACGCCAAACGGAACACGACAGAAACGAAGTTGTCGTATGTTGTCTGGAGTAGCTGAGCTGGATGCATCGTGCAGCCATAGGAAGCGGGTCACGTCACGATCATGTGAGTGCAGACCAATCTGCAGAAAGGCCTTTTCTACGTCTCCACTTATGGCTACCGGAGAAAGACGAAAACGAAGAAGAATACCGCAAAGGTCTGGAACAAGATTGGGGCCAGCGTGCAAGCAGTCGTTGAGACTGGCGAGTTTTTCGGAACATTTTGCGGACGCATCATACACTACCCTCAGCTTCGTGGTAGTAGCAGTAGGTTTGAGTACTGAATGGTGTGGAAGGTAGTGAATCTGGTTGGTTGTAAAACCACGAGGAACATCTTCTATCATGCCCCTGTCAAGCTGGTCTTGAATCACGGTATCGTACTGGTCAAGAAGTTCCGGATGGGCTTCGAGGCGACGCACTTGTGCCTTCAGGCGACCGAAAGCCAGACCGTAGTTTGTCGGAAGAGGAGGATGTGAGTCCCTCCAGGGCCAACTCACCGCGTACCGACCCTCGGCAAAGGAGATGGAGTTGGCGAAGCGCTCGCCCACAAGATCTTGCGACGACGTATCGTCAAAAGTACCCAAGCTCTCTGTCGACCAGAACTTACGGAGGTCGAATTCAGGGTCCGTGTCTGTTTGATGAGCAAGACATGACTGCGCCTCTGTGGTGGCAGGCACAGGCAGACTGCCGGTACAGATAAAACCAAGAACGGAGTCGAGCAAGACCAGACCACCGCTTAGTTCGGTGCGGTCCTTGCCGATAATATCATAATAGTGATTGAGACCAATCAAGACGTCTACGACCATGGGCTCTGCGCTGCTGGAGAGCGGTTCTGCAAGTGGCAGAGACTGTAGAAGAGGAAAAGAAGAAGCAAGTGGACATCGCGCAATTGGAGCGGTTATGTTCGGAAGTACACTGGCCTGAATCGCACGAGTGGACCCATCCTTACACTGCATGGTCAAACTCACCTTGGCGTACACGGTACTTTTTCTTTTGTTGTTCCCAAATGTAGCCAAGGAGAGTGTTTCATTTCCGATTGTGGGCAAATCGAGCTGATCTCGATAAGCTTGCGTGATGTATGTCTTGGTGGAGCCGGTATCAAAGAGAATACGGCCATTGATCGGCTTCAACTTGGAGGAGAGAAACGGTGCCACAGCAGTTTGCATCATGATCTGGTGATCGGCGTTTGCGACCGTGCTCGTGGCAGGCTTGGGTTTGAAGGACTGAGCATTCGGGCTCATAGTGGAAGCTTGCCTCTGAGTGGATGCGGCAGTGAATTTATCTGGACACAAGCTGCTGTGGTGTGCAGGATTGTGGCAATAGAAACACCGCCGTTTGCTAGAGCAATCGTGCACGGAGTGGCCTGATCGCAAACACTTGAAACACCTTTGTTTAGCTACGCTCTTCCTCGCTTCTACTGTAGTGTACTTATTGCATTCGTCAGAGAAATGTGCCTCCGAACTGCAAAAAACACACACTCTCTTGGGCTTCGCTTTTGAAGTAGCTGAAGCTGAGGCAACAAGAGATTGACCGGACGCACTGGCAGATGGTGATTCGTGCGATTTTTTCGGTGGCTGGCTGAGGCGATCTGCTGCTTCATTCGCTATTATGAAGTTGGCTACTGCAGCGCGCAAGTCCGAAACGGTCCAGGATTGTGGCCCCTTTTTTAATTCCAAAGCCGCTAGCGTGGTGCGTGGCAATTTGTTCGTAATCATTGACACAAACACCGCCTGATTAACATTCTCACCAAGCGCTGTGAGGCTTCGCAAGTGCACCTCCAACGCATCGTGCAACCTACGCAAAGATGGAGTAGCGTTGGACGCAGGCGGTAAGTCCATGATTGCCGTGTAGTGTGCATTGACGCGAAGCTGATCATTCCCGAAACGTTTGCGGAGAATGTCAAGCGCGGTTGTGTAGTTGGTATCTGATATGGGCAAGCCAGCTATGGCATCCCGAGCCAAACCCGTTACGTGATCTCTTAGGTACGACAGTTTCTGGACACCCGACAACCCTTGATTCGCATCAATAGACGCAACAAACATATCGTGAAACTCAGCCCATTTCAGGAAATCACCAGAAAATGTTGGTATTTCAAATTTGGGCAAATTGACTGAACTTGTGGGAGCTGGTTGTGGTTGAGGTGATGATGCTTGCATGTGTTGTACGACTAGTTGGTGTTGTTTGATTAGATCCTCTTGCGACTGTAATACTTGCTGGTGTTGACTATGTGTAATAGACTGCGTACGAACAAGATCTCCTATTGACTGTTGGATGCTGGACAAATCAACCATACTAGTTTCTTGTTTGATACCCGCACTGCCCGTACTCTTGGTGCTACTTGGTGAGCTAGTACTAGTAGTAGCAGCTTCTGGACGGTTCGTCTGGGCTCTGTACTGCGGAGATCGCTTGCATTCAACAATTGACCCTCTGATGCGTACCGAATACGCAACCACATCGCAGATCTCCGTTTGCAGAGCCTCATCTGAACCCTCCAGAGTCTCCGAGTCCAAAACACTGGCCAATGCATCACACGCCTCATCATATGCGTACAATTCTTCAACAATACAATCCACAAGTGTACTTAGCTTTTTTGGATCCGAGTCCACGTGTTCTGGCGACAACTCGTCGGCCCTTTGACCTCCTTCCTTCGATAAAAGGAGTTCGGCCTCTTTGACGAGTTCGTCGATGGATCCTTGCAGCTGCGCGATCTTGGCCCGGCGCATGATCTGCGTGCCGGTCGTCACTGCTCTCTTCGGCATGTTAGCTCGACGACCCAAATCGGGCAAGCTGCTTACAAATTATTTGAGTCGAGTCTATCTTTCTCAAGATTGGAATGGTACGCACGGCTCGTTTCGAGCTCCGGTGCGGTTCATGTCCCGGGTTTCGGCACCACTTTGTGCACACGCCAGACAGTTTCTTGGGATCGGGAGAGCTTGATTTGACTGAATTTGACTGACACTGCACAAGAGGTAAAATTATTGTTCTTGCTGTGAACTGAAAGAAGACGACGACTAAAGCGCAAGGCGCTTGCGCAGAGCAAAAAAGCAGGAAAAAACATGGAGGAAGTCGCCAAGAGGCGAGTGAGTCAGTAGAAATAATAAACACGCGGCCCCGCTTCGGTGTGGGAACGCGGAAACAAACCGGGGTAGAGAACACAAACTATGACGTGTACTGCAAATAATCTCATGACGTTGAACATCATGTCAACGTCGTGACACCAGGCATATTGCCATGGCTATGCTGCTGGGAAGACACCAGCGACGGCGGTGGAGAGCACGCGGACGGCGTGTACCCAATGGCCACCTTGTATCCCATGCTGTACGGACACGCGGCACTGTTGCTAGCAGCACTACCGCCTCCGGACTTTCTCTTGCCCAGGACCAGGCGATGCTGGTGCCGACTGGGCACGTACTCGGCCCCGTGGCGGCGCTGGCGTGGAGGCGGCCGCCTTCCGTCCGAGTTATCATCCGGCTTGCGGCGGTTGCGCTGCCGCGGGCGTCGCTTCCAAATGAAGACGCCGGGAAGGCGCACCAGGAAGCAGTTGCAGTCGCACTGCAGAATGATGATGTACTTCAATGGCTGAGTGATCTTGTTCGTCTGGTCTACACGGGCACGGCAGAAGAACACACAAAGCAGCAGCAGCAGCAGCAGAGGAAGCTAGCAGAGGATACCTGGCGATTGGTGTATGGTAATGTGAACATGTACAATAGTGCGTGAATCAAATAAAAAAACTTGATTTCTATGCACCCAATATCATTTTTAAAAAAAATTGAATTTAGCAAACGGAAACATTCATTTGACGGAAACGTGCACCCAAAACACAAAACGATTCCTCGCAACACCCTACCCGCATAAGGGCATTGGATAGAGGTTGACGCATTGGATAGAGGTTGACACATTGGATAGAGGTTGACACATTGGATAGAGGTTGACACACTAAAGAAATCATGCGACGTGAAGAACTACAGTTTCGCTGAACACGTGGTGAACATCGGATTCCACAGCAGCAGCAGCACAGTGATCAGTGAACACTGTACTGCGGCCATGGCATTCCCATAATCATGTTTGTGTTTCATCCTTACCTATGGTTATGGAGCGGAATGTCAGCACGTGAGGCCCGGCATCACCACTGCTACAGACCGTACCCACTCTTTCTTCGATGCGTGTCGTCTCTCCCACCTCACGCCACACCGCTCGCAGCTGGCAGCCGTCTTTCATGTGCTCGGCCCACGGGATAACGACACAGCGAGCTCTGACTTCCATGTCAAAGAAGGTCTGCATGCATACGCAACCATCAACGGAGAACTAAATGAAAGACTAGCAACAGTTTAGTAGATATGAGTACGATCGATATGATGATTGTGATGAGTCACCGCGAAAATAGCCTCATTATTAATTTAAATTATTTAATACTTGTAAACTTTAAGCTGCTGTGTTTGCTGTGGCACTTACCCCAAGCAGACCCTCATTCGGTATGAACTCCACATCCAAACATTTTCGAACATCTGAGTTTGCAAACACATGTGCACACACACGCATACGCACACACACACGCACACACACACACACACACACACACACACACACACACACACACACACACATGTGTGCACGCATACGCATGCATTAATTCTAGCGTTTTCTCCGTAGCTTGGTCACACGATGGGCGAAGGGAACGTCCTTCAAAGCAAGTAATATTAATCCTAAATTCTGCCACATCCCACTGTTGTGTAGCCACCACCACCACCACCATCGCCGCTGCCGCCACCACCACCACCACCACCACCAACACACACACAACACCTGTCTTGAGCTGTTTTGAGCAAATATGACCCTGTCTTGAATGACAGCAGCAACGGGGAAAGTGAAGTCACCTTCGGCTTTGGCATTCCTGTCCTGGGAGATTCGCCGTAAGTTCACTTGCACCTCATTCTCCGGTTCCTACAGTACACACACGCACATGCACACATACACACATACACACATGCACACATGCACACATACACACATACACACATGCACACATGCACACATACACACATACACACATGCACACATGCACACATACACACATACACACATGCACACATACACACATACACACATGCACACATACACACATGCACACATGCACACATACACACATGCACACATACACACATGCACACATACACACATACACACATACACACATACACACATGCATGCAAATACACATACACATACTGGCACACACATAAAGGGGGGGGGGGGTCAGCCTCCTAGCCTAGACCGTTCATATAATTCTAGGTTGGCCGTTCTTCAGCGCCTGACAGTACTGTACTGCGATCCCGGCATCAGTGCACTAGTGCGAAGCTTCTACATGTTGTCAGTTGCAAGTGAAGGACAAACTAGGAAACTCTTGCAAGAACTCCAGTGGTGCCTCTCAAATGAATTTCAATTCTGAACCACTGGCAAGTGGTAACATGATGACTGTATCTGCCGCCAGTATCTAATGATTTGATCTGATCTTTTTTATTGTTGTCGAATGCTATGTCCGGATGGCCAAACATTTCAGTCTGGCGTACGGCTTGGGTGCCGAATATCAACAAATGTAAGAATTTTAGGCCCCAAAATGTGGGGGAGGGGGGGGGGTGAAGCTTAGACCTCGGTGCGGCTAACACTCCGGAAAATAGTTAAAACAAGCACGGTAAACGTTCACCTCAAAAATGTTCACACGGGCTGCGAGCAATGAAAAATGGCCAAGCACCATCATACATTGGGAAAGGCAGCCTAATTAAAAGCTTTGCAATGCCAATGGTCTATGGTGACAGGCAGAGAGTAGTAAAATACCTACTTCGAAGTATTCCCTAGTGACAGGTACCCACCATGTTCTGAGGAAACGCTGCAGGAGCATCCAATGAGCTGCCGGATGCATAGCCCGGGTCAGCAGCAGCAGCGGCGATGGCAGCAGCAGCAGCGGCGGTGGCGGCATTCAATGGCAGGCGGCGATCAAGATCACTGAGTTCATTGTCAGCCTCGCCACCGGCCACGGCTCCTGCAATCGCCATCAGCTGGCCAACTGTGTCTGAGGTACACACACACGCATGCACACGCACGCGCACACAAACACACAACACACACACATAAGTCATGTTCCAACAGAATTGTGAGTTTCCTCGACTAGGGGTTTGTGATTGAAAGATCAAATGCGTGAACTATATAATCTGTTTGATAGACCGACGTGGAGACAACACGCATAACAAAGCAATGAATAAAACCACTGGTATCCCAAACATGTCAACTCTACTGGAACACGACTTTGCTTGCTATGTATGTGATCTAAACACGCACGCACACACACATACACACACACACATACACACACACACACACACACACACACACACACACACACACACACACACACACACACACACACACACACAAACACGCACGCACGCACGCACGCACGCACGCACGCACGGACACGCGCCCGCGCCCGCGCGCGCGCGCGCGCACGCGCACGCCCACGCCAACGCCCACGCACACGCACACGCACACGCACACGCACACACACACACACCTACACGCACGCACGCACGCACGCACGCACGCACGCACGCACGCACGCACGCACACACACACACACACACATTGTTTTCTTCCTTGCTTCATCATACGTATTTTCAAGCAATGATGCCTAGAGGAATTGTCTTCTCCGCTACCACAGTCAACGCAACGGGGCAGGTACAAGTACCCAACCAGGTGGCAAGTATATGAAGTTTTGTTCGCAAACCAGGCTACACACGCACATTAGCGGGGTATATCTATTTTCTGGATTTTCTGAAATAGCTTGTTTCTGGGTCTGTTATTTCTCTATTGCTGACCCAATTTCAACAGCGCATTTCTGCAGGTTACGCAGAGTCCTGGGAAGAACAAATAATATTATTGCAATAGTGTACCATTCGATTCTCTGTGACTCAAGCCATCAGAGGATATAGAAAACAAAACCTAAGGATTCCCAAACTTCGTCTATGCCACATCTCATATGTTCCCTGCATGATTTCATTCCCAGCTTGCTTGGTTCAGTAGACGGTGAAATGTTTTCAGTCAACTTTTCACCAAGTTCGACACAGGATGGCATGTAATTGGGTGGCACACGGTACATAGTACATACAGTTTGTTTCGTCTTCCGTAGCAGATGTGCTGCTGCTGATGGCCGATGCTTGGCTGCGTAGGTCGAACGGTATTGAAGGTTCCAGTGTGCCAGTGAAAGGGTGCTGCTCGTTCCCGTGTCCTGGGAGCAGATGGGCGAAGTCCGGAAAGCCTTGAAGTGGGTCGGATGTCGCTAGCTGCTGGCCTGGGAATAGACTCTGCAGTGGTGCGTTGCCCAGTCCGGGACTAAGTGCTGACAAGCCAGGAATCATGTTGCCCGTAGGCCGACTACTGGCACTGGGCAGTGTGTACGCAAGTGTGCTGCTGCCTGCTTGGTCAGCCATGCTCTGGCTGCTGCTGCTGCCCGCCATCGATTGGTTCAACAGCTCTGTCAACGAGGCATGGCCCAGTGGTGAGCTCTGATGAGAACTTAGTGCTGCTGCTGCTGCTCCCTGACCACCGGCTATGGCCACACCTGCTGGGTGGACGGGAGCAGGGTGTTGTAACGCGGTGTGCATTGGCGTGGCCTGCTGCAGTGCAAGGCTGAACTCCGAATCACTGTTTAAGCTGCTCAAGCTGGTCTTCTGGAGTGCATGCTGCAGTGGTAGCTCTGCCGACTCGCTCAGCCTGGGACCATGGTTCAGTGTTTGTTGCGTTGAGGTTGGCTCCTTGTGGAGTTCTCTTTGAAGAAACTAGCAAATAGAAGAAAACATAGAGAAAATGGTGCAATGAGAAACCGTCGTCTGTATACAAAACATGATACAGACGAACAGCACACCCGGAATACATGTGGGCACTCCAATGCAGATTGTACAAACTAGTGCCTGTGCAGTGAGACCCATTGTCATTTTATCGGGTCTGTGTGACTCATTCCAAAAAGATCTTCACACAAATGACTTTTTCAGCACTTGCATTCTGTATGTATTCATTTCATTTTACATAGCAAATCAAACGGGAAATTATGCTCAATGTTTTGACGACGCCGCGGCTCCATATGCCAAAACTTGGCACATTTCCTGTACAGCATCACTGACAATGAGTCAACTAACGTGGCAGAGGAATCTTAGAACATACCTCGGACACGAAAGTGCATTGGCCGGATTGTGTGGGCACTGCAGACTGGGCGGCGTGCTCTCGTTGGTCGGCAACGCTCGCACTCAAGTCACTGACGTCGAGTGGATGAAAAGCGTTCGGATGTGCGGTGGACGGCAAGCTGTTTCCGTGATTCGTCACATTGGACTGAACCCTAGCATTGCCGCCGAAGAGCAGTGACTGCGTGCCCGTCGCAGGTTGAGCTAGGTGATTCGGGAACGACGACGCTATGCCCGCGCTGGCTACATGCTGTAGGCCAGTATTCTGGAACAGAGGGGCCGAGTGCGCGGCTGCACACGGAGCCGAGTGCGCGGTCACGACCTGTGATGCTCGCTGGATACTGCCACCATCCACTGAGGGCGAAGGCGCATTCCATTCAGATACAGTGCTGGCTAAATCCATGGGCTGTGTCAGTGATGGCTGGAAGGGAAACAGGTCTGAAGGCGGCAGCACACTGCCAGGTACTGCGGCAGCCATGGAAGCTGCCGTAAAAACATCGCCATCAATGTGACTTGTGCCAAATCCTGGCTGCTGAGCTGTGATATACCCGAACCCGGCAGCTGCCTGCTGTGCTGCAGTCATGCTGACATTAGCTGATGGCTGCTGCGTGCCACTGGGTTCGGTTGCTGCTGCTAGCGATGCTGGTGTTGCTCCCAATTCCAGTAAGTGATTTTGGATAGTACTGTTGCCCGCTGTCCAGGCACTGTTGATACCTAGGTCTGGTTGTACATTGGGCATCGTGAAAGGCGAATCATAGCCTCCACTGTCTCTGAATAATGATGGTGGAGGGGACCAGGCCGGCAGGCGAGCCGCTGGGTGACTGTCATCTACACAATGGCATAGCACGCACAGTACAGCACTGCAGCATCAGTATAACAGGACAGCACTGCAGCATCAGTATCCAACAGGACAGTGGAGGGTGAAGTGCGGCATCTGGCACGGTATTCATACCAAATTGGGGGGGGGGGGGACATTTGCATGTGCGGCCCAGTTCTGGAACGTTTTCGGAACGTGTTTTTCTCCGGCAGACTGAGCTAGGCTACTGGGATCTTGATTGTAGTTTGCAGAAAGGGACGGGGGGGGGGGGGGAGCATCACCATGCTTGATGGAGGGCAAGGACATTATCGTGATACACACAACACTAAAAGCGCGAGAGGCTCGGGAAACTCTCCTGCAAGTTGCAATGGAAGTTTGCCTCTCAGACTCTGCACCTCGTACATAACACTCATGGGTATTCACTTTCCGAATGGCTAGCTCTCTCGACCTTGCATGCTAGGTTTCATCAGCGGAGCTAGCTCAGAATGTGGACTGGTCAAACCGATTATTGGTGTCGGGGTCCCAACGCATCCCAACACTCAACAGTATACTATCAGTTATAGTTACATTACATTATATTACTGAAATGGAAAGCCATCTTTGTCTCCAACCAAAGCAACAACTCGCGGAGCAACCAAAGAACAACTAAACTGAAAAGAAGAACCACATGGTTCAAAACCAATACACAAACCCGGCCCGTATCGCGTATGCCAGCGACACGTGCATGAAAGCAAGTACAGAATGCAGAAAAGTAGCTTGCATGAAAAGTGCGTAGCGTTCACACCTGTATGCTAACCCGCACTACAACTCGCGTACTATACAAGGGACTAGTACTGCGCAGTAGGCACGCATTCAATAAGCTGTAGACATGCACTGCATAATCTCCAAGTCCTCGTACAAACTGTGCAGTGCTGCAAAGGTACAAATAAATAAATATCAAACAAAAATCAATGTCCAGGTCAGCGACACCGATCACAATGAGGTCTAGTAAATAACAAAGCATTGTTTTTCAAACCGGCTCAAGCGGCATCACAGTCAGAGTGTTCTACCTATGAGAGAAACACAGCGAGCTTTGCATGACGGTATCTACTATATCTGTATCTTTGACGCCGCACCCGGGGAAGAGTGCCCATTATTCATTAGTATAGAGGTTAGGGCCCTAGGGAGTACAGTACTGTAAATGTACATGTACATGTACGTCAAGAGCTGCCCCATATTCATGGTGCACTTGAACTGCGAGATGCGGCATGCGTCGTGGAGTACAGCAATTGTAGATACGGATGCACCGTCCATGCTTTGAGGTTGGCATAGTTACGTGCCTGTGTGTTGGTGCAGTGCGAACGCACCACCCCTGGGGTGGGACTTGATTTGCCACCACTGCGTATTTTTCACTACTAAAAGAGGTCCTATCCGGCTCTGCAGCTATGCTGCACTCCTCAGATGCATTTGCCTTTGGTCTTGAGCAGTCTGTGGTGAGGTTTACAAATACAGTCAGACCTCGCTTATCCGGTCCTCGTTTATCCGGATCCCTCGCCATCCGGAAGAAAAAAGCTGGTTACATATTTACAGCATACGTGATGCATCCAACATAAACGGTGTTCGGTTATCCGGTTCCCTCGCCTATCCGGATATTTTTTGGGAAAACGGATGTGTGCGATTAAGCGAGGTCTGACTGTACAAGACCACCATCATGCGTGCTACAGTTACTCACTAGTCTGTAGTCAGGCTGGCAGTAGTGCTTACAATGAGAATAGGGCAGTTTCTAATAATACACAATCATGCGAATGCTGTAATGGTATAATGCACTACACTAGCTGCAGTAGCCATGTAAGCAGTGCTTGTACTTGAAGGCTGCCACCACCCTGCCTGGCCAGTCACCCCTGCTACTGTCACACGGCTAGCTGTCCAGGCACTCCCATGCCAGTGTCAATGGTGGGATTTCCCCTTCCTGTGTTGTGGCACTTCGCGGGACTTCCCCTTCGTGAGTAAACCTGTGATATCACTGTTGTGGTGACACTCAGGCATGTGTTAGTTCAGCTTCATGCAGTAGACATGCCATGCCCATGCCATGCTCATAAACCTACAGCTACAACAAGGCTACATTCCTGGCCTTAGCTCAGCAACTGCTCTGTCCCAGTCTGACTCCCAGCGCCACGGCCTCAAATGACTGTGTGCTAGTCACATGATCTGAGACCTGACCCTTACCCATTAACTAACTAACTTACTTACTTACTTACTTACCATACTCGGCTTCACTTAGTACTACTGTCAAGTACCAGTCACAGTACCAGACGCCCCCAGGTAGAAGTGCCAGGGCCGCTCTCCACGCCTACCCAAATCTCCAAAATACAATTATGAAGAACTAACTTGAACATCTCTGTCTGTGTGAACGAAAATGTGCACAGTGCGCTGAAAATGAAAGGTAGCAGCTGCTTACACGGAATAGTGGGTTCTCAGATCATTACTACAGTGACTCAGAGATCATGACTCTGGATTCCACCTGGTTGCCACTCAAGCACCAACTTGTGACCAAGTGCTAGTATCCATGTGCGTGTACTGTAAAAGCCATATATATATATATATATAACGAAGTGCTAACTCTAACGGAGAAATCTGTCGTTAAAATAGAAATCGTTATACGGAAATCGATACATATACTGTCCTATTTAGCGTTGAGAATGAGTGAGAATCGTTACCTTTGGTACACGTAAACCAGTCAATTTTAGGAAATCGTTATATATGCGCCAGAGTTAGAATAATGGCTTTTACAGTATCTAGGAGAATGCCGCCATGATCAATCAGCATGCTTGCCACCCAACTGCTTCTTCCTTTTTGCAATGTTGTGCCAGCTCACACATTACGACAAGTCATATACAAACATGAATTCACACACACACACACCACGCACACACACGTGCACACACACACACACACACGCACACACCCACACGCACACACATCTACACCTGATCTGTACACATGCGTGCACGTGACCGATATGCGCATACTCTCTCAGCCCTTGGGTAGAACTACTACCTAGTACCAGTATTAGAAGCAGGGGCGTCGCACGCGGTACGGTCACTACGGTATTGACCGTACCACTATTTTCTCCAAGTACCCCGTGAATCAATAAAATGCACTGATTTGGGCTCTAAATTTCCAAAATTTTCTGCTCAGCCACCCCTCCCCCACGAGTAAATTGTACTTCAGATGGCTGACCGTACCACACTAAATTACCTTCCAACGCCCCTGAGGAGCTACTAGTAATGTCTACTAGTAATGTCCACTAGTACCCCCCCTCCCCCCTCCATCCACACACCACACACACAAACACATACTCTCTCTCTTTCACAACAATGACCTTCACAGGAAGATCAAGGTCCCAGCAAGTGACGTGGATTAAAAACTACAGTAAAACCTGTAACTAAAGACCACTGTGACTAGCGACCAGCCTGGTACTACAGACCACTTCGCCAGGTACAGACGGTCTCACACTCATATTATGGTTGTGCGGTGCAAACCTCTAACTAATGACCACCTGCGACTAAAGACCGCTTTCTCTGGCCCCAAGGGGTGGTCGTTAGTCACAGGTTTTACTGTACATTCATGAAACTCTTGACACTGGACCATGACATCCTGCTGGGTCTGCTGGTCTGCTGGTCTGCTGGTCTTCAATCATACAATATCACTCCACTACTAGTACTAGATCTGGCCCCTGAAGTACCCTACAGTCTACAGATGGTAGTGCTCGTGCTTTCACCCTTCCAATGTGCGAGAGATGGCCAAAGGCTCTTACCCAACTCTGCTGTTTACAGCATGTACAATCATGCGCGTATGTGAACGGAGGAAACGCGGCTAACTAACACGAAAAGCACGGACGACAGTCATGCAGCTAAGTAAAAGCACGCAAAACATGCGACCAAGTAACAAACACAACAATGAACTTACCGACACGCCGAGGTAGTGACGGCGAGTCTGGCTCGGCTTCGCTGGATGTCACGCTGGGCGTTGTGGCTGGGCCACCGAGACTTGCGAACACTCCTTGGTGATGTTGTCCCGCCATTGGTTGTCTTTGGGGCTGTGGACTAGTACTTCGCTCCTCGCTCGTATATCCACCAAGCTGTTGCTTCAGTACCCGGAGAACCACGTCCTCCGCGTCAGTTGTTCCTGACGATGGTGAGAGCAAACATTAGGCTGTGTATGCACATACCAAGGACACACAGTAACACGCACACGTGCAACCAACTAAAACATGCACTGCAGCTGCAGGATGGGAGAATGGAAATATTCGCATGCTAGTCGCATTGTGCTGCTAGCTGCCTTGTCTTATTATAGCACGCCGTAGCGCCAAAAGCAAATCTGGCCTTGAAGGAAGGAATTATTCAAAATCAAAGGGAGGACGCTGGACCTTACCGGACATCGCCAGCGCGCGACGCAAGACGCAAGCATGGAAATGGCCAGTGTCACTCAACGCAGAGATATACAACAAATGTAGGAAGCGTCCAATGACGATTTGACGCAAACAACAGCTGGTCTCCTGCTTACTAGTATAACTATAAGGTTTCAAGGATTCGGAAGAACTGTGATCGATGCCAGGAATACTTGAAGAAGAGAAACAACAATGCCTCTGCGCTGCAACATACCTTATAGTTATACTCCGACTACTCGCCTTCTGTCTCTCGTTAGACTTTACAGGACTCCAACTGTGACTCCCGATCTCCCTAACCAAGCCTCGAACCGCGTACCATCGATCATAATCAGCAAATAATTTCACGTGACTCCCGAGTCCCGATGCAGTATACTTTAGGTTCAAAGTACTACATGAATGCGATCCAACCAGGCAATCATAAACTGTTTCAAGACTCTGTGGATCCAACTAACGTTTTATTTACGGAGCAGGCGAGCACTTGACTCTTCACAGAGGAGTCTGTAGTGTCGAAGTCGTCTCATGTCCTGGACGGTTGATGTGGGGCATCTGTCCACCCATTGCGAGAGCAGGCGCTAGGCTCCGATGGCATATGCTGCTAAATTTTAGTGAATTTTAGTACAGTCCACGTACAGTCAGTGTAGATCTACCTGACATTGCATTCTTGCTCGTCTACTGCTGCCAGTGCTGGAGCTGGAGGCATAGTCTGTGTAGATAGAGACTACTGGCACTGCATACCAGTAGATCTACAATCATGTAGGTATAGTACTGGCGAACTGTTGGCAGTGGTACGTCGTTGCGCCGGTCCGTTGGTCTTCTTTGACTTTTGTTTTATCAGAGATGTTGTGGTGCAGTATCACCACCGCGGATGAATGCCATGCTGATGAAGTGGTGCCAGTGACGACTTTGCGCTGGCAAGTGGCATGCCAAGATCGCGCTGAAGGCGCACATGTTCCTTTGCCTGCTGGCTGCTGTCTCTGACCTTTTTCTCGCGCTCGACCAAGTCTGGTGAAGACGCTAGCTACTAGTACAGTAGTACTCATGAGTACTAGTACTAGGTAGTTCCAGAGAAACCGTTCTCAAGTAGTTCCAGAGCGGCGAAGCCAGAGAAACGTTACTTGAGTACGGGTTGGCAGGGCGCACGGCGTGTGGAGGCCATTACTGGGGATTACCCGATGGAATCCCACCGTCTGTCACTTGCCCGTGACTGTCATGCATGATTGTTGACTGGCGTAAGTACGATCAGGCACGTACATCGTCATTGCACTGGCAAGCCAATGCATGAACTGATGAAGCTTGTCGGCCGGGTACCGCACGACGCACCAGTACTCTACGATTGGCAGCATGTTACAATGCGCTGAGTCTGTGTCGAAAATACTGCTCCCGACTACAACAATATTAGAGCCGGTTGGCAGAGGCCCAGTCTTGCAACCATCTGAACTGTATGGAGTCTAGCCCCAGTTCCCCTAGCTAGCCTCGGCAGATGATGCTCGAAAAGCAGTGAAACTGGCAGAACCATACCAACCTTATTATGGCAGGCACTTCCTTGACTTCTGCTCTGATTTCTTTATGCACATACCAAACATGCATGAAACATACCAGAAAAAGCACCAAATTCTGCCCATTTCAAAAGTTTCTGCCGACATTATCTACCAAGGGCTAGTTCTGACCTCTGTACTGGAGGTCTGGTACTGTAAAAGCAGAAATTTTCGGTGGTGTAATATTTTCGGTATTCGCCAAAATCGGCGGTTCGGTAGCGGGAAATTTTCGGTAAAACCGGTTCTCCAGGTAGGTGTACTAGTACTACATACATGTATACAGTATCGGTTGTACCGAAAATTTCGGTGCGTTTTATTTTCAGTAAAAATTGTCGGCACCGAAGTTACCGAAAATAAAACACCACCGAAAATTTCTGCTTTTACAGTATCTGTGTATTTTTTTGCCAACTGCTTTATGGTTGCAGTCAGGAGCACGGTTTTCGACGCAGTGCGTCCTCCGCCTTGTAACATGCCGCCAATAGGGCTTGAAAGTGATGACGTCAAAAACGGCCTGGGAGTAGTAAATTGACATCAGATTTCTATTTTGGATCCACTAAGGTGTGACTTTGCTATTGCCTCAGTATGTGGGTGCATAGCAACCCACTCATGTCGTATGCAGGTGCAACTTTTACTTCGCCACCAGTTGTCACCCCGCCCCCACTAGCCAAATCAGTCAGTTTCACTGGCAACATCACCTTGCTGTGAGTGAGACCGCTTGACTGAATGTGCTTGGATCCATACAAAAACTGGATCCAGGTGGATCCAGTTTTCGAATTTTTCAAATTGTTGCTATGCCATTGCTATGGAGTGACGTAGCACTTTCAAGCCCTATTGTCCAACATGTCATTAATCTACGTACATGTAGGACGTAACGGGTTACAGCGCTGCACCACGGCGCTGTATGTGTAGTACAACATAGTACCGGTAGTAGTAGCAGAATAAGGCTGTGTTTACATGAGGCGTTTCAACCCGGGTTGAGTTCGACCCGGGTCAGATTTCAACCCGCCATGTGCACAAAGTGAATGGCGCGTTTACATGACGCATTGCGCTTGACCCGGGTTGAAATTTCGCCCCGGGTTGATTTCAACCCTCCCCCCAAGGGGAGGGTTGAAACCAACCCGGGTCAAGAAAATCGTACAAACGTACTTCTGTGCGTATCTCGCGCCAGGTTTGAACAGCACTGCAGATGCAAATTTCGCGCGAACGGATTCACGTGACCATGCAGGACTGTAGAAGTGGACTTTTGGCGGCATATCAGTATTTGACCCGGGTCAACTGTCTTCATGTAAACGCTCACCTCTTTGGTCTATCGTACAGACTTTCAACCCGGGCTGAACTCGACCCGGGTTGAAATTTCTCATGTAAACACAGCCTAATACATGGCCTTATACAGCAACACAGGTACAGGTGCAAGTATTGCTGTGTTTTCATACCAGCTGTGGAAAGCACAGATTATTATGGTCTAATTCCAGAAGCGACGCATGCCGAAGAACGTGGATGAAAAGGTCAAGGCCGGTATGCTAAAAAGTCAGTATATATATCGCCACGTCCTGAACGCAGCCAGACTGCAGGAAACTATAAAAGGATGCCCCGGCCTCCCACATACATGAACATGAACAGACCATTAAAAAGCTAAGAGCAAAAAAAAGATATGCATAATTATTATTGCGCCAGCGAGAAAATAACAGACATGCCTAAATCCTAGCTAGCTACTACATGTACCTAGGCGCACAGATAACTGGTGACGTTCAAATGCCTCTATGAATAAAAGATAACAGCTGACACTATATGGTGGGATATTCTGGTAGTTGATGACATGTGCTGCGAGTAGAAGCTATACAGGTGCGATGGAGGAAAGAGTTAACGATACAGGGGCAACAAGGTGGTCTACATACAGTTCATCTATACAGTCTGGAGCACTGGCAAGCCCCGATCATTTGTGCCAGAGTGCCAATTTTTTCGAAAGTAAGTTCAAAAGTAAGCTAAGGAAACCAGCTGTGCAAGTCACACGGTTATGGTTAGATTGCAGGCGGAGCAAGGTGATGGTTAGATAGCATGTGGAGCAAGGTGATGGTTAGATTGCAGGTGGAGCAAGGTGATGGTTAGATAGCATGTGGAGTAGCTGTGTAGTCCACCTGTAGCTGTACACAGGCGGGTTAGCTGTGTTGCTGCACATATGTTGAACAACGCTGAACACGTGATAACGTTGCACATGCCAGGACTAGCTCGTAGAAACTACCTGAGTCAGGGTCATGAATGTCACCTTCTCCGACATGTTCTTGAATGAATAGGAGTTATCTGTTGACAGAGAGACAGACATGAGAGAGATAGAGAGGGAGAGAGAGAGATAGATAGAGAGAGAGAGAGAGAGAGAGAGAGAGAGAGAGAGAGAGAGAGAGAGAGAGATGCATATACAAAATGGATCTCAAACGAGAGAGCTTGAAAGCTCAGGGCCCTACGCTCTGCTTTTTTGCCTAGCTCATCATGCATGTTATTAGAACTGATCGGCTACATCATTGTACTGCAAAAACGTTTCCATCAGTTCGAATAACATGCATGATGAGCTAGGCAAAAAAACTTGAAAAAAGCATAGCGTAGGGCCCTGAGCTTTCAACCCTGTCAGTTCCAAGGATGCAATACGATGCCTGGCATGATTCGTGGGGTGTGCCTTCGCCAAGTGCTGCGGATGAATGCATCAAAACAATGTATAGCTCTACTGTGTCATTGACAAGTTGAGGAAACAGACAGCTACCACAAAACAAGTGTACATTGCAGTGTCAAGCAACTGTAGATAGATAGTTGGGCTGTCCAAGAGACTGAGAGAGAGAGAGAGAGAGTGAGTGTGTGTGTGTGTCTGATACCACTCAATTATGGTATCTATAACTCACAAGGCGGAACAATAACGATTGAGCCTCGGTAGAGATGCGACTCTGTCCCGGAAACGGTAAACCCCACCTGTCCAGAGAGGACATGGAAAACCTGAATGGCCACACAATGCACGCACATACACAATGCACACACACACACACACACACACACACACACACACACACACACACACACACACACACACACACACACATACGTTTAGGGCACATGACAATTTCGACAATGCACACATAGATTCAAAGACTACACCACTTCGAATTACACGGTGTATGTGGCAAGACGGGAGTACAAGTACATGTGCACATTGCAACGGATACTTTCTCACAACCCACAAAGGAAAGAAAAAAAGGTGACCGTCTTGCTTTCGAACAGGTGGTGAGGAGAACACCGTTTTAAAATTGCAATCCAGAGGACAGGACTGGTCTTCCAGGACAGGACTGGTCTTCCAGAGGACAGGACTGGTCTTCCAGGACAGGACTGGTCTTCCAGGTAGAAAAGCCGTTGGTCTGCACGTTGGAGAGGTGTTCAATCTACATTGTAGGTGTCAAGTCATAGTGTATACATGTAGAGTATACAAGCATACTCACCAGCGCAGACCCACTGACGAAGCCTGTTGTCTTTCTACCATGCGGCTTGATTTCAATGACACCGGCCTCTATGTTATCAAGACTCAGACACTTTGCCAGTCGCACGCCGTTCTTCTCCTGCGAACTGTCCAGCGACGAGCGTACGCTTGTCGTAGAAGCAATGATGCCTGCGAGCCCGGATGGTGCGGCATTCATGAATGCGCGCACGCACACACGTACACACATACACACATTCACATGCACACACACACACACGTACACACATACACACACAATATTAGGTTGCTTACACCTGATTAGATCATCACGTCGACGGCACAACCACAGCCACACAGGTATTGCTATACAAACTAAAATCTGATGTAGCGTTATCACAATAGCCGTAGACGGTTTCTCCTTCTAGCCCAGTTTAAAGCCAAGATTGGAAGTAACATTACACGTATAAGTTGCACAATGATTCTGCCAATAACATTCTATGATCATCAGCTGAATATGATCATCAGCTGAAGCAATTGACCACAGAGATTGTATACTTACACATATCTCCAAAATCCCCTTTCTCATTGACGACCACGGCGACAGGATCATCATCACCAGGAGCAAGCTACCAGTGCACAGAAATAAGCGACGCAGACATGCGCACACACACACACCCACACAAACACACACACACAGAAAAAGAGAGTCAATTCGGCGATGGTATGTTGCATGGAACAAGCCAGAAGAAAGAAAGAAATGGGCAGTTGACTCAACCTGCAGCAAATGTGCGTACAGCGAATTTCACGTGACAGCAAAACTTGTTCCATGCCCGCATTCGAGCACGTTCAAAACTGATCCGATGTAGCAGTTGATCGTGTAATTGCCACCATGTGTTTTATAACTTTTTTTATTTATGACCCTCATGTAGAAGCGGAGAATTCCGTTAGAGCGCTACATAATGCTGTGCTCTCAGGGCACAAATTTCATTAGCCTACTCAAGCTAAACTGATGAGGGGTGAATTGAAATGCATAGGTGAATTTAATACCAATAATAGCCTGGATTTGTGATATAGCGAACCATTGCCCATGTCCCTGTTCGAACCCATACCAAATTGACCCTTTATAGCGAACAGCTTTCCCTTATAATGAACCAAATCTTGTAGGACCGCGTGCAAACAAAGTGCACTCAAACTGCCATAGGCATAGGCCACTTGCCACTGCCAGTCATGACTTGCTGCTTGATTAGTGCGGGTGCATTTCTGTTGAAACAAGCTTAGGCTAAAAAGAACTAATTCTCCTGCACAATGGTGTTGGTTATATCAGGAGTCGACTGTATGAAGCAATGAGGTGCATGGTTTAGACATGCGATGACCCTGTGCATACAGCGCCTGTACGCAGTATGCACAGCGCCTGTACGCTGTGCATACTGCGCAGTACGCCACGCATACAGTGCCTGTGCGGTATCCATACAGTGCCTGCACGGTGTGCATACACTAGCATACAGTGCCTGCACGCTGTGCATACAGCGCCTGTGCGGTGTGGCTGCATGCCTGCTACAGTACACATACTTATTTGTCCTGCACTGCACATCGGTGCTTGCTATATGTACACTAGGACCCAGGAGTCGGTCACACACGTATTCCAGTTTCGTGCCCGTGTGTGCGTGTGCGCGTGTGTGTGTGTGTGTGTGTGTGTGTGTGTGTGTGTGTCCTAAGCCACTTGCGCACAGTGCCATGTGCAGCCCAGTGGGTGCATGTGCACATACAGGAGGAGCATGGCTCTCTTCTCTGCATACGGGTGTTCTGAAGTCCTACCTGGGTGGTGCTGAAGTCAAAATCACCGCGTTTCGTTTCTGTAGAAAGCAAGTGGAACAAGCAGAAACAGAAAAGGAAGTGGAAACAGAGTACAGCATCGCCTAACACAGCGTGCAGAGCTGCTTAAAAAAGGAAGAGCAGAATACTAAGTGTTAGCAGCAATGAAGGAGTAAGGTTGAGCCAACGTCTACGATGACAACTCACTTGGCTTGGCTGTACGAGACATTTGCTTGATGACAGCAGGTGTCATGGTGGGGTTTGGCGGCGGCATAAGGGGCTGTGTCACACCCACGATAGATTCGCCACCTATGAATAGCAAAGTTCAAATTACGAAAGAGAGAGAGAGAGAGAGAGAGAGAGAGAGAGAGAGCAGAAGTCGAACATGAAAGCAACACACCAAGGACCAACAGTCGTGTGATTCTAGTTGAGCGCTACTATGGCGAAACGAATTCACCACCGGTCAAACAGCCAGGCTGTACGTGCGGCTCCGGGATGGGACAAGAACGTTTCTGTCATCCATTCCAGCGGATAGAAGGACTGTGAAGGAACACCTGACGGCTGACCTAACAGCAAGATTTGTGCCCGCGGCCACTACATGTACCGGCCTTCACAAATATACACTGCCTACTGCCATTGGGCAGAGAATAGATAAATGAATAAATAAAGAATAAAGCGTACTACTGTAGTAAACAGCTACTGTAGTAGTTGAAGAAACGGCGTATCCTGAATAGCGTGTACATTTCGCCATATATACGACAGGCCATGATGTAGTAGCAGCGGAAGGGAGAGGAGCTGACAACCACTTCTTCCATTTACAGTGGTTGGGTTATCCCCTTCCCCCAATGCCGAATGATGATCATCCTATGATGTGTAGTCTCAACAAATCAATACAAAAAGTAAAAAATAAGAAAACTGGACAATGGCAGAAGAAAAAGCGGAGAACTGACCGTTATTGTCCCCTTCGTACGCCAGTACCTCGTTTGCCCAGTACTTCAACGGCCGCACACGCGTACGCCCACTGCGGCGAACACCTGCAAACAGGCCACACATTGATGATATCGCGCATTACACATAATGATATCACAGTATCACACACACACACCATGACATCATCGCTACTCTCTCCCCTAAGCCCCGGAGAACAAACGAATATTCTATACATGTAATCTCTTGAAGCAGATGCACTTGAATTAGCACACATAACAGTACGCAATACCCATTCATGAATGAACCTCAGCATCACAGTGTTCAGTCCATGAATTCTGCATCATCCTGACTGCTGCCCAAGATAGCGAGACTTGGGCAGCCGGGTAGTGCAATCAAACAGCACGAATGTTACCGCTTGCGTCCGAATATTCCTTCTGTTGCCAGCACTGTCAGTTACTTGCATATTCGGATACTGGTATTCGAATACTCATTTGTCATATCACCAATCTTTGCCCTCTGATGAGAGAATCAGAAAGATGGCCTGGGAATATGATGATATTGGTGGGCGAAAACTATTTTTCATGTTAGTCTTGACTTTATCGATGTGAGAAGGCTCCTTTGAAGCCGACCATTGCATTCATGCCCCCACCCACCCCCACCCAACACACACACACCATTGGACCATTGGACGCCCATCGCCAAAGGCGATGATAGCGATGCTACAGCAGAAGCCATAGCAGCTTGTGCTGGGATTGCACCATTCAACAACTTGCAAGGCTGAAGAATTGACCGCCACTATTCAGCCTGGTCTACACCACACAGCTATGAAGTGGCTTTTTTTCTGGCCAGTGAATCCCTACTTTTTGGTCTTTTTTCATTTTTTTCCGCACACACATCACACCACATACTCCGGCATGCACTGGCTGTTGGTAACCACCCAGGAGAATGAAAGAAAAGTCAGGAGAAGTCTGAGAAAGAGAAGAAAGACGTGTGTGACCATAATCGTCGGGAATCGAACCCGCAACCTCTCGATTGGAAATCGCTGCACATACCACTGCACCATATGGGACACACACACCCACACACACACCACCACCACCACACTCTAGACTGTCTCCGAACTGAACTACACCTATCACTATCACAGTTTACCGTTGCTGACTTGTTCATAGTTCTGTGCCTGCACATACCTTCAGCAGCCGGTTGACTTGAGAGAGTGTACGCATCTAGATTCTTATCCACAGGCAACACAGATGCGCCTACTGGAACATGGTCAGCACCATCATTGTCAGAGTGCCACGTCTTTCCGCTCTTCTTGCTGCTTGTCTTTCCTACATAAGTGAGAGCAGAGAGAGCGCACAACAATAATTATAGCAGTGAGGGTAGAGCAGTACACAACTAACACACACACAGAGAGAGAGAAAGAGAGAGAGAGAGAGAGAGAGAGAGAGAGAGAGAGAGAGAGAGAGAGAGAGAGAGAGAGAGAGAGATACACAGAAACGGTGGTATCCAGCCAGGCTAAGAAGCTAGATTTATACCGACAACACACTACACTGTGCTCCATGGTGGTGACTGTCAATCTGCTCCTACCGATGATCCATGGGGTTGGCAAGGGAACTGGATAAGCGAGGTCTGACTGCATGGCGGCAGACTCACTACGAGATAACATGGAATAAGCTGCTTGATAGTATACCAGATTAGACGAGGAGCCTATCCAACATACAAACTGACGGTTCTGCCAAGCGTGTGGTAAATCACAATATCTTACTCTCCGGATATAATCCTTATTCAGAGCTACTCTCCGGATATAATCCTTATTCAGAGAGACATAGAGACAGACAGACAGACACAAACACGTAGAAGCTATCTCCACCAATTTCACTGCCAGATTCGGTATTCAAGCCACACCAGTGCGTACCTCCTTGCTTTGCTTTGGCACTCTCGCCTTTCTTCAGTTTTCCTAAGCCTGGAAAAGAGGCAAAATCAGTTAGAGCTAGTTAGAACGGTGCTGTAAGTATCTCAATCTACAGTAAAACTCCTCTAATCTGGGCAGGTTGGGACCGAGAGCTTATGCATGCAAGTAAACATTTTTTGCCAATCAATACTTTTCGCAGAAGTTTTCATTGCAAAGCCATTTTTGCGACTAGATGGGTCAGGAAGGTGCCCGATAGACGGATATGGATGTGACCAGATTAGGGGCGTTTTACCGTATCATACTGCAAATTCATAAGGAGTATCTCTGAGGGGGTAAATGCAAAATGAACAGAACAGCGCAATACTTAACAAAGCACCACATCCGCTCACCCGCACTGACTTTCACAAAGAACTTTTAAACATACATTGTCCTACACACGCAGAAATCAGGGAGAAACCTAATGGAATTCAGAAATTGCCATCACAGTGAAAAGACGGACAAGCTCAAACCTATTAACAAAAAGGTGACCTCCAGCCCATCGAATCATGGGATTGTTACACCTGCTGCCGCTACTCCGTGAGACTGCACTCACCTCGCCTTTCTGACCGCACATCGATGATACGAGGGACTTGAGGAGATTCGCCCACCATCCGCGAGCGTTTCATTGCAGTGTCTAAGACGAGCAAAGTGTACAGATAATAATGAATAAAACACCACACAACTGACGGTGTACATCATTTTTTGCTGAACCATTCCTCTCGGGTCATAACGTACCCAACACCATAAGTACTTCAGTACTTTAATCAGCAGCAGGGTATGGATTACAATGTGTACAAAATGATTAATTAACAAAAGCAGGAGCTTGCAAAGGATAAAGCCAATAGCGTCAATCAAATGAAAACAAAACAAAAAAGGTTTCAGCGGTCGCAGTGTCGGCAGTTAGGCCACATTTAATATTTCACCCGTACATATACGTTTTGCGTCCCAGCGCTCGCACCCTGATCTCTGCACCCGAAAAAATCGATGCAAACAACTATGTGCGTGCATGGGCATGTACTTCGAAGTACTGTAATTCCAGGTATGGTCGGTGTGCACGCCATCCATTGCACGAGTCTACGCATGCGCAGATCTAGGGGCCAGGACTGCACATGTATATGCATACAGTCAACACGCAACGCTGAGCTGCAGAGCCAGCGAGGTATTTAACATGCTGCTACACAAAGCGTGTCCTTGCACTCTGAAAGTCCCCGAAGCAGCCAGTGTTGGGCATATGAAATCAGTTCAAATCACTGAACAATGACTACGAAGTAAATAAGGGGCTGTCCATACATTGCCGTCATTTGTCGCAACCATACAAAATGCAGACTTTCTGAGACCCCCCCCCCCCCTTTCCATCAAACCGTTTACACCGTGTGCAGTCATTATGATGTTCATGTACAGTAAATGGTGGGTTGGCCCTGTGAGCATAACCCCCCCCCCCCCACATTTTCCAGCCATGGTAAAAGCTCCTAAGACAAAAGAAAAAAAGCCACTTGACTATACACTCAAAAGCTGCTTCCACCACATCAGGTCAATCAGTTCATAACGTTACAGACAACCTTCGCCATCATCAGAAAAAAATTGATGTTGACAGGAGCAACTCAAAGGAATAGAAGCAGGGCCAACTGAAAGAGTGAAAATTCATGGAAACATTCACACAAGTTTAGTTCACACATTGCACACTACCACCACAGAAGGTAAAGTATCACACAAACTCTACTGTGAAATAACCCGCCAACGTTGGCTGAAACGTTACGAACTGATTGACCTCGAGTAACGGAAGCAGCTCTTAAGCGGATAGCCAAGTGGCTCGCTCCTTTTTTTGTTTGTTTGTCCCAGACATGTAGCTGTGTGGACACCGCTCCATTTCCCATAATAGGTAGCTAGTACTGTGCAGTCATGCATAGACTCTATGTGCAGTCATGCATAGACTCTATGTGCAGTCATGCATAGACTCTATAGAGAGTATGAAGGAGCCACACAGTAATGCCAGCATGACATTGTACTGACAACCACTGCGGCAATGCATAGCTTACAGGTGAGTGATTGATCTCGCCGAAGTGCAGGAGCACCACCAGCACTCCTGTGTGATGTTCTCTGAGCGGCTATAGCCAAGGCAAGGGTGGAAGTCAATAGTGAGGAGAACAACAACAACAACAACAACAACAACAACGACGACGACGACCACAACAACAACAACAACAACAACAACAACAACAACAACAACAACAACAACAACAACACAGGCCATCGTAAGAATAAAGATTTGAAACAACAACAACTTCAAACACAAATAACAAGAACGTGAGTATACAGATGACTGTATTGCACAATCAGCGTACCAACTTGTGTCTGTCCCATGTGAAAGAGCCAAGGGAGGCGGCGTAGTAAGGTGGGTGTGCATATGTGGAGTTGCTCGACACACAGCCATAAAGCAGACAGACTACAGTTGCGCTGTTCACACAACAATCATGTGTAGTTACAAAAGCGAACAAACTATACACACACTCCATGCAACACAAAAAATAGCAATCGAAGCCCAACACAGCCTACCGTCGTCCTCGGCATCAGAGTCTTCGCGAGCTGCAGTTCTGCTTTTCGTTGGCTGCTTTTTGGATGCCGACTGTTTTTTCGGTGTCGGCGCTGGCTTCTTCTTGGATGCTGGGGGGAGAAAGAAGAATGGAGGAAGAAATGGATTGTGCATGTACACTTCCATTCTCTTTAGATAGGAACAAACCTTTTTTTACAGGAACGCACCCAAACAGGCTGCAAGTCGAACCTGGTTTAAAAGTTACAGTAAAAGTGAGGAAAGCAAAAACCTGGTAGATATGAACAAACATTGAATGCACAGCTATTCACCCACCCACACCCAGTCAGTGTCTTGGTACTATTGTACAGTTGTGGCAAGTGAAATCCAACACTTGGCATAAGGGACTGCACCATGCAGTCTGCAGCCCCTGCAGCCCTGCATATGTACAGTACATGTGTTACATACAACTTTATCTGTCTGATGACAAAACTCGTACTCATCACAGTCAAGGTTCAAAAGGTGCTGGGAAAAATGAATGGGGATTGGATACCAATACTCCTTATGTGTACCATATTTGTGAACTGTGTGTATCTACGCTGTGACCTTTCGATCTGTTTGGGATGCATACAGCTCTATAGTACAAATTAGGTGCAGTGCATTACATCATTGGTGTCCATTTGTGGCACTGTCCCCTATGGCAAGTGTCGGATTTCACTTGCCACAACTGTAGTACTGAAGCATGTACAGTGCTGACATCTCAGTACAAACAAACATGTACATCCGGGCTAGGGACTCTAGTGCCATGGAAAATATCTAATCTTATTATACAAGGCCATACTGATTTCATGAGAATGAACATGGTCCTCAAATTGTACACTAATGTCCTTAGTCCAGTATAAAGAGAACAGTACAGTCATGGTACTGTCATAGCCGAGGTACTAAATTTATACCCAAGAGGTACTAAGTTTATACCCAAGGTTCACTGTACATCCAGTGATAGAGCAAGAGCAGCAGTACACTGGCCAAGACACTGATGATACAGACAGTACTCCCTGTGCATTCACTTTGCACGTGACAGCAGAAGATGACATCATGCGATATCAAACAAACGCATGCAGAAATAGATACACAAGCAGAGCAAGCTGAACAGAAAACACACAGGCACGCACACACAAACGCACGCGCACGTACGCAAGCACACACACACACACACACACACACACACACACGCGCACACATTGCAGGCAAGATAGGAGACCTTACGGGTGAGTGCGTTGTGACTTTGATCGTGTGCTGAATGCTTGCGTTTACGAGACTGTTCTCTGGCTGGGGTAGCTGTGGGAGGCACAAAATACCAAGACAGCAACATACGGTAATCACATTCAATGTACAAGCATGTACAAGCATGTACAAGTGACAAGGGATTTGATGAAAACATGCACTTTCAGGACTAGCTGTTATACACATTTAGGAAAGGTTTGGATGAGAAGATGTCCAATCTTATCTTGCCATTCCATCCCCAAGCCGGTAGAATAGGCAAAGAAGCCTAGAAAGTCTCTGTTGCTCCCCAGTGTTTGGTGGAAACCACCGACAACACAACACACTTTAATAATACTAAACCCACACTGAGAAGAACTTACGGGTGACATCATCGTCGTCTTCGCTGTTGTTGTCGTCGTCAACGTAGTCCATGCCTGGATGATCATCGTCTGAGTAATCCTCCGCCCCTCCGCCATCCGCAATATACTCATCTGCTTCTAGATAGCAACAGCGAAACAGCAGAAAATACATTGCCATTCTAATTCTTACGATACTTGAACGACCACTCAACAGGGCATCTCCAGCCAATACCTAGTGATGTTCAGCATACTTTAGTCCTTACCGGCAGAGCTTTCAACGAATGTGCCCTTCTTTCGACCAGTCTGCTTTTTCGCAGTGGATTGCTGTTTGGGAGTTGGCTGCTTTTTGGTGGTGGTTTGCTGTTTGGGAGTTGGCTGCTTTTTGGTGGTGGTTTGCTGTTTGGGAGTTGGCTGCTTTTTGGCCGAGGCTTGAGGTTTTGGCGTTTGCTGTTTCTTTGAAGCTGGGCCTGCGGTGTGGCAAAAAGTCACATGGGAAGAGCAGGAAAATGCAGGTTGGAGAGAACAAAGGACACATTTTCTTCTTCTTCTTAAAATCAGCTTTTTGCTATACAGTACACGTCCCGGGATTCTGTTTACTGTATGTAGCACATATCATTAGGCTTCCTGTATGAGCATGCAGGCACGGTGGCTTGGTTGAAGACCATAATACAGCAAGGAGTAGAAGGTACCAGGATCTAGTCCTGCTTGAAAGTAAGTGGGTTTTTTCCAACCGTGCTGCGACCAACAGTGAACTGGGAATATGTGGCCTGGTACAAGGAAACAACGGTTCTCGGCCTTTGGAATCTGGTTGGTGGATCTGATCTATCCTTGCCCCCTATTGACGAGCTGCATCTGACGCCTTGTCCTGTGGTGGTGGTAATTCACGCAAGCGGAAAAAGTATTGATCTACCCGGTACATGGATCCGTAATATACTAATATTTGTATTTATTCCCATAGTGATCCACGTACATCAGTCAGACATATGCACACTGCATGCATCATCATCATCACACGCATGCACGCACAAACACACGCCGCACCTCCTAGTAAAATAATAAAATCTACTACACTGTACTACCGCCATCCTCCTCTACCTCCTCCTCCCAACTCTAAGGAGAAACTTACGAGTAAGTGCATTGCGACTTTGATTGTGTCCTGAATGCTTGTGTCTACGGATGGGCTCTGGAGACGGAGGAGCTGTGGACAAAAAGAGGAAGAAAGATTCTGAAGAGAAGACACAGTGACAGAGCAACCAGCAACCAACAGTTTGACAAACCAAGAGAGCTAACTGGTCGTGTCAAAAGAGCCAGAGGCATTACCTCATTTGCCAGTATTGGCTATAATGAAAAGGAAATATCAACAAAGAAAACCTGGAGTAACACACACGTTGCTTACGCGAATTGCCGCCAGCTTCATACTCCCCACCACTGTTGCTATCCTCAGACTGATGTGTGGACGTGTCTGAACAAAATGAGAAAAACGGGCTTTCAGCATCACTCTCAAGAAGGACAATGTGGTAAACACCCAACCTTCAAAGAAAAATGCTAATAAAAATCAAAGACTGCTACACCATTGTGATTTTGCATAGCAGAAACTGTTATGCGAAAATATGACAATAAATTCATCCCCGTAGTGTCACACTGTACACTGTAAGACATGTGAATATAACGAGCAAGGTCATCTTCTAATAAGCTCTGTTTAGGCTGTAATGCCTCATACCGTATATTCTCTATTATAAGCACAGGTCTCCATTACTAGCACAGTCTCTAATACTAGCACACTGTGAGCACCTTTCGAAACATTATAAGCACAGTCTCTATTATTAGCACGGTCTTGGTGGAAATCAATGCGGCATGCATAATATCTAGCATGTATTTCTTCTTGCTTTGTATGGATGTATTGGTTGTAAAAATATAAGCGCAGTCTCCAATATAAGCGCGGTCTCCAATATAAGCGCGGGGTAGAGGGGTGTTGAAAAAAATATAATCACGGCGCTTATAATAGAGAATATACGGTATGTGTTATGTGCGTGTCCTACAGTGCATGCATCAGTATGGGAGGAATGCTCACTCGCTGCCCCACTGTAGTTACAGGATTCGTACGACGTCAACAGAACACCTTGTTGTTTTAATCTGAGTACAGGTACATGTCCATTCATCCACACGCTGCTCCAACTAGAGGTTCTTCTCATGCAGCATTCGTCGCAGAATATAGGATTCTATAGACGATTGTGCGAAGTGGTCAAGTGACTAATCAATAGTCAATAGCATTGTGGCAGTAAGACACATGAACTCACCACTTCGAATTACTGGTCTACTTCTGTCAGATTGAGCTGACCGCTGAAGAACTGGCATAGCTTTAGAACACGAAGGTGATAGCAGAAAACAGACATAAGCAGGTACAAAATGAACACTCCAGCACTGCCCAAACACCCCCCCCCCCCCACACACACACGCGTGCGCACACACACACGCACACACACACATACACACACATGCACACACACACACGCACACACACACATGCACACACAACTACAGTATAAATAACTTTCTTGGAGACAAGAGGCTTATCAGGGACAGAAAACTACAAATCTCAAGCTATTCATCGCCATCATCATCATCATCAATAAGGACCCCGCAGTTCATGAACCAGTACAGTATCTGAATCTTTTCCACGTTCTGGAGAATGGCGTGAAAACCAATCCGGCCGGTCCGCCACGGCCATGGCCGGACCAACTGTTTAGCCACCAACGTGTGTTTACTGCTGAAGAGGTCATGATTGTGTATACCCTCCATGTCATGCACAAACTGTATGAAAGGCTAAGGTATGGTCAGACTAATCAAAAACTGCTTCCGCCGGTCCTGGGACAGGAAGCTTACTTTCACTCGAATCATCCGACTCCACCATCGCCGCTTTCTTCTTTGCTGCCGGCTTGTCGCTTGCAGCAGAACGCCTCTGTGGTGTCGGGACCTCTAAAGTTGCTTTGCTTCTTGATGTTGATCGTTGCTCTGAAGCCGGCTCCCTGGGTAATGGATCACATTGTGTGGCCATTGATCGACGTTGTGACGTAGCTAGAGGCTTTTTCGCAGAAGCTAGCACCTTTTTGGCATACGAATCCTCACCTACAAAAAATACGAACACATGCACTGCCTTTTAGCTGTATTCTTAGTTCTGACCAACACACAAACCAAAGCCAGGTCTCCAGGTCTCAACTACACAGATGCTAGACAGTCAAATACAGGAGTACTCCCCCCCCCCCCCCCCCCCTCCACAACATACACACACTGCATGCACACACATGTAACCCCTCCTCCGCAAACACACACACACACACACACACACACACACACACATACACACACACACACATGTAGATGCACACACAGATGCACCAATGCACACACATACAGTCAAATCCATGGACAAACATAACACTATGAGGACCTAAATGATGAATTGACCACGTTGACCAACGACTGCACAATGTTCTGCCACTGGCACTTACGGCCTGAAGCAGGCGTGCGACTTTGATCTGTCCTATGGCGGCCACTCTTGCGTACTGGCGGCGATGGGGGAGGAGTAGCTGCTGACACAGAGCCATAGGAAAAGACACGCGTAAATCAATGAAGGTGAGAATAATTTGGGGGTTACAGCCACAGGAGATGGTGTGCATGGTTGTGTTGCGATCAGACAGCAACCACCGAAATGCTCTAGGGTTGGTAAGTCGGCATGGTCCACAACTTGCTAACTCATACCTAAGAACTCCTCAGTGATTTAACCGGGCATGACATGTATATCGCATTTGCTCGAATATAAGTCACACTTTTTTACATTAAACTTCAGGGCCAACAAAGAGACTTACAGCCAAACAGGACTTACTACTCAGTCATGTTCAACCAAGGTTCAACTCGAGTGACAGGAACGCACACAAACAGGCTGGAAGTTGTACCCTGCAGGCACGGTGACCAGGTGACTGGTATGCATATGATCACGTGACCGCTTATTCAACCATGTTCGATTGGGAATAAGGGCCGAATGCTGCATTGCAGCCTTCTCGGACCAAAACCAGTCGACTCGGCTTCCAAAAGACTACAACATATGGGCCAATCGTGGTCATCCGTGCTTATATAAAAACGAAATGGCGCTTTTAGTGACATTTTGCATACAAATCCCCATCTAGTAGGGCGCAGTCACCCAGTTTCGGTGGGAGTGGCGAGTTCGATTGGGAATAAGGGAGGACGGGAGCGTCTCAGCTTTCTCGGACCAAGACCATTCAACTCAGCATCCCGAAGACTACAACTGGTGAAAGTTTGATTTTAGGCTTTACTTCCCCTTTAACTCCACTTACACGCGCTGCTGGCATCATCACGACTGTGTCTTCCGCCGCCTTGCTCACTGTCCTCTGCATCATCCTGAGCAGCGTGATCGCCGTGAGCCGCATCATCGGCAATGTCATGTCGTCCTCCGCCAGCCGCCCGGCCAGGGCTTAGTCGATCAGTGGCAGCAGCCGTGCTGGCGGTATCCATCTCAGCCTCACTCGCATTCAATGCACTAAACGATTGCTGGAGAATGGACCCTGGTGAAACAAAATCAACAGAAGACAAGCAAATGCTGTGGTGCTCAGCGCTATGTCCAGCACTGCTTGGATCCCATGAAGAGAGAAAGTGTTGAGAAAAGTTCAGGACCAGCCTTACAGGGTGCAGCTACGACTCTGTGAAAAATGTCCTTGCAAAGTTCCATAAAAATGTCCTTGCAAAGTTCCATAAAAAGTGCAGGCAGAGCCATCTCCTATACGTTTGTCCTTCCACATACTTGTACTAGCATTGGTACCACTAGCAAATCTAGAACAGCTCAGGGCAAACAAACATACTGACGCTTGTCGCAGATGATGCCTTTCCTCTGGACGGAGGCAGTGAGGTTGGCCAGGCAGCAGACCGCCTAGATCGATTAGCAGATGAAGGCATAAGCAATTTGTTAGTGCTGCCGAGACCAGTCACATCGATAAGCTCCTCCGCTTCAGAATCCGCAACAATGGAGTCGTCTGGAGTCTTTGATGACGATGGCGTTGGCACAGTTGCTTGCGCTGCTGTGGTTGACGAAGATCTAGCTATTGCCGGTGTGGATGTCCGCCGCTTGGACAAGCGGAACTCATCACAGCTACTGCTGTCTGCGCTGCTGGCTGTACCATAAGTATGAACGCCTTGTGGAGGGGTGCTAACGGCAAAAAAAGGGTTGTGCACACACACACACACACACACACACACACACACACCACAATCATACACACATGTCCACCAGGGAGTCGCAGCATAAGTCCACTACTTACTACTTGTAGCGTGCTTGTAGTGTACAGATATGCTTGACTATATTGTGTTCACATCAAAATGAGCAAAACAGAAAGAGAAAGCGTGATGTGCCATTCGGGAGCCATTGTTCAGTTGGGCATCCAGAACAAGCTAGCATCTTGCTCCACGGCACAGAACACTTTCTGCTGCGCTAGGGCTGCATGGTGCCCCGCGCAAGTGATCAGATTCCATTGCATGCAACAACATGTACACGGTCAACCGGCAATCCTACTCCTATAGCAACGAAGCACAGCGCACGCATGGTACTCACATGGGTGGCCCCGCTGCTTTCAACGTACTGAACGACAGCCTGCAGCGAAGGACACCAGCAATCCAGACATGGTGAACAGAGAATGCAGCACATAGGCATGGTGCATGGCGGGGCGTGCATTGACCAAGACAAGCAAGTTGCACATGTGCTGCATTGCTATCAGTCACACTCGCCATACACAGCAGTGTGTTGTTTGTTTGTTTGTTCATTTTACTTCAACAGATACACAGCGGCATTTCTGCCTTCTCGTCTAACCGCACGGCAAGACTCTCACTAAAAGATGAAGAATGCACTAAGTATAAGAAGGCATGGTACAGAGGGAAATAATGTGAGCATCCACTGATGAGTGTCATGATCATGTGCAATCCTTTTCTGCAAATACATGTAGGACAAAATGAACACATGCACTAGATTCGAATCCAGCACTGCCTTCAATGCAGCAACGGTCGCCTGACAACTGAGCTGATAAGAGTAAGGACTAGCAGCTTACCTGCGTGGATGTACATCAGCCATTGGGGGCAAGAGGTCAGCGTTGGATGCATCAGCGATCTCCGCCAGTTGGCCACCGGCGTCGTTGACGGGCGTTGCATCGTCGTTGTCCGACCCTAGATAGGACAGAGTAGCATCGGCAGGTGTACCAAGCGTGGCGGACGCATGGCTGCCTTCGCTCCTAGCTGACAGCGTTACTGTAGCATCTCGCCTGCTGCTGCTGCTACTGTTCAAACTGGGTGTAGTAGGTGCTGGAGAGAAGGCTACGCTTTCCATGATCTCGTCCGCCTCCTCTGCCTGTCGTGCAGGTGGCACGTCAGGAGGGGCTTCATCCTCTGAACTCGGTGGGACACTATCAGATTCAACTGCGCAAGAGAACACGAAAATACCAGCATGAACCAGCAGGGTGTCGGCAACAGCCCGGACAACAGCAACAGCAGCAACAGCAACAACAACAGCAGCAACAGCAGCAACAACAGAAACAACAGCAACAGAAACAACAACAGCAACAGAAACAACAACAGCAGCAACAGCAGCAACAACAGAAACAACAGCAACAGAAACAACAACAGCAACAGAAACAACAACAGCAACAGAAACAACAGCAACAGCAGCAACAGCAACAGCAGCAACAGCAACAGCAGCAACAGCAACAGCAGCAACAGCAACAGCAACGGCAGCAACAGCAACAGCAACAGCAACAGCAGAAACAGCAACAGCAACAGAAACAACAACAGCAACAGCAACAGCAACTGCAACAGCAACAGCAGCAACAAATTCGATGAAAAGATATGTGCACCTGCACGTACCCTGCAATTCACCACACCAGTGCTAGAGACCCTAAACCCTGCAATTCGCCACACCAGTGCTAGAGACCCTAAATGCATGTATGGCAAAGCATTGCAACAACGCCATACTACCATTCACACCAGTTCAGGGTGCAGCTCATGTTTTGAAAATGAGGCATATTGACAACAAGTCCTGGCTACAGGTCTCACTGTACTTGTCAAGTATAAGAAATATGCACATTATTATTACCCTGCCTCACACCGCAGTTGGCTTTCGCCATCAAGCAAGGAGTTACAGATAAAGCTTTCTTCCCGAAGCTACGCAAAAAAAGACGATACGTAGTGGTGGTGGTGATGTGCGTGCATGTAGGTATGTGCGTGCATGCGAGCGTGTTGGTGGTGGTGGTGTGTGTGTGTGCGTGTTGGTGGTGGTGGTGTGTGTGTGTGTGCGTGTTGTTGGTGGTGGTGTGTGTGTGTGTTGGTGGTGTGTGTATGTGTGTGTGTGTGTGTGTGTGTGTGTGTGTGTGTGTGTGTGTGTGTGTGTGTGTGTGTGTGTGCATGTGTGTGTGTGTGTGTGTGTGTGTGTGTGTAGGTATACGTGTCACGAGGCGGCAAATGTAAGCAGGCAAGAAGGTAGCTATCCAGCATATTTGTTGTACAGTGTACAGTACTGTCGGTCGCCGAAGAACTGGGGGGGGGGGGGGGGGGTCAGCCTCCTAGCCAAGACCATTCTTATTTTCATGTATTACAGTTTATGGGCAGCTGAGTCACCGTGTATACATTGGTATGCTGTGCTTGATGAAATTCTAGCCTAGCCGTTCTTCGGCGCTCCGTTCTTCGGCGCCCGGCAGTACTTAACATGTACATCACATTGACCGTCTCTCTTGTCCAACTACTAGCACTAGTACACCGTAGCCTGTCTTCATCACGCTGAACCAACAGCATGGATTGAATTGTAAACAAAGGCAGCAACTTGTTTTCGATCACTGCTTCCAGGACACAGTCAATCTCCAAGAATGTACACATGTACATGTACCTGGAGTAAGCAGGATATTGACCCGCGTACTCGGGTGAAACTGCACCCTCCTATCAACCCCTCCTGCTCCTCAGTCAGGATTGATATTCGGAAAGTATCACCCTCGTACAGTGTGCTTGGGTAATTTCCTCTACCTCAATTACACTTGCAGGTCAGACGGTCTTCCTTTCCCTGGTTGTGGAATGAAGCTAGGGTGCCATTGTGGTTACACGTCCTCTACAGTACCAAGATATAGTTGCCGATGGCACAGTCGCATAGCATTATCATCGTTGAACAAGGCACCGTGCAGAGCTGGCCTGGTGACTGATCAATCACATGATCCGCCGGCGCTGCAACTACGTCATCTACAACTACAGATTGTCCGGGCCGGCCCGTGACACCTACCCGCACCCGCACACACAGATACGAAATAACGCGCCGTGGACCCTGGCCACACCAGACCCTACTACGTAACGCCGTCGCATAGCTTCGAGAATAAGCGACAATGAATCTATCACTGGGCGTGACGCTACTCGGGGGGGGGGGGGGGGGCCTCAAACAAAAGATCGTTTGACTGACCAGACACGTCGCCCAGCATCCTGGCATAGTTAGGGAATCCATGCTCGTCCTTTCCAACGGACGATGATGCAAATCGCTTCCTGAGCAGGCACAGAAATCGAACATCATAAAAATATTGAATTTATATTCTTTCCATTTCGGGACCGTCCCTAACTACGGGTACCGTATTTGGCGGAGTTTAACGCGCACCTGAGCATAATGCACACCCCATTTTTGAGCAACGTTTTGGCAATTCAAGGTATATCCGGAGTATAATGCGCAGCCTGGGCTTGAGAGCCTTATCGAACATAAAGAGACAGTACTAGTGTATAGTGCGAGCATTGTCAGAATTTATCATAAAGATAGTAATGTGTTCATTGTATAATGCACGTGAGACTGACGGAGTCTTGTACCCACCATGCATAAGTAGTGTAGCTGCAGACACTAGACATGCACACCTAAATATGGCTTGCACAGGGTGAGTGATGGCAAACTTCGCAACAATTTGATGCATTGCAGTACTTTTCAAAGTGTGTGCATTTTCATATTCGGAGCATAGTGCGCATCTGCAATTTGGGGCCTGAAATAGAACATCTAAACTAAAGCGCGCACTATACTCCGGCAAATACGGTAATATTTTGGAAACCAAATTTCGTAAGTTCTGCTCATACCCCTCCCCTCACGAACACACATGCGTATAAAACGAAAACAGGGAGATGCCATGTGGTGAATGTTCAGAAAACGAGCGTGTGGATGTAAGTTAGGTGAAAAGTGAGAGTGCGGTAATGTGCTCCTTCTGAATGCATTACGCAGGAGAATGAATATAGCCTCTAAAACATGGAGCTGACAAACATTACTTGCGTAACGCAAAACACTAAAGCAGGAGTCATCATACACATCACGGGACCTTGGATTGAACATCAAATGCTTAGAAATGGCAGACTTACGGGCATCAACAATCACGTCAGGATTTGTACAATGCTCACAATCTCCCTCACCCTCTACCCCACTCTCACCACCACTATCCTACAATGCTCACAATCTCCCTCGCCCTCACTCTCTACCCCACTCTCACCACCATTATCCTACAAGCCAGTTCCATTTCATCCCTCCGCCTGTTTTCGCTTCTGCAATGTGCGTCATTCAGTCTGCAGGGCCCTATCTCATCCGTTGTTTGGTTGCCGACTCCCTAGTCCGTGATGATATCGCATCTCGATTCTCTTTCTCAGGAACGATTGTAAGTTTTTTTATCCGGTTTATGCATTCAGTGTAATGCATTCAGAAGGAGCACATTACCGCACTCACACTTTCCACCTAGCTCACATCCACACGCTCATTTTCCGAACATTCACCACAATTATGGCATGTCCCTGTTTTCATTCTGGTATATAAGCCAGTATCCAGAGTTACTCATTACTGTTTTCTGATGATCGCTTAGTGCGTGAAACTCGGAGTTAAAACACACGTTTTCATCCTCTTTAATTATTGTTTTCATTCTATATCGTCGTTTTAATTTCCTCCGCTATTTTTCTAATTTGAACACACATGTGTCCGAAAACTTGAGCCGATATTTTCCCAGAGTACATTGATATTTCTTCAACTCATTGCTGGAGCGAGGCCTTGAACCATGTGAACCCCATTGCAAAATTTCGTTCCAAAATATCATTATTAATTCACAGACAATCCCTTTAAAAGTTTATTCTCCTCCTTCCATTCTCTTCTTAATTCAATCTCTCCATTCCCTCTCGTGGTATTGGGATCATGTGCATGTTAGACCCACAGATACAGGTAACGTTTTGACAAAATCAGTATCTTCTGCAGCTTTGGTCACACCTGTCTAAAGTCAATCAAACATACATACCGGCGTCGAGGTCGCTTGAGTTTCGGCCTTGCCATTTTACCAAATGATCAGTGAAACATGAAACCGTTCACGAAAGAACACTCTAGCCAGTTCAGAAAGAACAAATCAGGAACAACTAACGATACGTTGAACAAAGCCAAACGAAGATCAAGCAAGAAGCTGGATCAACTGTCAAGTATCCTATCCCATCCATCGGCCTCGATCACGATAAAATGCATCTGATTTTTGAATTAGACGCCGGTTCTCCGATCCGTATCGTGCTCGTCATGGTGACGCAATTTTTACGACTCGAGTGTTTCTGATAAAAAATTAATAATGATAAAAAGCCGCGAAATTTGAAAGTCTTTGAACGATGTGCACGCTGCTATATACATGATGTGTGTGTGGCATGCAGTTTTTCTTCTTGACTCGACTTGTACGTAATTGTGTCGACATGCATGTCGGAGCCATGATCTGACAAGTGTCAGGCCGACTCAGGTGCCGTCAAATACTAGTACATTTTATCATTCAAGAGTCCGTAACGACTCCCTGGCCTGCTACTTATTTTGCTCCATGTGTTTTCTTGTGCAACCAAAGCTGGCAAAGGGAAAGAAGGGCTTGCCGTGGCACGTGCACTAACCACCACGAAACGTTGTGCTCTGGCATGGGCAAGTAAGTGATTTGCCACTGTAGCTTGCACATTTTACTTCTACATAATATAAGTAACTAGTTATTTTTACTATTTTAGTTGTAGGCCACTAAACTTCTCAAAGAAGCACCCCCCGGCTGCGAAACAACAATTAGTTTAATTACTTTGAATAGCTTTTCACACGCTCTAGCTAGGAGCCTACTTTAGTCGTACTGTAAGAAGCGCAGTATCTGTGCAGGATGCCTGCCAAACGGAAAACAACACGTCTTGAAGAGGACCCCGCTGCTAAAAAGCAGAAGGCAGCGGACCCAGCTGCTGCGTGTGCCAGTGCAGTGGCTACTCCTAGTGCTACCTCAGTAGATGATTTCTGCTTGCTTGATCATCTGACTGACTCTACCTGGAAAGAGTGGCTGGCACCAGAGTTCGGCAAGCCCTATTTCAAAGAAGTGGAGACATTCTTGCGCCAAGGGTACAGCAGCAAACAGGAGATCTTTCCACCGCAGTCCTTGATCTTCAATGCTCTCAACACGACACCGCCGGACCAGGTGAAAGTCGTTCTACTTGGCCAGGACCCGTATCACGACAACGGCCAGGCCCATGGCCTGTCGTTTTCAGTGCAGCGTGGCGTGGCCATACCGCCATCACTGCGCAATATCTACCAGGAGCTGAGTGAAGACATCGACAGCTTCACCAAGCCGCAGCATGGCAATCTACAGCACTGGGCCGAGCAAGGTGTATTGCTGCTGAATGCCACCTTGACCGTGCAGGCACACAAAGCAAATTCGCACAGTAAGATTGGCTGGCAGAAATTCACCGATGCTGTCATCAAGACTGTTAACGAGAAAGCCGAGCATTCGGTGGTGTTCCTGCTCTGGGGTGGTTTTGCCCAGAAGAAAGCGTCATTGGTGTCTGCAAGACATTGTGTTATTAAGACTGCACATCCATCGCCACTGTCTGTGACAAAGTGGCGTGGCTGTCGGTGCTTTTCTGCGGTCAATGATGCACTGTCCTTAGCGGGACGAGATCCTATTGATTGGAAAATCCCGGAATAAAAGTTCAATATGGCTGAATAAAGGTCCAAGGACTTACAGGTGTTTGATGATGACAGGTCCTTCTGCGCTGAAAAGAAACTCACAATTTAACACATTATAAACTCCAATCTCTACGGAAGCTTTTTAATTACAAACTTAGTTCCAACTATGTTTCGATTACTAGTATTCTTTTTCTTTTTGTTGAGAGATTAGAATGAATATTAGGATTTATCCCACCATGTATCAATTGAACACAATTCGAACTGCTCTAGATGTGGCTTACAGTATACTTTGCCGTACTAATCCTCAACCTGCCATAGCCTCTTGTATGAGTGTGTAGGGCTGGATGGATACTTGGATGAACTATTGTTGGTCGGTAGCTTGGCCGGATTGTCACTGCGTGATGAATGTACATGTAGATGTTTTGGTGCTGTGTGTTTGGCATTGCAGCTGGGCATTGATTATCCAAACACATTAGTCAACTGAATCACTGTTCTGGCCTCTAGCTGAACTGCACGATATCAGTTGGAGATGAAGTACTAGTACTAGCTGCTACATGTGTAGCAATTATCGGACGATATACCATTGGCCCTTGGAAATGCACATTGGGCGGTGCAAGACTGTGACACAAGCCTGTATCGTGTAGGGTATGACACACATATTAATACACACACACACACACACACACACACACACATGTGTACTGTGTACTGTGTAGTAGAGTGTCAATTCTCTGCACCCCTCGCATCATTTCTCAGTTTGGCAGTACCACAAGCCATTAGCCAAAACTTCAGCGCCTCAAACGCGATGGCATGCAGATACATGTTGACACATTGTGCACCATCTGAAAGGTGCTCCGGGTGGAGAAAATCAGCAACTCGTCCCTTCAGTGGCTAGTGCTTGCCACTGCTAACAGGCGTATGGGATAAGCAATCTTTTGGATAGTTGACAATCGGATGGTTGGCATTCTACTTGTACTCTACTTCGAAGTACTACAGTGCCTGTATTTATACCAGGAAAACAAAAATTAATGTTCTCCCCATCATCATGATCATCATTTTACTGGAACAGTACAATGTTGTATCATACATGTTAACGACTGTCTGTTCACTGCGTGCATGATGCAGCGCTACAATCATGTAGTCATGGTTTATGGTCGGTGCTGGCAACTGTCCTTCATTACTTAGGCTTCAAGCATGGCATGCTAGTATCCCGCCCTGTATATGCTGTAATTAGCTAGTGCCACTGTCCATTTTGTGTGGACTTTGGCTTTCATGCTACGGCGTAGTAGGTGAGTCATTTTGCATCTAAAACATGGAGGAAAGCAACGGTGTTTCGAATATATAGCCATGGCTTTAAATAAAGGCGCAGACATACAGTTTGAATTTACAGTGCTGGCAACTGAAATCCGACCCCCTACCGTCTCGTACGGATCGCTAACGCGGCTAGCGCACCGCTAGGGAGGGGGGTCGCATTTCAGTTGCCAGCACTGCAGATGTTTCCAGTGATGCAGAATGTCAGACTGAACAAACGACGGTGTTATCGCGATATCAAGGATGAGTGTGTGTGCGTGTTGTGTGGTGTATGTATCGGTCTGAGCTGAGACCACTACACCCAACAATAAAAGTATAACGTTTGCGAACAAGTCACCGAACCAGAACTACAGCACTGCCGGGCACCAAAGCAAGAAGAGGCTAGACATTTACCAGATGCAGGATGCCCTTATGTACGTGGTGGCTCGACTACACAGTCTACATGAAAAAAGGAAAGAAGAAAAAGAACTGTCTAGGCTACGACCGTCGACCCTGAACCCCAGTTCTTCGGCACCAGACAGTACTGCATACACAGACTGTGTGACAGTGCTGAAGGACAGAAACGAGCAAATACGCTGTACGATAACTATGTGCAATGGCGTACTGCAACGCAATCTGATGAAAGTTATGTTCGACCAGCATGTCTAGCATGGCACTAAAGCAATAAGGGATGGAGATACGAGGTCATCTTCTCAAGGTTCGGGGGCAATTTAAAAGAAGAAGAAGAAGAAGCCACAGCAGGAATAGTAAGTGCATGGAAGAGTGCATGGAAGGCGCTTAAAAAAAGAAGAAGAGAGAGTGTGTGCTCTATAATCAAAAACCATTGATAAAACAGATGCACATTGTGACACATGTTGTGAAGCACACACGTCAAGGGTAAAGCCATCTGAAAAAAATGTCCAGTGAGGTCAGCCTACGACAAGCAGAGACACAACTGTGACTGCCAGCCATGCTGAGTAGCCGAGAAAAGCAGAAAGACAACGAACGGGAAATGCTGTACAATGGTGAGGGGAACCAGCCAGCACCAATTACCAAAAAAAAGGACGAGTACTACAAGTACAAATACCTACACGAAATAGTTGACACAAAGATAGACTAGCAAGTTACACAAGCAACTTTCCTCGGTGAAGCTAAAACTATTTGGAGCATTCAATGTTTCGTGGAGACATGGAAGTCAGAGAGGAAGCTAGCAGCAGCAAGATACCAGATCTGCAAACAAACAAGGGGGGATATCATAGTTGCGTGGCAAGTCTTTGTAACTAATATAAAAGTCCTGGTCAAACACAACCGATTTGTGTAAGGTTCTCATTTCAACTGAAAACGAAGGCTGTTGGGGTCATTCAGTAGCGCAGGACCAGTGATCTGTCACACACGCTCCATTCTGCGCACAATACGCTCATACACCTCAATGATTGATTCGTACTGTTGCTGCAAGTGCTTGTGCTGCTCAGGAAGGCTGATATCTGCCATCATGCAGCCAACTTCCTCAGTGCTCAAGTGCTTCCTGACTTTCTCCATGTCCTCCTTTTGTTTCTGCGTGCCAAGCAGAACACACAACAAAAAGAAATTCCATCAACCCAACATTATCTATAAATTTATCATATGAGGAGAGATTTGAACAAAGGATGCTCCTGTTCTCAGGCGCCTGGCGCCTAGTCAATGCATGGTTGGCGGTATCCGACATAGCAGGCTGGTACATCAGGTAGCGCATGGCACATAGAAGATGACACATCAACGACAAAGCTCGTTTGCGACGTAAATTTCGTCCCAGCTGGACTCATCAGCATCGCTTACTAGACAGCAATAAAAGGTGTAGAAATAGTTTCATGATCTCCAGTAAAAGGTAGCACCGAGTTGCCATCACCGAAAGACATTGAACTACTGGAGAAACAAAGAATTCAAGCTTCAATTGGCAAACCTGTCGTAGCATTTGGGCACATTCTGTACTACTTTGTAGTAGATTAGTTACTCGAACCGCATGCGGGACGGATCGGGAGCTGGCTCACCGCCGGTGCTTCCCGGCGCCGATTTGGCTTTATAAACCAGCCCTTAGCAGGCCACGCCGTTTTTTTCTATGTTTCGCGTCACCTTATCCGATGAAATCAATGAGGGAGGGCGAAAAAAATAAAAAGCCATCCAAAAAAAACAGTGTACGTGCATTGCATTTGTGTACAGTGAAGCGACGCGGCACTGTTCATGTACATGAATACATGAGTGTATCCCCTCTGCCATGCTTGTTGTCCAAACACAGGCGGCATGATGATTGTGTGACTTGCAGCCTAGCTTATTACACACACATGTGAGCTGAGTACAATCATGCGAGTAACTACTCATGCGATAAATAGAACAAAATATTTAATTGATGCCAACATAATAGTTACGTGTAACAATCATTTAAACAATCGACGAGGAGACAATAGTCGTAAAATGGCAATAAATAAGATAAATTGTGCACTCATAACAACAGCAAAAATGAAGAAAGTCAAGTTCCATAACGTTTTCTTGTGACTGTCATCAGTGGAACGCCGTCACATAAAAATGTAATAACTAAAACACACACTTATATACATGTAGCTAATATGGTTTCAGGTAGAAATACAGCAGCTAACAAGTACAAAAAGCGAAGTTTGCACCTTTGCAATGTGTGAATATAGTGTATGTGAGAAAGGTAGTGGCAGATGAATGTGACGTTGTATCACTCACACTCTTCAAGTAATATACACGCACCATTACATTCATTCACACAGTATCACATTCATCTGCCACTACCTTTCTCACATACACTATATTCACACATTGCAAAGGTGCAAACTTCGCTTTTTGTACTTGTTAGCTGCTGTATTTCTACCTGAAACCATATTAGCTACATGTATATAAGTGTGTGTTTTAGTTATTACATTTTTATGTGACGGCGTTCCACTGATGACAGTCACAAGAAAACGTTATGGAACTTGACTTTCTTCATTTTTGCTGTTGTTATGAGTGCACAATTTATCTTATTTATTGCCATTTTGTAACAATCATGTTCGGGTTTGTTCCTTTTGGGTTACATTTTCCGGTTTTCTGGGTTTGCATTAAATTTGTATTGCATTTTCAAAAAAAAAAAAATTGTTCCGTTTTTTTAAATTATTTTTTTAACTCCGGCTGTGAAATACATGCGCGCGGGGGACGCGAAAAACAGATAAAAAACGGTGTGGCCTTAGCAAAACGTCTCTTCGCTTTGTTCCATTACGCCAGGTACAGGACCGTTGAACCACGCAAGCAACTGAACAGTCAGACGTTCACTGACCTGGAAAGGCCGATTCAGGCGGTCCTTGATCATGAGGCGATAGTTCTTGCTCTCGACGGGATGTTTCATGTTGGTATGCTGCAGGCGGAGGATCTCGTACACACGCCGTGCCTGCATCTACACAACACACGCAAAACAAAACAAGAACAGCTGGGACCTCTTGGGGAGGGAGAAGTTGTTAAAAGGCTTCCTTTCAAATGGCCCTGCATACTGTCTTGTTATAAGGAAGATCAAACAATCAACGATCAACTGGCTGCAAAGATATTTGTATGCTATCAGCTGAACACTAGTAAGCCACACCATTCGTATTTCCCCAATTGCCTGTATGAATGTCATGCACTGGTGTACTTATCAAATTACACTGCAACGTGTGTGTGTGTGTGGGGGGGGGGGGGAGGGGGAGGTCGCATTGATATTCCATCGAAAATCTTCAAGATCGGGTAGTTCAAGACTGGGATACAGACTTTTCAGTTTCATTTATCCGAGCTATTATTCTCCTGCCCAAACAGGTCTGATCTCGGCGTATAAGGATGACCCAATGCTTGGCCGTAATGTAGATCAGCTAGTGCCGTAACCATGGCAATAATGAATATGCATCACATCTGTCAGAAGTCTAGTTACTAGTAGTGACAAGACACCCTATCCCATAGCAATATACTGTAGTAGCACATGGTGGTAGCGCATATGCTCGCGAACAGGCACACAACTGGACTAGTAGTCCTCATCATACTACACCTGCATCAACAGTAACAGTTCCTATACTATTATAGCGTAGCATGAAGTGATTGATGTTGAAGCAATGACACAGGGTGGCGTACCTTGTTGAGACGGAACTTTTCCCTCGCCTCCGCCGCCATGTCACTTGAGAAAGCACCGTGGATGTGAGGCTCCTGGAAAGATGCCAGGGTTGCACAGTTCCGACAGTCGACGAAGTCCCGCAGCTTTGTGAAGTCATCAGACGGATCTTCGACTGTTGTCAACGAGAACACAGCACAACAACGCACAAGCCATGTCTAGACTAGGAGGAATGAATGGAAGATGGCCGTCACCTTTTTCGTGGGGCAAGTTATCCCATATTTCGCATGTACAGTACAACCAGCTCTAGTACACTTCTGAGTATGACCGTACACAGGTCATGAGCTAGCGTGCAGAGCTTGTAGGACTGTGTGTACGGTTGTAACGTTAGCGGACGTGCCACGGAAAACCTAATATATAATGGCAGGGAGTTGATGCACACGTCCCAAATGGGGGGCATGCGTTCCCAGGGCTCTACATCTACATTCTAGATGAGAAACCTTTCCGCTCTAATTTCAGTTTTCTAGCCACATGTACCGGTATACGCTGCAATGACAATGTTCATTCAAATAAAAATTGAAATAAATGGGCTACTCCCGACAAATCTAAGAATCCCAACACACCACACACATACTGCTGTACAGTCATGTACTTCGAAGTACATGCACGTGTTATGGGAAACTTTCCTGTACACTACGTATTGATCAGTAAATAGCCGGTAGAAGAACACCACACAAACCGGAAGCACTTACCAGCAATATCTACGACGTCCCTTCTCAAGCAAATGTCGGCGCAGACAGCGGTATAGAACTCAGCTAAAAAGGATAGGAAGATACGTACACGAGACTATACAATTATACAAGTACATGACGGCTACACCTTAGCTCAGTGGTTAGAGCATCGCTGGCCTCAAACGAAGGTCCCTGGTTCGAATCCTGGTGGTGACAGTCAATTTTTCTTCAGACTTCTCCTGTTTGTGTCTTTCCATCAAACCAGTCAACAATTACAATTATGAATTATCTTTACTTATAAAGAAAAGGCACCTGTGACATGTGTTTGTCTGTGTGTCACGCAGAAGCGCTGCGGAGCAGCGCTGCCCTGAGCACGCGAAGCGTGCGAACAGTGTAGCTAGCGGCCGCAGAAGCACTGAGCACGCGAAGCGTGCGAATCGTGTAGCTAGCGGAAGCAGCCACAGAAGCACTGAGCACGCGAAGCGTGCGAATCGTGTAGCCACCACCACGTGCTGAGCACGTGTGCTGTTCATGTACTTGCTTCACCCGCATGCCACGTTCGGCCAGGCAACGCTGGCCGGGTGCTGCTAGTACAATTATACAATCGTCGTCACTCAACAGTGGCAACGCATTCTTGACAACATGGACAGTATTGCCACATCATATCAACCCCTGCAATCAATGTATTGCCGCAAACTCCTCCTGCTAACTTTTCGTGTACTGTAATTTCACAATTTTTCGGTGTACTTTTATTTTCGGTACTTTCGGTGCGTCTGTTTCATACCTAAAATTTCAATACACCGAACAAACACTAACACACATAACCCAATAGGGAACTGCTTCTCTGTACCGAAAATTTCTGTTCACCTAACTTAGCTTTTTGCTCTCATACCGAAAATATTGAGCACCAAAAATTTCTGAAATTAGAGTAATTCATAATAACTGTAGTGTGCTTCTTCATGACCTCGTTACACCTCTGTCACACACCCGTCGAACGAGGAGCACAGATGTTCCCCTGCTTCTTTTCCCGAGGATCATATCTGCCGCTGCCACACGCAGCCCTTCATATCAATGTCCCGCTCTCTGGAATAAGTTGCCTGCATCTATACGATCACTGAAGAAACCAGGTCAATTCCGGACCGCTCTCTTACCCCACCTGAAAAATTCACTGACTTACGTTGCTCACTGATCAAATAATTATGCAATCTTTCCTCTGCTGTCTTAAATCCTACTCTTTTTTCTTTTTTCTTTTAATCTTTTCCTTACATTTGTGTGCCTGTAACTTTAGTCGATCTCATGTAATAAGGCAACACTGCCTGTTTGTTATTCGACGTTAAATAAACCAATCCAATATTAGCCAAATATCAGCAGGGTAAAAAAAACTGAACGCATCATCCGGGGGCAAAGTCCCCGGACCCCCATTCTGAGTATTGAGCTGAGTGCGGTTTTGTTTCTTTCTGACTTGGAAGTAGCACTGAAGGAGACTTGAAGCAAACTGCCACGCAACCCCAGCAGTGATGCAGGCCACACCGAAGGAAATCGGATATGCTGGCATGTCCTTCTACTCAATTGAGCAATACCTGGACCACGGCGTACTAGAGCCAGCCATGCTCAGCATTGGACTGCAATACAGAGCGAATGAAATCCTACAACAAAGAATGCCTACCATGACCCTTGGAAAGTGCTAGATACAGTATGCTTTGGCTTGCGGCAAACTTACCTCCGAGACCCTTTCCTTGGTATGGCGGCAAAACTAACATTTGGCTGCAGATGTGGAACCAGACAAGAAGACACGTGCATTCTTGTGGAAGAATGTCGAAGTAAATGTTGAGAGCCCAGTGATCTAGCCAAAGCCGGCTCAGCCAATGTTGTGAACCATTGGTGTTAGTACTGGTCAAGCATTGTTAATACGGGCAGAATGCAGAATGCTGGCTGGGAGGGCGACCTGCCGGCTGAGACAGCTGCAGTCACCCCCATGTAGACTGTAGTGCCCCATATCCTAGGCGTAGGTATGTACAGTACAGTACATAGCACTGGCTACTCAGGCTCAGTGCTAGCTGTCACCCAAGCTCAAATGCACTTGAGTATGCACTTGAGTACGTCAGTAAAATGTAACAGGTTGGGTCATGGTTCGCTGCTTCTGGTGGTGTACATGGCTGTGGCTAGGCTGGGTCTTGTCAGATGACCAATGACTATGTACACTGCATGCAGACATGACCTTGGTGAACAGATGATCCATGCTCATGTAGGTGTTTGCTTCCTTTTTCATATTTTGTTAATTTACCTATAATCACATTCACGTTCACAACTGCCTCATGAATGACCATAATTGGACGAAGCGAAAGGAGATGCAAGCTGCAATGAAAGATTTGTAGTGGTGTGTGTGTGTGTGTGTGGATACGTGACTGATGGCGGGGTCTGGGGGCGCAGCCCCCAGAACGATGCATTTTAACTGGAACGTGTTGGCCGGCTGGCATAAAATCCTGGCTAGACCTCTGAGAGGGCTAAAAAAAAAAGGAGGGCTTGAAGCCTTGAATCAGGCATTTCTTGCAATTCACTGCGTGTGCATGCTCAGCACATAATTATCAAGATGATGCCAAAATAACACCTATAGCAACTCTGGCTGCCAACTTGCGTCCACCATCCTATTGGCTATCGAACACCACACATGGTTTAGCCGAGCAGGAATGGAGGACAGCCATGAGCTACGGCCCAATACAATGCTGATGATAAAGGAGTAAATTTTGGCATATTGCCGGCAAAGTGCTCAACGCACAAAGTGCAGAACGCTTCAAACGAAAAAGAGAAATAGGGTCAGTTTAGATTCGTCGTAACTTAAAAAGTTTCATGCTACTGCAATCATCAGACGACTACAGATGAAGTAGCCGAACAGTACACATGCATGGAGCTTAGTGTCACCTCTCACCTAACCCGCGGCCGCACCTTGTCGGGATACGCATAGTAATTGTATACGGTGATGAAGCCGACAAATCTCTGTATGGCATCACCTCGCGCGTTGTTCTGCACTTCAAACCTGCACCAGAAGCATACCATCAAATCAGCAGACGGAATACCTCAGAGTTATAGCCCGAAAAAAAGTAGGGAAAAAATAGTTCCTTAATTTTTTGCCAATATAATTGCTCATTTCACTTTATTCCCTGTAAGCGTCCATAATGAGAAGGGAACGAAAACGTTTGGTTAGGTTTTCGCTATGTTCTCCTTCCTAGACTTGCGCGGACGACGCAGATGCATGTACTCCATTGAAGAGTAGATGACTTGCATAAAGATCTGAGCCGCGAGTGAGACGGGGCAAACTCTCAGTGCACATGCGCACACTTGTAGGCCTACGCCTGGCACCCTGCTATGTTGGTCAGCATGATGATGAGCAATACATGCGCGGACAATGCATGTACAATAAAACACCCCTAACCCGGGCAGGTTGGGACCGAGCACTGCCCGTAACTAGGAACTGCCCGTAACTCAGAACTTACACACTTTAGGGGCCGTCCGTAAATATCGAACTTTTTTCACCAAACGAATTATTTTAGTTTAGACCCAACCCCTCCCTCCCTCCCCCTCAGAACGTAAAAATTGTTGACATATACATACATATACAACAAAAGTCGCAAGTGTGCCACTGCTCCTGTGGCCATGTACATATATCGAAGTTTTCTGAAACGAAATTGGTCAACCCCCTCCCACCCCATAACGAAATTATTATTTTCGTTTCGTGAAAAAGGTTCGATAATTATGGACGACCCCTTACTGCATGCAAGTAAACAGTTGTTGATGCCAATCAATAGTTTCTGGGGTCGTTTCTCGTTGAAAAGCCATTTTTTGTGACTCTAGAGTCTAGATGGGTCAGAAAGGTGCCTGGTAGATGGACATGCCCGGATTAGGGACGTCCGGAGGGGGGGTCTGCCAGGGAGTTTACTGTACCTCATCGGCTCATGTACAATCAATGCACTCAATGCACTCAATGCACTTTTTCAGTGGTTAGCTCGACGACGAGTATGGCGGAATCGAAAGAGAAGAGCTCTTCCTGTGGTGAAGAACATGATGATTCCAGCTTGCTCCATGAAAGGTTGCCGACCAAAAGCGTTTCCTAACCAAGCATGGGTCTATACGTACAGGATGGAAAGCGGCTCTTCTCATGCGAAGTTAACTATAGTAGACACATGAACTGCTCGAGCAAAATTCGGTATTTGGTTTCTTTCTCTTCCTGGTATTTTCCTTCTTAGTGCTCTTTTCTACAAGGACAACAGAGATGCCGCTCCCAGTAAGTCTTCGACAACGGAACAACCGGGGAAGAACGTCAAGGCGGTAAGCTTTCCTTCGGAATATGCGGCATAGTCATACGAACCACCATCTTTCCCTGTTGTCACGTCTCCAATAGTATTCGGCCACCTCATAGAGTCCAGAAAGGCAGCCCATAATCCGACCAGCGAAAAGCCGGAACAGCCTGACGTTGTGCTAGTTTGCAGACCCCTGGATAGGACAGAAGCACCGCTCCTTGGAGGATACGTGCATAATGTTGCTGTGTGCTGCTGCACTCAGTCAGACACCGAGTGCTCTGTTACCAGTAAATGTTGGGCTAGCCAGAAAAAGTCAACTCGTTATAGCCAGAAGCTTGTAGTGAAGAAACATGACAAGCAAATCACATCGATGTGAGTGCATGGCAGGAGGCTGTCTGTGGAGGACTGTGTTCTCATGCGCTGGCCTTACTCCTAGTCCTTCAGACATCCCTAGCAGTACACCAGAGATGGTGACAGAGTCTGTAAGCAGGACATCCCTGCCACCGAGCTGGGGTCCTCGGAAACGGAGTCCAGATTCTTGTCTGGTCATGGATATTATAGTGGAGAAGCCTCGCGCAGCCGAATCACGCAAAGGGTGCCCTGCTGGCTGCAGTCTATATGATGCGCGTGGGCCCAAGATGCAGCATCTGTCTACTGGTGAGCTGACAGAGAGAGAGAGAGGGGCATAGTAATCGCACTTTCCATTTTATTTGTATGACGAGTGAGCTGTCGATAGGCGCAGCCGAATCACGCAAAGGGTGCCCTGCTGGCTGCAGTTTATATGATGCTCGTGGGCCCAAGGTGCATAGTAATCGTACTTTCCATGTTATTAGTATGACGAGTGAGCTGTCGATAGGTCTGGTACCATGTTAACAACAAAAATAGTGCTGTTTTGATAGTGAGAGGGTAAACACTAGGTGCGTTCAGATCAGGCTGCAGCAGCAGTATCAAGCATGAAGCAGGTTGTGAGGGGCAAAACTGGCCATCAGTCCTTTCTCCACACCGTGCTTGATGGACATTCCTTGGAGCAAGTTCCTTCAATACAGCATGGGAGAAGAAAAATGAAGATAATGCTGTCCAGTGCTACGTGGCGATATAGCAGAAGCAGGGACGCCCAGTGGATGTCCGGCATTGTGGTCTCGGTCTGCACGAGGAATATCACTACACCGGGGCATCGCCAGATGGCATGGTCCAAGATCCATCTGCTCATCCTATCTACGGCCTGCTGGCAGTTAAGCGTCTGCATTCCAAGCATGGCAAATCAGTGGAGGACACAGCAGGCGAGGCAGGACTTCGTCTCAGCATGTCAGAGGGCATGTCCTTCCCTGGACACAAGTCATGCTTATTATTTCCAGATTCAAGCCCAGCTTGGTGTGTGTAATCTCCAATGGTGTGATTTTGTAGTGTGGCTGGCCCAGTGGGTGAAAGTGTCCACTTGGAGCACGTGCTATTTGAGCTCTCTTTTTGGCACGGTTCTATCCTGCATCCAGAAGTAGCGTTTTATGTTACACGTGCAGTTCCGTACTTCATTTGCGCCAGCGATCTCTGCTCCCAAATGCTATCCCAGAGCAATCTTCTAAGCCCAAAGACAATGTTCTCAACCTCAGACGTGGCCCAGTGCTCTTTCTGTGCCAGAGGATAAACATCCTATTCGTGATTGCGAGCTGTGCTTAGTCAGTGAACTTTCTCAGTTTACCATTGACGGTTGAAATGAAAGCAATGCATGCACCATTTATAGCTTGTCTTTTTTCGTGAAACAGACCTTGCTCACGGACGGAGTCAACGTTGGCAAAGATGCGATGTGCACAGCCATGCACCAGCTCCAGAGCAAACCTCTCACGAGGAGAGACCACGGATAGGCCAGAAACATGCTGAGGAGTTGAAGTTCAAGTCACTGAAAAGGAAGAGATGGGAGACCGAGCGCGAGAGGCAGCTGGCCATAGAGGTATCAGGAGAAGCGCTATAAAATCCTCAGACCTGATGTCGTACTGCTGAAGTCTCAGTTGTTCTGATATGACATCAACAACCCTGAGCAGCTGAAATACCTAATAGGACTTTCCCCAGAGACTTGGCACTGATTGTGGAAATTTCTGAGGTCCTCTGACTTCAATATATTGAGTGATAAAGCGTCAAAAACCTTGGCAAAGGGTCGCAAAGTTGCACCAAGGAGTGGTCGGAAGTCACAGATATATCTTGATGACCAGCTGCTATTAAATGACGATGATGCGGCTCCGACTGGGTCGCACGTAAAATGAACTTGCATACCTGTTTGTTTCTTAGGCTGTGATCGTTTGATCGGATCCAGATCCAGATCCAGATCCATAGGATCCACTTGATCTACAATGATCGATTGCTCGAATCCAGATCCAGATGCATCAGATTTGGATCCGAGCAACCCTGCCCTTGGGAGCTGGGTTGACTGGATTCAACGGATTCAATTTTGCCAAACAAGACGTTTCTACGTGCTTGGCGGGTACAAAAATTGTTATACGGATATAATACGCATCCACGTGCACATGGACAAACATTGCACCACGCAGATGAGTGCGGCGAGAACAAGCTCTGGAGTAACTTTTCGATTGTCGTTTTTCTACCTCAACATGGTCACGGGAGCAGTGTGTTCCAAATGTGATCGGTTGATTCTCAGGGATCCAGTGGATCTGGATCTGACGAAACAATCACAGCCCAAGACGGAACCGAGTCCTTTTTCCGGCATTGACAGACTCACTTTGTACTGGATTCCACTTCCATTGCGGGAAAGTAGCCATACTCTAGAAAGGGAAAGTAGCCATGCTCTAGAAAGCGTTGACCGCAGACTACAGTATTTCCAGTGATACTAAAATCTTCCTCCTTTTCATCTCGATGTATGGCATGAATCCATGTCTTTCTCCGCTCGGGTTCGGAGGGGGTATACAACTTTTTGGACGAACGTGCGTATCTCCCCCAGTCTTTTTCCAAGCGGCCTTGTAACATTATGTTTGAATTTTTAAATTCAAACAAAAAACGTGACCGCGTGTACAGGTCAAGAACTGTGCCTGTGTGCTGACACGATCACCCGTTTCGGAATTTCACCGCAGACGTAAACGGGAGTCAGTAACATAGTGTGATGACGGCCTAAGCAATCACTTTCTTCATTCTTTTTCCTTCTCTTGCCATGGCTGGCTAACGCCCCCTCCTTTTCATTGGCTTCTGCCATCATTGGCCGGTGAAATAAAATGAAAATAAAATTAAAAAAAAATTAAATATTGCCTCGTCACACAAAGCAATTACGGGAAACTTACAACGTGTAGAACATCCAACGGTCATCGTCATCATCTACACAACGCACACACAATACAAGAAAAATACAAACTCCAGGCTTTTATAACAGATTTACAGGTCAGACCTCGCTATAACGTAATCTCTGGGGGATGGGAGAAATTATGTTATAGCGAGGTTTATGTTATAGTGAGTTGGGCACACCAATATGCAATATGTATGTCAAAATGACGCTCTTCACTTACTGACTACAACTGTACTGTTTTACATACAGGTATGGTGATGACTAGCAAAGATGTGTACATGTGTACAGGCTTGTCAGCAAAGAGGTGACAAGAGTCATGTAGTGCGTGTACTTGTACATGTGACAAGACACTAGAGCCTATAAAAAGTAATGGGAGTAGTAAAATACCGGTATTTTACTACTCCCTGCTTCCGAGGTGGACGGCTCCACGATCCAGTCTCGAATTCGTCGCGAGATCGAGAAGGCATGCATGCCGTGGTAGTCATTTTTATACGAGTTTTTACGTTATGCTGAGGTCTCCGTGCGCCCGGGACCCAGCAAACCGTGCGTTATAGCAAACATTACGCTATAGCGAGGACATTTTGTACAGAAGTGATGCGGTTTCAGCAGGGACATTCACATTTGTACGTTATAGTTAGGTTTATGTTATAGCGGGGGTCGTTATAGCGAGGTCTGACCTGTATACCGGACTCACTATTATACGGCAAATAAAATGTTAGCCAAAACTGTCCCCGGGATTCACAGAAGCATGTTTGCAATGCGATCCGCAATGCGACGTGATCTGTGATGTTGAAGTGCAATGTGAACTCGCAAAATAGTAAAAATACCGCCTGCAGAAGAAGGCATTCATACAGCAAAAAAAAACACAAACAAATCTTGAACCTAGCGGACAACTTTCGCTGCAAAAAAGGTTCAAACTGCATCGCATTTCAAAATTTCAAGCTCACCCTCTGCGATCGGCCAGTTGCAATGCTTGTGCATGCTGCGCAGTGGGTGCAATCCGGGGTTTTCCCGGTTTTACGGCTGTCGCATCGCACATCGCATCTTTAATTTAAAAAATCCTTCAACCGCTGTCAATTCAGGTCACACGCCGTGCACACCGAGTACAGGGAAGGACCTGCATGCGTGTGAAAGTCACTATGAAGCGTAAAATTAACAACCGGATGCTTGAGAGTATCTGGCACACATGCAAGCATGTAGAGCCCAACCCGGCCACTCACCTATGAAGGACGAACCATCGATGAACCACAGCAAGAATGTGCGGATACGCCGATGGAAGCGAATAAAACCGGGCGTGTCGACAAGATTCTGCAGCCAGTCACAACATAGGATATTCTTCAGAGAATGACTATGGAGTGTCTACAGTTAGTCCTTGGCCACTAAGGAAGATCCTTCATGACTGTGCAGTGTAAACTGGAGACATTGAAGATTCTGCTGATCAACAAGCTCCGTCGAGTAACAGACACAGACTATGGCAATTTTCTATTTGATGCACTGCTGTTATTCTTGGTGTAGAAGCAGGATCACACAGAATACAGTACGTGACCCAGTGATAGACAACTCACCTTGTAAACCCGATAGCTGCTGGCTGCATCCTGGGGCAAGCGAAACTCAGACAACATCTGGCCAGTAGGTGCAAACTGGTCGGCAGTAGACAGCGATGCTATCAGCTGGTCTTTACTGGTCAGAAAGTCTGCGGGGCATAGCAGGGCGAGAATAAGTAGTGAAGGACACCCACCCACAGGCGCACATACACCCACAGGCACACACTGTCAGGACTCACGGCTTCTGTCAATACATGATCCAGGCCCGTACCCAGGGGGGGGGGGGGGGGGGGGGCAATTTCCGCAGATCAAATGCAGCTACCAATTTTTCAAGTTTTTGTGAAGGCGCGGTGATCAATGCTACTACGAGTCTCGTACTCAGACGCTGCATCCTAGGGTTCCCTGTAAAAAGGCGCTGACGCCTGTTGGGAATTCCCTAGTAAAAGAAGAATAAATAATAATATAATCCAGACCACAGGCGGAAAGGTTCAGGATCCGTACTCCAGCACAGTGACCATGAGTCATGACTCACGAGGCATGAGCATGCGTGTGCGTGGATTCTACGTATGTAGTGCAGTCAACAGTCACTAGTTACCACCACGTACCGGTCTGCACCGACCCGTACTGATCTGCACCGACCCATACTGGTCTGCACCGACCCGTACTGATCTGCACCGACCCATACTGGTCTGCACCGACCCGTACTGATCTGCACCGACCCGTACTGATCTGCACCGACCCACGTGCAAGTGTCTTTTTAGTGAGAGGCCACCGTGCGCATTCAAGGTCATTTATGGAACAGTGACTAGTTTAGGGTCGACCGGTCGTGCTCGATCGCGTAACCTGAGCTCACGAGTGCAGACATGTTCAGCATGTACAATGCAATAGTGTCAGCATGGCGGAACACGGTTCTTCCACTTTCGGAGTGCGCTTTTCTACGTTCGTGCGTGTGATGGTGAAGATCACACAGTCACTCCAGGCGATTAATCCTGCAACCGTTTCTGCTCGAATTTCAACTGTTTTATTTCAACTTGAGATAGGCTTGCGCTCAAGCACTACCATGGGGCGTCCTGAGCAAAAAGAAAGAGATCGAAAGCGCTCTGCAGCTGGTTGTCAGCGTATATATGTATCGATAACCATTTCGCTCCCGCCAAACGCACTTGTGGTAGCACAACCAGTGATTGTTCGACAGGCGAATCACCTCCTGAACCGGCTGGAGACGTCCCAGAGTCTGGTTCTGCAGCTTGCAACAGTCGGGTTAGCAGCTCTAGTGAGGTGGCATCTGACCCTCTCGTACTCGCTTGCAGCGTGCATGCAGCATTGGACAAGGAAGAGCAACAGGGGAACAATTTCGAAGCACCAAACTCTTTGCCGCTGGATGTTGACATTGTGAGGATAGAAGAAGACTGTCAGGAGCAACAAGTCAGGATAAAACTGAGAAGTTTATCAACTGAGGAGAAGTATGCCCTGCTGAAGAATCATGCCTCACCATCAACCGACTTTGTCTTCCCCACAACATTCGCTGGTGGTTGCAATCGAAGCTTTCGGCGAACATGGCTTGAGGACAACGGATGGCTAGTGTACAGCACCATGTTGGATGGTGGGTTCTGTGTACCATGTGCTCTATTTAGCACAAGCACAAGTGGTGGACAGCTTGTCACAAGGCCATTCAGAACATGGTACATGGATAGCAGGAGGAGCCGAATTCATTGCCCGTGGAAGTACCCACGATGGGAATACACTGTTGGGAACTTGGTGCCGATGGTGGTGGTCCAATCAATTAAATTTTACTTTCAGCCAATGGTCCTGGTAAGTGGAGATACCAGTGGGCAGTGTTGACGTTCTGTCCAGTGATTTGCCAGAGATAGTTTGCAAGTGATAGCACGAGCCGAATTCATTGCCCGTGGAAGTACCCACAATGGGAATACACTGTTGGGAACTTGGTGATGGTGAAGTAACAGTTGGGTGGATGGTGGTTGTGGCGGTGGCTCCTTTCCTCTGCTGAGAGAACCCCTGTCTGTTCTTTGCATCGCCATGCGAAAGAGAGTAGTGGATGCTGGTAACGCTGAGTCAGAGAACTTCGTCTAGTGCTGTGGCCAGGGTGTCAAATAAGTTGCTCAGTGGGTGAGCAATGATATGATGTGCTTTTCGTCCTCTTTTTCGTAATTAAAGAATACATCTGAACTCTGGACAAGACCCACATGTTGTGTGATGGGGGGGGGGGGGGGGGGGCTGGTGCAGAGCCTGGAAATAGCCTCATTTTAGATGTATGCACATTTAAACGGTGGATGCTTCCCGCCATCCTTTTCCCGCTCTTCTTTTCCCCCTCTTTTCTCCCCTTTTCTGCGAGAAGATTAGCCTCCTCCCCAACTACACATGCGATCAAGAAGTTCCACCCGAAGACTGGAAGAGCCACCCCAGTTTGAATCCTGCGTACGGGCCTGACATCTGACTGGCTCGGACCACTACACCGAAGTTATCCCCCCCCCCCCTCCCCCAGGTAACACAACAGAACTGTACTGACCGTAACTGCCAATACACAGCAGCCAAGGTGTGTGTCACCTCAAACAATGACGCAACCAAGACAGCAGTGCAGTCCGTTCAACAGCTATGCATACCTGCTTCGGGTAAGTTCTGTGCAATAGTTCCATAGATGTCGTCGGCCTGTGTCCAGTACAAAGCAATCCAACGAGAAAGAAAAAGGGGGGGGGGAACAGATGTACATGCATTAGTCCAGGAGCTACAGATACAGTCTGAGCAAACACCCTACTACAGATACAGTCTGAGCAAACACCCTACTACAGATACAGTCTGAGCAAACACCCTACTACAGATACAGTCTGAGCAAACACCCTACTACAGATACAGTCTGAGCAAACACCCTACTACAGATACAGTCTGAGCAAACACCCTACTACAGATACAGTCTGAGCAAACACCCTACTACAGATACAGTCTGAGCAAACACCCTACTACAGATACAGTCTGAGCAAACACCCTACTACAGATACAGTCTGAGCAAACACCCTACTACAGATACAGTCTGAGCAAACACCCTACTACAGATACAGTCTGAGCAAACACCCTACTACAGATACAGTCTGAGCAAACACCCTACTACAGATACAGTCTGAGCAAACACCCTACTACAGATACAGTCTGAGCAAACACCCTACTACAGATACAGTCTGAGCAAACACCCTACTACAGATACAGTCTGAGCAAACACCCTACACCAGCAATGCAAGTACAAGTATAACTTTGAAGTAGCATTGAAATCAGCAGTGGGATAGAACTTCAGGTGTAGCAGCACACTTTACTCATATTTTCACCACCCGTGTCTTATTCTCTCCCTATCGTACTCTGGTTTATTATTGTGTTACTTTTTCCCGTACAAGAGGCTGTTATGTGACACTTTACTCATATCTGCGGAGAGCAACTGTTTCACCCAGCAGTAGTGATGTTCAATGTGAGCAGTGTGAGTGATCTTCCAAGTGCACATGTTGGGTCTCTAGCACAGGATGCTGACGCACTCCCTCCCCCTCCCTCCCCCCCCCCCCCCCCCACCCCCAACACCCACACGCATGCATGCACACACGCAAACACTTTGACTTAGTACACCGCACGTGCTCAGCAAAGCACGTTGAAGCAAAAACAGTCCGGATTACCACACGTCATCTCAGACTCATCACTCTGCCATACGGTCAACCCCCGTGCACACACTAAGCTAATTTCATTTCTGCTGCGTGTTCGTTCCGGAAATGACCAGGTCAAAACCATCGACATGGTCAACATTGACTTGCCAGCGAGGACAAATAACGGTGTAGCAGAGCAAACACAACCGGTAGGCTTCTCCAATACACAACTGATAGCTATTACTTTTCAATCAATGAAACACAGAGAAACTGCGGGGGGAAAACTGCTGACCTTGACACCACGGTACACTTTAGAGTCGACCTTGCCCTCATTGGTGATGCTGAAGTACGGTGTCATGCGAGAGGCACAGTAGTACAGCTCCACGCGCAGCGACCGATATCCAAATATCACCTCACTGCCAGCAGAGACAATGCAACAAACACGCATGGACGCACGCACAGACACACACACAGACACACACACATGCACGCACACTCCCAGATACCACATACAACAGCAATCCAGCAAACCGGGGTACACTGGTCACCTTTCTGACACACTAGGATTTCTAGGGTGGTTTCTTTACCCTTCCTTCTGCTACATCATCTTACTCCGACATCATCAACAGTCTACAGTAGGCACGCTACACTGACACAGATATTCGACACAGGGCTGATTGAAACTCTCCACAACAACAAAATGCACTCGTGTGTTGCACACAGCACACGAGGTACTATGGTTATGCTTAGAAAGTGCAGCACAGGTACACAAGATCCTAAGATGGGCTGTCTGCTTGAAAGGCTTGCTAGCACAGTACATGTACCGTGTAGGTTTCAACAGATAGCATCGCCATGGTTACATATCAGACTCCAATGACAAGCTGATCCATCCTTTCACACTCCAGATGTTCAAATTCAAAACATACTTAATTAATCAAACCACAGTTACATCCAAAGCCGAACAAAACCTGGGTCTTCTTTTTAATATAATTTTACAAGACAAGTGTTGTTCATATCACAGTGGTGAAGCCGGCAGCAGCGGTCAGTACTCACTTGTCACTAAACAGCTGGTGAGTGTACTCGGGATGAAATGACTTCTGCTCATCATACACATCTGCCTCCGATGACACTGTGTGTGTGGGTGTGCGCAGAGATACAGCACAATGCAGCAAATTATTGAGTGTGCATCTTGTATAGGCAGCAGAGAATTTAGTAGTATTGGTAGGATAATGGTATCTCCTACAATAAAAACAAGCAGATCTTGGACTAGCAGACCCTTGCACAGGACCATAGCAACCATCTCTGAAGAACAGCATGCAATACCATGCATCCTTCTTGGGACTGTTACTCCGGCTTAGCCTGCATAATGCCGTCGTCATTGTTAGGATTCTACGGGCAAAACTTTAAAATTCTGCTCGTGACTTTTTTTAACATAAATGTTGGCAACTTCAGGTCCAGCTACTACAATTATTATAGTATCATCTTCTCCAATGGGTATTCATGACACATGTACATGTATTGCATTGTGATATTCTGCTACTACAGTGCGTGTGTGTGTGTGTGTGTGTGTGTGTGTGTGTGTGTGTGTGTGTGTGTGTGTGTGTGTGTGTGTGTGGCGGTCAATTCATCAGCCTTGCAAGCTGTTGAATGGTGTAATCCCAGCACAAGTTGCTATGTCTAACATAGCTGTTCGCTATCATCGCTTCCGCGATGGGCAGGTCTGAGGTCTGAGGTGTGTGTGTGTGTGTGTGTGTGTGTGTGTGTGTGCGTGTGTGTGTGTGTGTGTGTGTGTGTGTGTGTGTGGTTCATCCTGGGTGTGTCCCGGCTCGATCAACAGCTGCAGCATGTCAACAACCAGGAGCTGCGAAGACGCTGGGGTGATATGGCACTGCCATCTGATACCGTCAGACACCGCCGTCTGCAGTGGCTTGGGCATGTCGCCAGAATGCCAGACAACCGGCTTCCGAAGCTGATACTGTTAAGCTTCTTCTCAGATCCACGCCCAGCCCGTGGGCCACGACTGCGATGGAAAGACCTCATCGCACGTGATCTTCGTTTCGGTGGCATCGCGGACTGGCTCACTTTGGCCCAGGATCGCCCAGCATGGCGCGAGGCAATTGCCAAGACTCCAGATGATCTCGTGGAGTGCAACAACAACAAAGTCACCTGCAAGGTTTGCAACCGATCATTCACTGCTCGTGGGATTCACCATCACAAGTGTTCAGCTGTACAGTCCTTACCTGTTGCCCAGCAGCCTGAGGCTCGTCACTGTGGAGTTTGTGACCGCTGGTTTCAAAGCGCTGGCGGTTTTGCAGTTCATCGTTGTGTGGAGCGTCAGACATCGGACAAAATACCAGCTGTTCCAACGAGATGCAGCCTGAATTTGAACTGCTGCCAGCACCATTGCTCGACCTGTGATCGCTGCATGAAGAGTCAGGCTGGTTTTAATCGCCATAATTGTACTCGAGGCAAACGACTGCGAAAGGACCAGAGGACTAATCTGCCCATTCAATGCAGCCTATGTAGCGAACGATTCTCCCGCCCGCAGGACCTCACCCGCCACCGAAGACAGAAACACTGTGTGTAGAATGGTCCCCTTTCACCTCAATTACTCTCCTTGTTTCTTTTCCTTTCTTGCTGTTGTCTCCCGCTTCTGGGAGCGACGTGGCCATTTTGTGGCAGTTGTACATAGTAGTAGTAGTAGTGTGTGTGTGTGTGTGTGCACGTTTGTGTGTGTGTATGTGTGTGTGTGTGTGTGTGTGTGTGTGTGTGTGTGTGTGTGTGTGTGTGTGTGTGTGTGTGTGTGTGTGTGTGTGTGTGTGTGTGTGTGTGTGTGTGTGTGTGTGTGTGTGTGGTACATGGTGTGTGTGTGTGTGCGTGCCTACTACAAACATGCCAATCACATCATTCACACAGACTGGTCTGAGTGTACACGTGATTGTGGATGATCAAGAAGCCAATACTCATCATACCTAGCTTTAGGTGAATAGCTTTATTGGCACTGCACAGGTACTCCTGCAGTTCAGCAGCGATATCTACACAGCAACCACAACATAGGTACTGGGTGAAACATGGAAATAATGAATTGAATAGAAAATATCTTATACGAACTCCCACCTGACATAGCGTCCAGTGACTTCCGCAATTATTTCACTTAGGGTCAGATAAAAGTCTCAAAGAATCGGTCCAGCAATGTTCACTTGCTCACTCTGTTTGTTTCGTTGAAGATTGTCTGCCTGAGCGTCAACCAGACTTCATGAGGGTTTGAAACTATGAAACATGCTTTTTTGAAGTTTAGTGTCATCGTGCATGCATGATCCTTTGAGCTTCGCGCCATTTCGCGGGGTTTTGACTTTTTGCACTTGCCTTTATTTTTTGCCTATTTTCCGCATCCGGTGAGCTCCATTTTGCTCCGGAAAAACGTGTATTTTATCCACTTTTCGTACAACGTTTCATAAAAATCGCAGGGTCGGTTTCTCAACACGGGTTTTCACACACGTGTCCCTGGGTTCTTCCAAAATCATGTGCAGGTCCACAGTGAATCCCAGTGAGTGATATTTCGGTGACATGATCTCGTCCTCTAATTGTCCTGGGCAGTGTATGATGCTGAACGGGTGAGAAACAAGGAAATCCAAGTATCAGGCGTCGATTTTACGCAACATCTCGATATTTTGCCGGCAATTTCCGTTTTTTAAATTCTCCGATATTTTGCCGAAAGAATTGCCGGCAGGATCTGTCTGGGCCTACCGGGTGAACATAGAGTCATAGACCATGTAGACTGATAGTGACGATGTGACTATGGACTATGGTCCTACAAAATAAAGCTTTTCTTCCACAGGCAAATTTGGACCCGCTATCATGGTTGTACAGTGCATAGCTTGACTCAGTGGTCAGGTGGTAGGGACTAGTAAAAACGATTCCCTACTGGTACAGTGTGACTAACATTAAGTTTTTACTTCAGGAAGTACACTACATCACAACAATGGCCAGTGCAATCACCATTATCACCAGCATATCTCCTTGGAAGAGCAATTAATTATTCGCACACCGGCACATGTAACGTTAGGCAGCACTTGAAGCAGACAGATATTTGCAATGCAGACGTGTACACATACGTAGAGTAGTGTATTACGGCAGTCGCCAAAGCCAGTGCAGTATTGATAAACTACACCGAATACTACAGCACTGCACACGCTTCCGTACTGCCCACAGCACTTGTACTGTAAAGGCGGAAAGCCCCAGTGGCGTATCGGTAGCATCCTACGCCATGCCCATGTGCACAGCCGGCCAACCAGAAGGCTAAATAAAGAGCAGAGGCAAGCACTAGCAAGCACTGTTGTATATTATGATATCAGTGATTGAGTAGGTTATCGTGATCCATACAGTACAACTGTAACTAATAGCACAGGCTAGTATCCAACAGACACGGACAAACGACCGGTGCAGGGTGAAAACAGCTAACAAGCAATGCAGAACTAGCGTCGCTAGCAAACCGTGACGAGGCCTACAAGCAGATGACCGTAGAAGACTGTCCGAAAAACAAAACATACGAGTGAGCGAGGCACGATGTCGCCAATGGTGCTATGCTAGTACTAGAGATGTGTGCATAAGAGCGTACTATGCGTGGTTAGTGGACTGTATTCAAGTCAAGTGTGTGATGAGGTTAAAAACATTCTACTATAATGATCGTGATTCGTGTTACCGTAGATGCTACTAAACAAAACAAGACACATTGCTCGACGGCACGCTGATAGCACAATAGACGAGGATGTTTATATACGAGAAACGCTGCATCTACACGACGGGGAAAACGAATACAAGTAATTTCTACCTAAGAGTTAAGTGATATAGTTATAGTGATCTTGTATAGAACCGCATCTCTGGTCGTAGCGCGGCGAAATAATTAAAATCAATGTGGTATAAATAAAAAAAAAAGCAGGCGTTGTACTGGCCTCATGAAGCAGCTAAGAGATCGTCATAGAGGCACAGCAAAAGTGGCGACACTCTCAAGTACGAGCTACTCTGTGTGTGTGTGTGTGTGTGTGTGTGTGTGTGTGTGTGTGTGTGTGTGTGTGTGTGTGTGTGTGTGTGTGTGTGTGTGTGTGTGTGTGTGTGTGTGGTGGGGATACATAAACCATAATGAAAATACCCATAGGTGATAGTGAGAGTCTCTAGGCCGAATCACAGAGGCTGTAAGCTATGCACGTCACACACCCGGGACATGCAGAGCAAGTCTCAAGCTGCTATCAAGAGTGATATAGATAGGTGATGCGACATACCGGTGGTACTAGTAGGCTACAGTAGGATGTATCAGGTAGGTTCCGTCATGTTGACTAGACTGAGGATGTCATGCCATACACACCTACATGTAGTGAGCCGTTTGTCTAGCCAAGTCCCTGCCGCCCGGGCTGACGATACGCATTGATCGGTTCTAGAATACCGTGGCCACTTTGGCCTAAACCCATTCCGGGCTGCCAGCCCATGTTGCGCAACATCTGGTTTCCCAAGTTGTTGTCTCCGATTGGTGGTCCGGACGGATGAACTGCAGAGCAAGATGTGAAGTACAATCACACAGCGGCTTTAGAAAATCAAATGCAAACAAAGCTAGTAGGGGACCCACCATACCTGTACGCTTCAATCAAAACAGCCAACGATACTATTTCATACAAAGAGGGGTGCATGAACAAGAGTCCTCATTTTGAGCTGCAACGGAACCGCAGACAGTTTCTATTGCATCATTTTCTTGATGGAAGTGTAATCAAGGGTGTGGACCTTCCATGTTTGTCATACAATACGGTGCAGATCATCCGGCTCTGAACACCCTGACCTACTATCCGCCATTCCACTTTGACTACCGTAGCTGCAACATCCAAGTTCTTTCCGCCTTTGATCTGCAGCTCCAGTGGCTAGGCACGATGGCATCAGCAACAACCAGCCGCAAAACGAATTTTTCAAATAGCAAAACTCCAACATGATCCAAGAGATCGCCTAGTTGCATACTGTCACTTATGTACTTGTACACCTGATAGAATAGTGTTGTACATCAAGTACCAGTACACTACATGTGCACATGGATGACTTACACAGTTTTTAGAATACAGTAAAACCTGTGTTTGCCGGACCCTGTACCAAGCGGAATCCTGTATTGACCGGGCAATTTGACATTCATGCACCAAAGTGCTGTGGATCGAACGTGCATCCCCGGATCAAGCGGAATCCTGTCATATCAGGACAGTTTCCGCTGCACCAAGGCAAGGGCGTGCGGTTAGGGCAGGTGTTACTGCACAGTACCGGTGCACATGGATGGCTCACAGAGTATGTGTATCTGATCATGGCGGCCACACCCAAAATAACACCAGCAAGGACACTGTACTCACATCTTGAGGCCGAGTCAGTGGGTGGATTTCCACTGTCAACGCTTGGCGAGCTGTGCAGTGGCAGCAACAGCAAGTGGTGGTGGTGTGGTGGTGAACGCAGCAGCAGAAGCAGCAGCAGCAGGTGGCAACGCAAAACGACACAAAACCAACAACACCAGGGTGGTTATCAAGGAGACATATCGGGCTGTCCGTTTTGCTTGTAGCTCTACAAATTCCACGTGCAGGTGCGCAGTACCGTATTTTCCAGGGTGGTAGCCGCACACATTAAAAAAAGCCCTCAAACAATCGCCCCCTGTGGCTTATACTCCGAAAGCTGGATGTGAATGGACCAGTACTACTACATTGCTGCATGTATATAATGCATGTATGGTGTCATTCGACTACTGTTCATGTACTGCAATTCATCATTGCACCATCACAAATCTTCCACTGCACATGTTGTCAGTTCAGGGTGAAGGACAAACTAGGAAAATCAAACTCTGATGTGCGGCTTATATTCCCGAATGTCAACAAAATACAGATTTTGGGCCCGAAAGGGGGTGCCTTAGATCTCAGTGCGGCTAACACACAGGAAAATACGGAATACATGTATGTGCACGTGCACATGTATACACACAAATACACACGGGGCGGTAGGAAGAGAGCCAGAATGACACGAGAGTACGCGGGGAGGTCACAAGTTGATGCACGTCGAGATAAGACATTTTAAAGTGAGTACACATATGTAATATGAACAACTAGACCCAGGCAATAAGACAGTGTGTGTGCGTGTGTGTGCGCGTGTGTGTGTGTGTGTGTGTGTGTGTGTGTGTGTGTGTGTGTCTACCAACCTGCTGCAGTAGTTAGGCTTGCCGAGAATCTCCGCTATTTTCGAGTCACTAGGAATACATGTGTTCCTAGCACATACACAGACAGGGTGCAAATAGAGGGACAGCCAGACATCACCAAAAATATTACGGAAAGAAGAGCACCTAATGTGACCTATGTTCAGACAGTCAGAAGTTGACACAATACAGTACACACACACACACACACACACACACACACGCACAATTGTGCATGTCTGTAAATCCATTAAAAAATAATGGGGAAGATTAAGAGGAACTTCTACAAAACTCCCCAAATAAAACCTTAGTGCTGAGTTGAATGATTTTGATTCCCGGGGGGGGGGGGGGGGGGAGCTTCGATGCAGAGCTCATCAAATAGATATCGAGGACTGGGGAAGCAGTGTTTGACCTGTCCGTCCATACCATAGCCTGTCAAACTTTGTGTATGATATAGAGGGTGCACATGACCTCCTCAACAGTAAACAAGCGTCGGTGGCCAAAAGTTTAGTCTGGACATGGCCTGACTCACCGACTGGTGGCGCCGGGCCTTAACTTCCAAAAGTAACATGACTGAGACTGACGACACACATACAACCACCCGGTGACCCTACTTACCCACACACCCTCACCCACCCACACAAAAATGATCTAGGACCAAGAGCACTGCCTTGCACAGCATTCCCTGATCAAACGATTCCAATTTCAGCAATAATTTTGCATTCAAAAATGTACATTGTATGTGTGGATGACAGGCTAGTCTCAGCCATGCCATCACAGGAATGTGGCACACTGCGCCTGAGAGTTCTACTGGGGATGCACGAGGAATGGTTCATCACAGCCTACTTGGATCAAGACCATTCAACTCAAAATTCTGCGGACTACAACATTTCGTTGGTGGGGAGGCATCCTTGATTTTTTAAAGCGCACTTACTTGGTCTTGGCAACGAATGTGACAGATCCTTTTGAGTGACAGCGCAGTTGATAAGCTGAAACCAGCCTTGAGAGCTGTATGCCATCAGAAAGGGTAGATGAGCAGATGGACACAAACACACTACAGTCCATTCATTGGAAACTGGCACCCTAACTTTTTGGTGTCTCTCTCACATAGTTGTAGATATCTTGAAAACAACAGTACATCCTGCATTGTGTGACCCGTGCAATTACTCCTTGCCACATTTGAGGCCAGAAAAGTCCAATACCAGGGAAATAGAAATTCAGCCAGGTTTTACAAAATTAGGACAGGTATGCCTTGGCAAAATGTATGGAGAAGCAGATCCAAAACCCAGATTTTTGAGATTTAAAGTGGGTTTTTGATCCTCAATTCGGCCCAAATCCGACTTTCAAAAGCCAGCGGGCCAGTTTCCGATGAATGGACTGTAGCACCAGACTATGAAACACAGGAAAGCACGATCAGCTGACGATTGCTTTGCCTGACAGTACCGCTTCCAAGAAAAAAACTAAAAGACTCTTCAAAAAAAAGGAACTGGTGCGTTACTAGCATGCTTCTTTTTCCCCTGTCGACTCTGATATTTTTCATTCAGAACCTATTGTACATTGTGAACTCTCCTAGAAATGCAACTCACCACATCACGCAGATAGGGCTGGAGTACGGGTAGCTGCATTCTACACAAACAGAAGCAACAACGGGGAATACAGCGAAGTTACAAACCGGATCCACGTACTGTGCCAGAAAGTACAGTATTTTCCGGAGCATTAGCCGCACTTTATAAAACTCACAATTCACCCACATAAGTTTGCGAGGCTTATACTACCATGGTCAAATGAACTGTGAAATACAGGGTAGATGTCTGCATTTAATGACAAAATAACCCGAGTTTTTTATTTTATTTTTTACTATGTTCAGATACCCAACTCGTAAATAATAATGAAAGACAATGAGTGCGGCTGAGGGTGTGTTTGGTTGGTACGATCTAGAACAAGATCGAACAGCTGGTGCACATGGAGCAGCCTCATGCCAACCAAACGGGACTCCAGAAACAGAGCACATTTTTGTGGGAAAATGTGCCAAACTTGGTGCATTCTTCAAAATGTGTATGGGTCACCATGGTCACTTTGTACGGTACAACGAGTCCAACCCAAAAGCGTATGCACGTGATCATTTGGGACCAAAATCGATGTTCCAATCAGGTTTCACTGTGAAAAAGTGAAACTGCTCGGTCTGCTCCGGGCGCGAGGCCGGAGCAAGCAGAACATGTTCTGGCCGACCCAGAACAGGTGCAGTCCCAACCAAACGCGCTGTTCTGGTGAATCCTGTTCTAGTTCGTACCAACCAAACGCGCCCTTATACTCCAGAAATACGGTACTAATAAACCCTTGCTCAGCAATGGTTCATACATTACTTTGCTGAGCCGGGAACTAGAGCACAAGGTCAGCGTGCACCACGTTGCATGCTTGCAACCAACATGCAATGTAGTAGTGCACAGCAAGAGAAACATGAGCACGCATACAGGGCGTGGGAACACCCAGAGTTGCGTCAGAATGTGATAACTAACAAGCCAGGGAAAGAAGACCTGTGCAACTCACCTCTTCCGTGACTCTAACGTGACAAACCTGCAGACAAGCTCAGCCAACTGGACGCTGCTGTTAACAACAGGTGTTGACTGTTGCCCCGAGTTGGTCTTGTTCTGAGCGAGCAGAATGGAAACATAGAGAGCGAAATGATGAGCAAGCAACCAAGACCCATAACAACTGCCCTGCTGCCACTTGCAAGCTGGCTTGACCTTCAGACCACGGAAACACATCGTCATCCAGTAGAAGGCTGAATTCCCGTACAACTACTATCAAGAGTACACAAGCTCCCAAGGGCGTGCAACTCTGCATGGGTTTGCTATGGGGTCCGCCGACGGCAAAACTCACATCATGTGGGGGTAGTGTTCACGTTATACATGTCCCAGCCTGTTTATAGCAAGCAGTAGAGAAGTAAAAACAGCACTCCCCTACAGAAACCCACTCAGCTTATGCGAGTCATCAGCATAAGCACGGCCAACATCCAGACAGTGCACGCTGGACAATGTCGTTGCACGTAGTACAAAACGGCCTTGAACACGTGATGTGAGTTTCCGCCACCGGAGACCCCATACGCAGAGTTGCACATTCTTGGGAGCTACTAGCAATCTACTGTTGTTTCTATCAGACACTAGTGGTGGCGAGCATACTTGGTATGAAGGTCCCAAGCACCGCAATTAGTGTATACACTTAGTGGCTAGAGTCAGAATGATAGGCAACGCGTTACTTACTGGAAATCTTGAACAATTATTGCCTCGTTGCTGGGCAATCTGCAGGCGCCGTTGATAACCTTCACACACACACACACGCACACACACACACACACACACACACACACACACACACACGCACACACACGCACACACACACACACACACATGTTGAGATAAAGAAAGGCCAAAATGCAAACAATGAACTTGGGCACATACAACCTCCAGTGCCAACTCTTGTGCAACTTCAAAAGAGAGCAGGGGAGAACGTACCAAGAGGGTCCACATTGCAAATAAACATCTTCAACGAAAACAAGACTGCAATATAGTGGAACTCTGCAAGTCGAAATGGTGAGATATTTAAAAAAAAGACATTGATGTATGCCTAGATCCAAAAGCACGCCTGAGAAAAGATCACGATAGAAGAGACCGTAACAAAAGGCAAAGCATCAGCCACTGGAGATTACCTCGTTTCCCAGATTCCGAGAGCGAGTCCAATGCAGACTCAACAAGGTTACTCAGTTCCTGCTCGCTATTGGTTGGTGTGTCCTCGCCACCACGACTAACAAACACCTCACTCGTTTGCGGACTGCAGAGCATACGCTGTTCCCACCAGGCGATGGGTGCGGCAGAGGAGCCCGACGCTGGCGTCTCGACGCAGCTGAGCTCGTCGTCGGCATCACAGTTCCCCTCGCACTCGGACTCACTCAAGGAGCTCTCCTCTGCCACGTCAGCGCTCGCTGTGCACAGCAGCTTTCCACAATTCGTCATAGGCGAGGTGTCATCTGCGCAAGATGATCCATCTAGACAAACAACAAACAGAACAAGGCATGCAACAGGTGCTCGTGAAGAACAGCTAATGCTGAACAGGAAGTGAAACGGTCTGCTAAGATCATCTGTGAGGCTGATGCACAGGGTCGGGATGGGAATTGGGGCAGGGGTTACATTCATATAGAACAGGTCAACCACAGTCGTGCTTCTGTGTTTGCTACAGTACACTGAGAAACTGATGGCTCCTTCAGTTCTTTGCATCGTTGATCGCGCACAACTATAAATACGGGCATGCACAATGGCATGTTGATATTATTTCTTGACCTTGTCATTTGAACATATAACGGAGCAAGCAGGATTGTAGCCCATGAAAATTTGAAGAGGAGAACTGGAAAGGTTTGCACATGGTTGTACAGATGTGCACCGCCCCACACATGGAGTACAGTATGGCAATGTAGGTCTACCACACTTCACACATGGAGTACAGTATGGCAATGTAGGTCTACCACACTTCACACATGGAGTACAGTATGGCAATGTAGGTCTACCACACTTCACACATGGAGTACAGTATGGCAATGTAGGTCTACCACACTTCACACATGGAGTACAGTATGGCAATGTAGGTCTACCACACTTCACACATGGAGTACAGTATGGCAATGTAGGTCTACCACACTTCACACATGGAGTACAGTATGGCAATGTAGGTCTACCACACTTCACACATGGAGTACAGTATGGCAATGTAGGTCTACCACACTTCACACATGGAGTACAGTATGGCAATGTAGGTCTACCACACTTCACACATGGAGTACAGTATGGCAATGTAGGTCTACCACACTTCACACATGGAGTACAGTATGGCAATGTAGGTCTACCACACTTTCACTAACTGTAGTGCTGAACCAGCAAGGTGGTCTACTCTTTTTTTAAAATATCTTTATGTACACAGTGAATGTGTTGTGTTAGGAAAAGCAGTGTGTTGCTACAGTGCTCGTAAAGTCGAAACGCGCCGTGTACAGCGACGCTTTCGATTCTGAAAGGGGGCGGCCGAAACTTGAAGGAGGGCGCAGCACCGTGCTAGGTCGGTTTGGTCAAAACCCTGACCAAACTCCATCTACTCGTTCTTCGCTACATTTCCTGATTGAAACTGCGCAAAGATGACCACAAATTATGGTGCACAGTCACTAAGTTTTAAAGTGTAAAGGCAGTGAAGAGTGTGGCAATTACGCAATGCACATTTTGCACCACAGAGAAGAAACTGACCTTCCTTGGAGATAGAAGAATCCACCATGTTCTGATCCGGAACAGGTAAAGATGCTGGGACATAGTAGGAAATACAATCGCATGATTGATCACCGACACTTGCACGTCGCGTGCGTTTACGTCCAGTCTCTGACGAAGTGCAGCCATGGGTCCGCTTTCTCTTGCCACGGATGGAGGAGCGATGGCGCAAAGCTTTCCGACACTGGCCCGATATCGAGAGAGCACTGGAGCAGGCACCTGAGCTGTCCTGTGAGCGGCACACTGTGAGCCGGGCCAGCCGACTGACGACTTCCGTATCGCTGACCACCAGACCCTCCAGGTTGGCAACACACACCTGCGCGGCACCGTCACTCTGCGTGCGCATGTTATCCATATAGTCCTCCATCGCTGAGTCATGGTCAGTGTTACTTCCACCACCATCGGGAGTGAACGTCATTGAAGAGCAATGTTCCAGCATCACAGCTTGATTTCCAGAGTTTAGATGTACGTTGGGTGGGCGGTGACGCACCTTACGCCGCCTAATCTTAGATCGGCCTCCTCTGGGCATTGTTGAAATGAAGTATTTTCAGCTACAACCCACGGATTGGTCAGATCATGCCAGAATGATGAAAGATCGGGGGAATGACAACAGAATTTCGTGTTTCGACTTTGTTCGTGCACACTTGCCTGGTGATTTAGCAGAGAAGGTCAATAGTTCGTCAAATGAGCGCACCAGCTGACGCTACATTTCAACAAATACTCTTCGAACAGCCAGCTATTCTGCTGGCCACCGGTGTCACCTTATTTCCTGAATTTTAGTTTGGTTTACAAGACTGATCAAAAGCTACAACTTCAAACAAGAAAGTCACGAACATTTCTATTCGAATTACGTTTGTAAAAAAATTGTGGCAGTGCAGTGGAAAGAAAGCACTGCCTCAAAGTCGAATCTCTAACTTCTAAACTAGAGCACAGTCTGTTAGTGAAGCAGTCACAGCAAGGGGAGAAAATGAGAGGCAGAGGCAGGGCCCTGCCGATCACATCGATTCTTGCTGCAAAGACCTGAAAGGGTTTGACTTGATTACACAGACAAGAATCTTTAGATGAATGATCACGATGCCGATGGAAGGCGAAGCTACGTCCACCTAGTACCTCCAGATCGAGATTATTATCGTGATGTCATCAAGGTCATTATGCGCGATATGCAAGCCAAGGCCTAGCCTAGGGAGTACTTATTTAGTACTCCTTGCATAACTCCCCTGGGATCCCCACTGCACTGGTCTGTGTCTTTGTGAGTTTGTCTACTCTTTGTCATCGATGGAAACATGGTAAAAATCAGCAGTATTGACTATTGTTGCTGTGGTACATGGTGGTGATCACCTGTAGCTCACCTGTAGCTGTGGCTATTCACGTTTTCAGGTCTGCTCAGTGTTCGTGTCGAGGCAATTGTAGGTTGACCAGGGCCTTTTTACTTTGAAATGTCCGAACCATTGAAGGTACCATTGTTGCTTATGTGAGCTCCATAAAATTCCGAACCAAAGTAGTAGAAAACATTTTTCTTTGTTTTACTGCGAATCTCAGTACTTGGCAGGATTTGGGAATGAGTTTCAATCCGAAGCTCTTCCCAATGCTCTCCCTGAAGGACAGGTGGGTGACTACATGCAGTGTTAAATGCTTTCCACACTCCCACCAGTCATTGACTTCATACAGACTAGACGCACGCACTGCCAAGAGTTGCCCCCAGGCTACACCAGCATCAATTTTCCAAAGTGTATACTTTTGAGAATCGTATTCTACATTGAAATTTATGCAGTCGTATTCCACTAGCCACGGCCCTGAATCACACTTAAAGAACAGTAACAATTTGGCTTGCTGGGTCAGTCCTGCAGTCCGTGCCAGAAATACCCTGCCAAACCACTCGGGGTTGTCTCCGCGCTCAGTGTAAAGTATGGTCAGAAAGCGCTCCGGACCGGCTGGCCTGTCCAGCCAACCTCAGTGATTTGTTGAGATTGTTCGCAGTGACTGTATCGAGTACATAGTCGCGTATATAGTTGCATAAACAATACCGATTACATTGCAGTGTTTTCACATGGGTAAAGTTCAGTTCGCACATCCGCATTGCCAACCGACCATATAATTGACTCGAATGGAGAGCCAAGGATTAATTTATTGAAAAGAAAAATGGACCAAGGAACTACAAGTTACGCTAGAATGTCCACTAACACCACCAGTTTTTTTTGTATAGACCATATAATTAATGGTGTTAACAAGAGTAGATAAACAAGAGTGTGCAACTCCGGATCTCTCCTGCACAATAAGCCTTTTGCGCGTTGTACAGATGTACGAAGTTCAGTACTAGGGCGTAGGTGTGTACAGAACCGATTGGGTGTTCATTGTGTGCTATGCATGCGCATTTGACCAATTTTAGCCTCATAAGTAATGGCAAACAATCCCTTTTTCAGCTTCTTCACTTTGGTTAGAAAAAAAGGACTAGCTAGGTCTTTGTCAGAAAACGATTTTCGTTTGAAATGCCTTCAGCGCCCATTTCTTAGTGGAAATAGCAGAAAACACAATAGGGTCCTGCACATTCAACACCCATTAGGTTCTACGGGATTCTACGGGATTTCGTGCATCTGTACAACGCGCAAAAGGCTTATCTGCAGATACCCCCGCCCACGGCAGAATTTTTTGTTGACGTCACCTTTTTTCAGAAGAACGCGCATTTTGCCGCAGAGCAGTGTGAGAGCACGTGCTGGGCACCGACCTTGTAGTGTAAAGCCAGCCAAGAGCACGAGGGAAAACTTTCTGAAAGACTCCCAGCGCGTGCGTCGTCGAAAAGATTACGTCAACAAAAAATTCCGCTGTGGGCCTACCCATCCGCGAGTTGCACACTCTTGTTTATCTACTCTTGGTGTTAAGAAACACAACCAGCTTAGAAAGTTTCGCTCGTGCCAGTCCATTGCCATGCCTGACTATACGAAGGTGGCAGATGCAGTGGTGAGGGTGAGATGGTAAGTCTCACAACCAGTGCACGAAACCTCGTTAGCTGCATCCATGTTGCCCTCACCCCAAGTAATGGAATACCCAGTCGACCATGGGTAGCAGCGTAGTTCATTGCATGTAAACTGGTTTGGGCATGCATCACCACATTTGTTAGCACGATACGCAGTGGTACACGCTCCCTAGCGGGTTCAAATTCGAGTTCGAGACCTCAGGCAAGCCCACAGCCACTGGGCCAACGTGCTGGTCTACTGTTTCACGTAGCATTACAAAGAAACCCCCTTCCCGGTACTACACGGCTGGTGGAACAAATGCACCACACCTTGTTGTACTTACTGCACATTCTGTGGGCATACATTCAACTAGGTTCTGCATCATGTGTCAGGGCCCAGATGAGACCCAGCTCACAGTAACACTCCTGTTCAAGTGCGACAAACACCCCATGAGGTATCCCTTGCATTTGAAATGGGGGAGCATTATTATTACTGTATTATAATGTAGTGCTTTTGGAGCACAAGGTCTATAAGCCTACTGAACTGATGAGGGGTGAATTTCCCGAAGCCCTATGTATTGAGCAGGGAGTGATGCCTTCCTGCAGGTTTACCAGGTGAAATGTTGACATGCTAAATGTTGGGCATGTTGAGCCCAGGCTAAACTTGGCTCCAAAGTCCGAAGGGATGAGGATGGTAAACGTGCATGGTTACTCCGATACAGAAATCAGTTCACTGCGTACAAGTACATAGGTACGCCTATAGAGTTCGTCTACTGCTGTGTTTTTTGAAGCATTGTTCTGTGTGTGTGTGTGTGTCTGTCTGTCTGTCTGTCTGTCTGTCTTGTATGTTTCCAGAACAATCCACAAAAGTGCCCATATGGCCTGTACGCAGAGCAGCTGTCTGGCTCTGCATTCACCTCGCCACGCCACAGCAATGTCAGAACGTGAGGGCTTTCTCCGCGGACCATTTGTGCTGGCTGGCGGTTTCCTCAACATTTCCGTTCTGGGCTCTTTCTTCTTCTTTTCTCTCTCTCTCTCTCTCTCTCTCTCTCTCTGCTGCACAGGTGGCTGTATCGTATCCGTCCAAGTGTACAGCATGAGCCATTCAGCCATGCTGAAGCTGGACATCTGACCAACGACTGGCCTGCTGGACCTGCTAACCCTAACCAGGTAATACTGATGTAAAAAAAATATTTAAAGAAATTAAAAATGTATGCCTGGCCTGCTTATCCTATGGTTGGCAACCTTCCACACAGACTTGCTATCGAAAAGGCATCTAGACTGTCTTTGGCCCACTAGCCTACTGCAGTTCCCCACTTTTGTTTATGTACATGTGCAAAGGAAACTCCTGAATCATGTGCGATGTTCGTTTGTGGGGTTTCGTGCGCGTTCATGCAAACAGTTTGCCATGCTGCAGTCACACCCAGTGGAGAGTCCTGCTTTGTTATTTGTACTGCAAATCAACAAATACTCGACACACACTTTTCGTCTATTTTGCGCATGCACGCACACACATACCACGCACACACACACACACACACACACACACACACACACACACACACACACACACACACACACGCACACGCACACACACACACACACACACACACGAATGAGCCTTGTGCTGAGTGATTGCTCTCTCCTTCTTTGTGCAGCTGCGGTGGAATCCATTCCGCTTGCCGTCGGATGAACACCGTGTTGACTTTGTTGAGGTGAGTTGCTCAAGTAGACTTTAACCAGGAAGATGGTGTTTGCTGATATCTCTATTGTATAAGCATGTATCTGTGGGTCCTGGGTGTCCTCTTGAATCCTCTGATATGTGTGTGTGTGTGTGTGTGTGTGTGTGTGTGTGTGTGTGTGTGTGTGTGTGTGTGTGTGTGTGTGTTGTACATTGTGTTGTACATTGTGTTGTACATTGTGTTATACATTGTGTTGTTATCCAGGGCTTGTCCAGCATCTGCGGTGCAGGTGACCCATGCAGCCGCCATGGCATTGGTATTTACGTGTACTGCTGCAACCGGTCAATGGAGAACATGTGAGTTGCGGTGCCGTACCTAAGCCGCTCAGGAAACCTCCGCTACTGCACTAGGCCACAGGGTAGCTGAAATAGCCACCTCCACTTTGTTGTCTCTGCAAGTACATTGTACTAAGTACTGCTCAGTTGTGCTATATTCTGCTGCTGCTGCTGCTGCTGCCTGCGCTGCTGCTACTGCTGTACTGTTCTGTGCCAGCTCCTGCTTGTTCACAACATGTTTAATACTGTGATGCCGTTTGAGTTGTTTTCTCAGCCGCATGGGTTGTTGTTTGGTGAGCTTGTGCTGCACGTTTGGTCTTGTACAATTTGTGTTGATATGATGTACGCTGCTGTTTCTATGACTGGAAGTTAGTGTTTGTTTTCCTGTGCTCTTCTGTGACATAGGTGCTTCTACAACTCCGATGGGGATTTCTTGATCGGTAGGGTCTATGCGCTCGATTGTCGTTTGACAAAATTTAATGCTCGCGTAAATGTACGCGTGATGGAGAGGCATTCTCTGCGTGAGGGTTGTCTAGGTATAGGGATTGGAACTGCCAAAAATCTATGAACGAATATGTGCTAGAAATGCTGTTAGGCGGCTGTTTGTGTAATGGTTGTGTACTGGTTGTGGTTGTGGTTGGCGGGTTATCGCATCGACCGTTAGCATTTGCAACTTCATAAGCACATGCTGGTCTTGTTTTCAAGCAGGTCTCATATGGCAGCCTGCGAACTCCTCCAAGAAAAGATGCGAACAACCGACAACTTGTGTACAGGGCTCTGGCGAGCTCGAACCCAGTTCATGTAGTACGTTTTGGTAAAAAAAGAACTGACTTGTGTATAGACCATCTCTACTGTAGTGCTGGTGTAAGTAAGTTGATATTCTTCTTCCCCTTGTCTTTGTACAGTGCCACAGAAAGGTACACTTGTTATCACAACTGAATTTGGCGTCATGGAAGTTCGCTCCGGAGAGATCTGTGTGATTCAGCAAGGCATGAGATTCAACGTGGCAGTCAACGAGTCATCCCGTGGCTATGTACTGGAGGTCTACGATGGTCATTTTACGCTGCCTGACCTTGGACCCATTGGTGAGTTGTGTGTGTGTGTGTGTGAGAGGGGGGGGGGGGGGGGACTAGGCCTGGGCTGGACAGTGTGTACAGTCAACTTCGCTTATAACGACACTCGGCGGGGCATCAAAAAGGTGTCCTTATTCGCGAAGTGTCGTTATACCCAAAGTCTCATTGTATGTATTACAGTGGGATGGGACTTTGCTCTGGGCATGGAAATTCTGTCGTTATTCGCGAATTGTCGTTATATCCGCAGTCGTTATTAGCGAAGTTGACTGTACTCATGACTGTACTTGTATTTCCATGTGCTAGGAAGCTGCATTGTCCTTGATGTCCCCTTCTATGCCTTGGTGTCTCATAGCACAAATATAAATTGGAGGAGCCTCGGCGAACTCCAATTGGAGTTCTACGGGTTTCCTCGTAACATTCATTGTCACCGTGCATGCACCCCATATGCACAGACTGTGACAGTGTGCATGCACACCATATGCACAGACTGTGACAGTGTGCATCCACAACACATGCACCATGATAGTCGTTCTAATAGGAGATATACCGTACGTTGTAGTCTCAGATCCGCGCTTCAAACACTTGTACACCAAAAAAACAAACACTGGAAACCTCGTCGCGGTACGGGATCAAGTTTCACACGGATTTTTTCATACCGTACACGGACTGGTCTCCGTGTGAAAACTGAGCCCACAGAGTAGCGGAGACGGTTTCAAATAGGAAATAGGTTGCAAACCGGAAAGGGCTCAATATTCACTTTCTCTCTTGATATTTTGATTAGAAAACATATGTCACAGTGAGGCTACGATGTGTTTTTACTCAGAGCCAAAATGTCATGGCTGTGCGATGACCAGAAGCGCCATACTAAGCAGGTGAGTTTTCGACGTGTTGCTTCGCACTGCGACTTGAGTTTTACGTCTTTCGAAAAATCAACTTCTTGTCGCAGGTAAACAGCGGCTCGCCTCTCGCCAATAAAGCACCGTATACCAATGAAAACTAATGGAAGCACCCACAAGGCTTATTGTTTCTCTGTACTGGCCGTCGTGGAGCGATAGCAATTACCTAATTTCAGAACTCAGAGTGAACTTGACGTGCACTCCAAAGCCTTTCCGGTTTGGAGCCACCCCTACAGTCCATTTCAAAACTATAGACGCGTAGAGTTTTTGAAATATTTCAAATTTGGCTGGAACTTTTTGAGAATAGTTTTCGGAATATTGCTCAGGTCCGCTCCACAATTACTCTCATTATAGTTTCTAAACGATTGGATAACAGACGCCCAATTTGGAAATTTTTATGCACAAAGTGATCACAGATTTTATGTGGTATAGATGCTGGCATAACGGTTTTTGCCTAGGTACGCGTCTATAGTTTTGAAATGGACTGTAATTTGAAACGAAAAATCGGGCAGCTTGGAGGCAACAGGAAAAATTTGAAATTATGGTGCAACATCCTGCATTCTGGGCACTTTTGGCATTGTGTTAAAAAAAAGTGGTCCGACCATGGTCCGAAAGCCTGACCCGGTCTGACGGCCTTGTATACCTAAAAATAACGTGTGATACTGTTGCTGTAGCTCCATTGATCTAACTAATTACTTCGATGCATCATCTCCTTCACTGCCTCATGCACGTACATTATAACATTCCCTCCCCCTAAAAGAAGAAGATGCATCTAGTAAGGTTCAGTGCTTATGATCTGAGCCAAAAGCGGGATCTGCGATAAGTCTGGTTGTAGGCTTAGAGATATGTACCGAACGGCGTGGTTGAGCTGGTACAACTGGCGTAGTACTATCCAACTGCTGTGGAGACTTACTCGGTGTTGTAGTAGCGGGTTGTGACTGCACTGGCGTCACTGGCTGACTTGATTCTAGTAGCGGCTGTTCAGACGTACTGGTAGTGGGTTGCTAGGACTACTAGTACTACGTACAGAATATCTCATTTATAGTATTAGAACGATTATCACGGTGCATGTTGTGTGCATGCACAGTGATGATGAATGTGGAGAGGAGTGAAGTAGAATGGTCATGGTTATGGTCATGGTTATGGTCATGGTGGGTGCCTCCTTCATGCTGACATATCACCCAGCTTATAATTACGGAGGTTTAGCAAGATGAATTTCGTGTTCGTGTTTGCACTCCAATGAAAGTCGAACTCAATGACGAAATTCACATTATGATGAGGACTAGCAAACAGAATTCGCACTTGCATGACATTGACAGGTCGTACGTGTGTACAGACTGTACACCATTGTAAATTTATGACTGTCCTGACACGAATCCGTAATTCGTGTTTCGACTGCTTTTCCGAACGAAAAATGCAAAAGTTCGCAATCCTGTTCGCAAACCGAAAAATATTTGTGAATTCAAACGCGAAATTTGTAATGCTAAACTTCCGTTTATTTCCTTGCACTCCATTGCCTATGCAAGCTCCTTGATAGTGAATTTCTCCTGCTACGAATTGTGTAATACATTCCTCCGCGGACAGAGTACACGTATGTAGCCACAACCTTACGGCTGGTTTTACCTTTGATACTTCCAGGTGCGAACGGCTTGGCCAATCCACGCGATTTTCTGACCCCGACAGCAGCGTTTGATGATGTCATTGTTCCCGGCGGCTATGTGGTCATTTCCAAGTTCCAAGGGCAGCTCTTCTCAGCTAAACAGGTGAGCTAGTGCCTGATTTTCATTTGGGGACTATGGTAGCTGCTGCCTATCTCATCACATATATTGTGCTATAGCTACTATAGTGATCTGCTCCTACTTTCAACAGGGTATCTTGATAGTCCTGATGGATGATGGTGTTGCTTGCAGATGCCAAAGCTGGCTTACTCGCATCATTGGGATGCTTGTACATGACCGTTGTATTATTTGCTTTGTGTGTGCATGTGTGTGTCTGCGTCTGTGTGTGCATGCTCTTTGCTCAATAGTTCCACAGTCCGTTTGATGTGGTTGCATGGCATGGTAACTATGTACCATACAAGTATGACTTGGACAAGTTCAACGTCGTCAACTCTGTGTCCTTCGATCACATGGTATGTTTACGTTCAGTGCAAATGTATGTGAAGTATACCTGTGTATGTACGAGTACAATCATTGCTAGGGTAGTCCAGACTCTCACTTGCACACTTTCCTTCAAGACTCAGAAAGCCGTGACAAGGTGTTGACGAGACACTTCAATCTTTGTACACATCGTTGTATGCATAACTCGTATGGCGGTGGCTATATTGCCCCGTAACCACACTCGACACCTAGTTTTGTCAGAGAAGTGCTTCAGTAGGTAACAAGGTTCACCACCGGAAGAAGGCCAGTACTGCACACCTGTGACAATCTTCGACATTACTGTATTGCGAAAACTTTGTGATCAATTAATATTGAACACATCTTCTCCTTCTGCTGCTGTTGCCGTCTATCTGTCTATCAACAGGACCCGTCCATTTTCACTGTCCTGACGTGCCAGTCTCAAAAGCCAGGTGTTGCCATTGCTGATTTCGTCATCTTTCCACCGCGCTGGTCCGTACAGGAGCACACTTTCAGGCCACCCTATTACCACCGTAAGGATCACATCTGTTGTCTTCTGTTCCACGTGCATGGCTCATCTTGCACGCTTAGTTTGACATCTGCGACAAATCTCTTGCTTTGTTTTGTGAAGAATCTGTCAAGGCAATGGTGATTGTTGGCAAAATGTATGTGACAAGGTATAATTGTACTAGTGGGCAGCTTGAAATTATTGACGGCTAATTGTTTTTCTAAGTTGCCACTGTGTTCACAACATGGTCTGCACTGTTCATTGTATTCTGCTGCATAGGTAACTGTATGAGTGAGTTCATGGGTCTGATCAAGGGTCGCTATGAAGCCAAGGTGAGTATCAGGACCTTCCATGCACTGACACTGCACACTGCATACTTCGAGTGCTATGCTGATGTGTAACTGTCATCTGGATGCTTTGGTTCAGTTGGCGTGATCCCTGCTCGTGTCTGCCTACCCAGTAGCTTATTTGTGCTGCATGTGCAGTGTATTTTTGTAATAGTCAGTCATTGCAAGTTGTGATATTTCCCTTCACGGGTGAAGTTCCGGCTATCAATGACACGGCTACACATGGAGACTTGGTTGATACGCTCGTAGTTACTTGACTTAACCCTTTGAGAGGCGCTCCTTACTTCAATGCATTGTAAACGACGCATTCATGTGCAAAACTTCAACGGATCTTAAAAGAACGCTAATCATCAATTCATCATCATCATGATGCATGCACCCTGCTGTTGGTATTTCTACTGTGGTTTAGCCGGAAGGGTCTCAGCCCGGTGGCGCTACCTTGCACAGCATGATGACACCGCATGGTCCGGACACACAGTGCTTTGAGGGAGCATCCAACGCCGACCTCAAGGCCGAAAAGATTGCCCTTGGTGCGATGGTGAGTCGGGATCACGCTCGTGCTTTCGTACTTCCTAACAAGCACTAACATTTAGGGCTGTGGTATGTGGTACATCACGTTCAGGCAGGGGAGGAAGTTGTGAGTCTCAGCGACAACGCTATAAGAACTCCACAGTCATGGCATCATCTGAATGTACATGTAGCATGAAGTGTGAAGCGCCAAGTCACGATAATGTTCTGCTTTCGGTTTTTCAAGTGACTACGTTATGGCTTATGCTAATGGTTGTGCACTGTGTTATGAGGTGGTTGTCCCCACTCACTGTGTTATGAGGTGGTTGTCCCCACTCACTGTGTGCTGATTGACAAAGGTTATCATGGTATCATGGTATGCCAACTTCTAATGGTATTTGCTACTCCATGATGACTTTCTAAGACGCAGCTGTCAACACCTATGCTTGTCTATAGTTCTGTTGAAGAAGACTTTGGAATGCACGTTGAATTTGTCAATCGCATTCGTCCATACTTCTTCCGTATTATCCTTGTGAAGTTATGTCTGCACGGCTACAAATTGTTGCTGTGTGACCTGAGCCAGGCATACATGTAGATAGATAGCTCTTTGTGTGACATTCTGTTTTGACAATCCAATCCTGTATGGTGTCGTTTGTAATACACTGTGCGTCTTATGCAGGCGTTTATGTTTGAATCCTCTCTGAGCATGCGTGTGACCAAGTGGGCGCAAGGCATTTCTAGCCTTGACGAAGATTATTACAAGTGCTGGAGCGGCCTGAAGAATCACTTTGACCCGGACTGGAAACCGTAAGCTGAACGGTTGCATTAGTGATTGTTATGCTAGTGACTGCATCGTTAGTGATTGCAAATTGTCTGTAGTCTGGTCACTCTGGGTATGCTGGACAAGGCTATACTCTGTTTTTGGTAGAGTATTTTTTGACATACAGCAAAACTCCCCTAATCCGGACTCCCCAGATGCGGGCACTTCCGTCTATGGGGCACCTTTCGGACCTATCAGGACTAAACAAAAGCGGGCTTTTTAATGGGAAATGGCCCCAAAATTAATATTATTGATAGACATGAAAAATTGTCTACTTGAACTCTCTCTCTCTCTCTCTCTCTCTCTCTTTTAGTACATGCACTCTTATCTTCTGAGTTGCGGGTTCTTCCTAATTACGGGCAGTGCCCGTTTCCAACCTGCCCGGATAAGGGGAGTTCTACATGTACTCTACAACCACTATTGCTCAACAATCACACTATCCGTATTCCCGTCCGCTATCTCATCGCAGGTTTTCTACATATTACTTGCGTTTTTGCAGTGAGAAGGCAACGTAATGACGGCCGATAGTAGTTCTCTGCCAATCACGCTTGCACTCTTTCTTGCATGCGGCCGGCTGCATTATTTGCTACGGGGTTTTGTTTCCCCCGCTGTTCACTTTATTTCTGTTCATAGACTTTTCCGATCATTTTATATTTACCAACGTTTCCAGCTCGCTTATATTCCTTTATCTACTCTCCAAGACAGAAAACTCTTTTCAACAAAGATATGTGCATGATAATGTTTAGGCAGTGCACTTGCGCACACCACTGCTAATCTGGCTCTTGACTGAATGCCGTCTGTTGGTGTTCTCTCTACATGCACGTAGTGCCGCACTACTGAACCGTCGTCCCATTGGCGCCATAATATCTTTTTTTCTTTTTCTTTTTTTGCACCATAATCAAAATATTTACAATTATGCAAATGCAAAGTAGTATTGAATTATTCATGCTACATTCTTCACTGGTTGGTTCACGATGTCAAGCTCTGCAGGCAAGGCTTGCATTCCAGGCTGTGAAAGATGTGCATGTGCTCCATGTGTACTTGTGTTTTTCTAATCACCTATCTTTTGTCCATATAGAACCTGATTGCAGTCATGTTCATTATAGTCCTAGTGATTTCCTAGTGAGCAGTGGTCTTATTTTGCTTTTGTTGTATCACTTCCTCTTGGCTGTGACTTTGTGAGTTGTAGTATTTGGACTCGACAAGCAGTCTAAAATTTTGCATTAATGATCAATGGGCGCTTTCGATTACACGTTTACACAATTCTGGAACTGTTTTTTAAATTCTGGAATGACCAGAATGAGCGAATTCCGGCCTTGTAAACGAACGACTGGCATTTTATTCATGTCATGTCACAAACAAAATTTATGAATCGTAAAAAGAGATCACGTGCACACTCACGCGCACGTGGACCCAGCATCGCGCACAGGGAGGCTCTTCGCGCGCTTGAGACATGACCAGACCGGTAACACACCGACTGTGCAATTATGGCGCCAGAATTAGAGAAATTCCGCCCTCTTTTCAGAATTGACGGATTCGACGGAATTGGATAAAATCAATTCTAACGACGGAATTTGTCACTTTTTGTGTAATCAAACTGTGCATCAACAATAACTAATTCTAGAATTGACCAAAATGCGTGTAATCGAAAGCGCCCAATATGTACAATGGTGCAGTTCAGGTGCCAAGTAACTAGTAACAGTTGCAAATCCACTGCATGCTACATGCAGCCTACATACAGGCGTGTAGCTCGTGTATAGTTACGTAGTCCGGTCCCCACACCAGAAATTAGCCGTAAAGGCAATGACGGCTCCAAGGTTGCCGGTGGCACATGGTCACCACACCACAGACATGCTCTGGCACGTTGTCATCACACCACAGATGTACTCTGACACATGGTCACCGCACCACAGATGTACTCTGGCACATTGTCATCACACCACAGATGTACTCTGGCACATTGTCATCACACCACAGATGTTTGAGCTACAACTTACGTAACAAGTATGCCCCTGACATGTATTTCGGTTCATGCAGATCAGCCCAGAGCAGATGTTCAGACCATTCTCATCCAGGATGGGATCACCATGGGGGTAGTGCAATGGACTCGGATTTGCTGAGTGATGCAGACAAAAGTACTCGTGCTGTGCCCATAGAAAAGAGCCGTCAAGCCCAGCGTACCTTGGCCAGTATTGACCATCTGCCACACAGGTTACATCAAGAGTATTATACTCTTGGTTACATGGACATGGTGGTCGATCCACACATGTACGAGTATGAACAAGAGTGGTGTACTCTTGGTCTGCATCACCATCATAGTATCACAAATCGCAATGCAACCCCACAATCCGGCCCCTACACAGGTGCCAGATTCCTCACTCAGCGACCAAAAATGCAACGTACCGTATCGAGAGTAACATGAGCAGCTACAGTACTGCTCAATGAAATCCAGTCACGTCACTCAAGTATGCCATGCCGGGCGTTGCGCAGCCATAGACCTGCGAAAACTGGGCTGCGAAATGGTGCACGGCACCAACTTGACTCTCCCAACTTGATTTCATTGAGCAGCACTGTAGTACCGGCAAGAGTACATTATGTACTCTTGCCACCGGGGCTCTTCTTGGTTTTGCTGTACTTCAAACGCACCGTTCTACGTGAAAATGTCGTTGCAACCGAGCCCAAGTATGGGTAAGTAGAAAGGCAGGATAAAAATTCAAGTGTGGGAATGAGGCAAAGCACATTGCCATGGAGAATATTTCGAAGTAAGTCCTAGGAAATCGACATCAAAATTAATGTGGAAAAGAGTGCAATATACACATACGAAAGAAGCTAACAAATATTGCCCTAAAATGTACATATAGCAAGGTAGTTTGACGAGGAACTCGCAGCTCATCAAAGTTTGACAAACAACAAAGAGTTCACAGGAGGGGACAGGAAAAGACGAGAAATGGCAAGCATTTACTCTAGGCAGGCTCGTTGAGCACCTTCGCATGATGATGGAAATGATCCCCGATGAAAGAGGCAATGAAGTAATAGCTGTGGTCATAACCCTGGTACAGTCAAGGGCAAACAACAACAACAACTCTTTATTTCCGTAGCTATGCAGAAGACGTTACTTCAGTAACGTCTGGCGCTAGCGAGGGTCCACACAGCTTTAATTTCGTGTTTGTTTGTGTCACGCCTGGCGCTATCCCGTATCTGTCCCGTACCATACCATCAAGAGAAGGAGTATGTATAGTAGCATTATGTATAGCATTAAAGCGGTCAGCACCAAGAAATGAGAGACTGTAGAGGCCTGGCATATATGTATGCGAAGTGCATCGGGGGAATGCATGCAAGGCGATAGTGCAGTAACGTCTGGCGCTAGCCAGGGTCCACAAATACTTCCTCCGTTAACAAAAACTTCGTGATGGATTTTGATGGATATGAAAACGCTTAGAACAACTTTCCTTAGCCACGAGACTCACGTCGGACTACAGACTTCTGAAAGAACGCATGGTCAATCAGCATTCGAATCTGGGTTTCGCGCAGGTTGAACAAGAACATGGATTCAGAATTATTTGATTGCGCTGTGCTATCGGAGCAGCTGCTTGTTTCTTTCGCCCAGGGCCCTACGCTATGCTTTGTTGCCTAGCTCATCATGCATGCTATTCGAACAGATGGAAACTTTTTGCAATACGATGATGTAGCCGATCAGTTCGTTGTGGTATGGTTGGGCATTGCAGCCGTCATGGTCGACGTAAAACACTATACCGGTAAGACCGCAACGAAGTTGTGGCCAAAGAGAAAGTTCCATCAGTTCTAATAACATGCATGATGAGCTAGGCAAAAAGCATAGCGTAGGGCCCTGAGCTTCCAAGCTCTCTCGTTGGCCACTGGCTATCGTGAGAATAAAGATTTAAAACAACAGGGAACACATGCATAGAGCAGTTATATACCGGTACCTCTTAATTATTAAGTGATAACATATTTTCCGGAGTATAAGCCGCACTTTGAACACACAAAATGCCGGCTCAGGGATCCGCATCACCGAGGAGGGCCATAGATACCTTGGCTCCTGCCATCGGCACACCGGAGTACTACCAGCACTTTGTCCAGAAGTGTGAGGAATGGCTTGCTGAGGTAGCTATCCTCACAGAGTATGCACACACCCAACCTCAGCCAGCATATAGTGCCTTCACCAGAGGCCTCCAGCACAAGTGGACATTCATCTGTCGAACACTAGCTGGGGCGGCTGAGCAGCTGGGATCCCTGGAACGTCACATCACTACAAAGCTCATCCCAGTGCTGACTGGCCAACACATTGACCAAGAGTACCATAGCCTCATTGGGTTTCCCGGTCGCCATGGTGGTCTTGCCCTGGCGGATCCTACATCTCTCTCCACTCAGTACTCGGCTTCTCGGCACATCCCTATGGCGCTAGTCCATCAAATAAACACTCAGGCTGGTATCCTGGGAGAGTCATTGGCTGAGGTCAGGGACCGCAAAGGTGAGGTACGTCGTGAACAGCGAAGGTCGGTGGCTCACCGTGCCATGGAGCTCGCAAATGATGCATCTCCACCAGTCAAGCGTGCCATTGGCAGTGAGAAAGGAGCCTCTAGCTGGCTTACATGCCGCCCACTAGCACGTCATGGCTTTACCCTGTTGAAGGGCCAGTTTCGTGACGGGCTGGCGCTTCGCTATGGTTGGCACCCGGACCGACTGCCATCAACCTGCTCGTGTGGTGCAACGTTCACTGTTGCACATGCTCTTTCCTGCGCTACGGGCGGCTTCATTATCATGCGGCACGATGAGGTGAGGGATCTCACGGCGCAGCTGCTCGGACGTGTGGCGCACGACGTCAACGTGGAACCAACCCTCCAGCCCTTGAATGGAGAGAACTTGCGTTATCGCACAGCTGTGCGGGATGACCTGGGTCGGCTGGGTGTTGTCGCGAGCGGAATCTATGGCGGCCCGTTTGAACGGAGCTACCTGGACATCCGGGTCTTCAACCCACACGCTCCATCAAATCGCTCATCATCTGCGGCATCCTGCTACAAGTGACACGAGCGTGAGAAAGGATTCAACACGTTGAGTGGACAGGCTTCATCCCTGTGGTTTTCTCGGCACATGGTGGCATGGGCAATTCAGCTATTTCTCTCTACAAGCGCATTGCCTCCACGTTGTCCGAGAAGACTCGTGAAGCCTACTCCTCCGTCATGGCCTGGATTCGTGCCCGGCTGAGCTTCGCCCTCCTGCGTGCAAGTGTTGCCTGTCTTCGGGGTGCTCGCCGACTGATCCACTGCCACCGCCTTGTCTCTGCTTCTGCCGCACTGGCGGTTGCTGAAGCTCGGATCGTGATCTGATCCAGCTCAGGAGCAGTATTGTGTGGGAACTGAACGGATCTTTGTCATCAAGTGTACAGTGTTTTACTCTCTCATTGCTTTTTGATCCATGTGTTATGGTATTTATATTTCTTCATTTTGCACGGAGAAGGCGGACAGCCCGAATGTGCCGGTTTTCATCTCAATGAATTGTTTTGAGTTTTACTCAGACAAGCACAACAGCTTCTGCAAGGCTAGTATTCGAGTGTTTGCAAAAACAACGGACTCGTGGATCTGCACAAGAGTGGCTTATGGACTGACAATATGTACATGTACATAATGTTAACAGCTGTCTCCACAGTATCCCTGAGCTTCTTTTGGTATTGAGCTCCCAACACCCCCCCCCCCCCCCCACACACACACACCTCTCTGCCTGCTTACCTCTTGAAGTCGCATAATCAGCGGCATTCCAGCCTTGCGAGCTGCTGCAACAAGGTTGTCTGGCTTGAGCTGGCCTTCAAGGAAGTTGTCAGCCTTGCCCTACAGAGATACAACACAAAACCAACAAAGTTCCAATCAACCAGAGGCAGAAACATACAAACCAACCCAGTTCCAATCAACCAGAGGAAGCTTCTACAAGGACAGAGTAACGAAGAGAGTTGAAATTCTTCAAACCAGCAACACCCATGACAACTAGCCCAGGACACGAGCCACAAGCCGCGCTCGGTCAAGCTCAACAAAGCTAACAGAGACCAGCAAAGACTGCCGCGTGCACGGCACTCTGTACAAGATAACACCATGCATACAGAATAGCACCACAAGACGAACCTGGTCCACGAGAAGAGTTAGCGGCGGTCCGTTGTACTCCTGCAGTAGCTCACAGGCATCATATGCCTGTTGAAGCAAAGACAACAATTAATTCAAAGGAATTAGTCAGGTGCAATGCACAATGAACTAGGAACAAGAAAGCAAAACTCCAAAATGCCTAAAACTAAAGCCCGAAATGATCCAAAATTAGTGAGTAGAAGAACCACCAACCTTCCATGCCTCTTTGTCTGAGCCAAGGTAATTGCCGAAGCACTTCTCGCCCCAGGGACAGTCGCACGGATTACAGATGGGAGAAAACGCAGATACCGACTGGAAGGCAGAGTAAGAAAGCACATAACACAGGGTATGTAGCAGTGAGTCATACGTGCAGAGCACATGATGTTACAGCAGTGAACACAAGTAGTATGTGCCGAGCCGGTCCTGTGGTAGGCACGTGCTCCAGCCCAAAAATGGGGTATTTATGATAATACCCCAAAGTCTGAAGAAAATGCCGACCAGTCGCTGCTTGGATGGCGACTACGCCATGACTTAGTGGTAGAGCATCGCTGGCCATAAGTGAGGGTCCATGGTTCGAGTCCTGGTCGTGACAGTCAACTTTTTCTTCGAACTTTTCCGTTTGCATCTTTCCCTCAACCTAATGAATACACCCCATTTTTGTGGTAAAAATCTCTTTCTTATCTTTTCTAGATCCAAGCTTTGATCTAATCTGCCTTCTCAAAGTTCTCATATCAAGGCTTGCACTGCTATCAGTGAGTTTATCAACCAGCAAAAAAATGAGCCAAAAAATTAAAAAGTAACACAGTACAAAAAGCTGGTACAGTGTACTGTTAAACTGGTACAGTGTACTGTTAAACTGGTACAGTGTACTGTGTACAGTGTACAGTGTACTGTTGATAGCTATTGTAAAACTATCGTCTCCTCGCCGCCTGTTTAGGTATTTCAAACCAGGTTTTCTCTTCCTCATACAATTGGTGTTACCTTTAAAATGTTGGCTGGTTGAATTATGGACAACGACCAAAGGCAATTGGCGATTGCAGTGAAAAAAGCCATGGAATTGCTTTCAGTCTCAGAGATAATCCCCACCAAGATTGGCTCCATGCCAGGGTGGTAGCCAGGACTCTAGCCCAATCGCCGCAAACCGACCGTCAACCAGCCACCTACCAGCCGTCAGCCAGACACCGTATGCAGTGTTTTACCAAGGAAAACCCTTGACAAAGTACTTGTGTTCAACACACCAATCAATAGCAGCCCAATCCAATGGGCAGTTTATCGGCTGGGCCGGAGTTGGCTACGTCCCCGGCTGCTCTAATATCCACAGCAGCGTGTCATGACTGGATATCAGGTGCACACATACCTGATACAGGCCCGGGTTCTTCAGTGCGCAGACGATAGCACCGTGACCACCCATGCTGTGACCGGTAATACCAGTACGCTCCATATTCACCGGGAAGTTACTGTTCACCAGGGCTGGCAGCTAAAATATACGGACAGCCAGGCAGATACACACATACACACACACACACACACACACACACACACACACACACACACACACACACACACACACACACACACACACGGGAGATGCATGTTGACGAAAAGAACGAGAAATATTCCAAGAATATAAGTACTGTAAACTGCCTAAAGGGCCGTCCGTAAATATCGAACTTTTTCACCAAACGAATTATTTTAGTTTAGACCCAACCCCTCCCTCCCTCCCCTCAGAACGTAAAAAATATTGACATACATGCATATACAACGGTCATGTACATGAATCAATGTTTTCTGAAACGAAATTGGTCAACCCCCTCCCACCCCATAACGAAATTATTTCGTTCTGTGAAAAAAGTTCGATATTTATGGACGACCCCTAATATTCGTGATGGATTAATGTTCGCTATTTTCGCGAGAGAACCGAAACGCGAATATTAACCAGCGTGAAATCAAACTTCAACAGTGGGTGTATGTAGGTGGTCCCAGTGCTTCGTACACTTTTGCCATCGTAAACTCGCTGGTTCTAAGAAATCGCGAAAATTTAGTGATGCGAATATTGGGCGGTTTACAGTATGCAGTGAACTAATCTTTGACACTAGCACACACATGTGAATACTTTCTGATGATACATGTCCGCGGACCATAGATAGTAGGGACGTTTAGTCCCACGTAACGGATACGGGAACGTGGGTGATACACGTAAAGTTCATGCAATGGACCCACGTTCGCAATGCTGTTTTTAGTCACACGGAACAAACAATAGCATGACGCGAAAGGCCCAAACTTGGCCAAAGACGAATCTTTGAAGCTCATGGAATATTTTGATTTCGTGCTTCGGAAACTTCTTCAGCTGAGCACCCTCACAGCTTGCACAATGCACCCCATTCTGATTTTCACCCACGTTCTGGTGGAACGTGGGTGAGCCTCCATACACGGTATGTCGTGAATCAGAAAACGGCTGTACGTGGGTCACCGAGTATCACGTGGTACACACACGTAAAGTACACACGGATTACGTGGGACTAAACCTCCCCAGTAAGTAGAATTAGAGCAGAGGCCTGTCAGAGACACAAGTTGGAATCCTGCCGCACCCAAGAGTAAAAACGCGCACAAATGCACAAACACAAATGCACAAACACACACACGTGCACACACACACACACACACACACGCACACACACGCACACACACACACGCACACACACACACACACAGAAGCCGAGGAGCACCCACCTCCTCGGTGACGTAAGAGTACATGTTGTAGTTCTTCTTCCACTTCTCCTCAGTAGCATCAACGTAGAAACCAGCACCTGACCAATAGCAGAGGAATCATAACCTTACACAACTGACTAGACTTTTAGCTACCGTATTTCTCAGATCATAAGTCTTGAGCCATAATGCTTTGATATATTCACTTCAGTAGTAAGTCATGCTCGATTGTAAGTCACATCCCCTTTTCACCCTTGAATTTTAGTGTAAAAAGGTGCGACTTTTATCCGGGGAAATACGGCATTCCTAACTGGGAAGGGTAACGCATGCAGCAACGATGCTTGTACAATACAAAGACAACGGATCCTGTAATTCACATCGTCTACCCATCGTTGGTCCGTTGCGGGACCTCCGATCGCCGCAACACAAGTTGACAACTACAACCACCGAAGCAACTGCCAAGTCATCTGACACACATACCTGTACCAAAGTCCCAGCTGTCGTCTTCTCCCTCAATGCCACATCCCCCTGGTTAGAAAAGACAAAAGAAATCGCAAACAACACAGTAAGGCAAAGGTAGTCTATAGTCACATCTGACTATGGCATAGGGACAGGACAGGTTAGAGACCTTTTCTTTTCAAGATGCCAAGTACAGTAGAACCACTCAGTTGCAGATATCCTTAGGCCTCTAGACTTCTACAGCTTGAGATAGAAAGGTGTTAGAATACAGTCACGTACAGTAAAACCTGTAACTAACGACCACCCCTTGGTGCCCGGAAAAGTGGTCGTTAGTGGCAGGTGGTCTTTAGTTAGAGGTTTGCACCGCGCGACCATATATGGATCCCATTATATGATATGTATGTCAAAATGCAGATAATACAATCCCCCACCACTTGCGCACTGACATTCTTCTTTCAGATCATACAACACTTGGAGAGAGAGAAAATCAAGCGTATCCTGGCCTGTGTTCCGTACACATGGTACAGGTGAGTACATAATACCGTAGCATGCTAGCTAGCCAGCACAGACTGTCAGTGTGACCTGGTGTAGTGGTGAGTCTGGTGACTGAGCTGTGTGATTGCACTTCGACAGAGAGCCGCTCAGTCTTAGTTTCTCCTTCGAGTAGTAACATCGATCAAAGAGCGCTTTGGATGCGCTCTCCAAGACGTTTCCTATCATGTTTGTTCTTGACAGCACTTGAAATTATGACAGGTGTAGTGCAATCCACACTGATTCCACAGCAAAAATGAGACTGCGCTCATTTGTCCAGCTGTAGTATCGAAACGACCATGGAAAATCATCAAAATTTCGAGAAGGAGCTTCAAGCAATGCTTGATTTGCTACATCGCGGTCGCTAGTTACGGGTCAAAATTCGACATTGGGACAAGAAAAGGCGGTCGCTGGTCGCGTTCAGCAGGTAGTCGCTAGTCACAGTGCATTTTGAATGTGAGACCGTCCGTGCCTGACAAAGTGGTCAGTAGTACCAGGCCGGTCGCTAGTCACGGTGGTCGTTAGTTACAGGTTTTACTGTACTTCAAAGTAGAAGAAAAAAAGGCTTTTCGCGTATATAAGATGGGACTGGAGCTGAAAATAATCATCCGACAAGGCCTCCATGATGTATAGAGAGGGCCGGCAACCCATGGCCCCATCACATCAAAAATCACGGTATACTACGGCTGTTATGCCGAGCAGAAAGCTGGACGGAATATTTCGCAGTTCCGTAGAGAATTTATCCTAACCCGCAGCGGATGTCAAAATTCGCTACCAAAAAAGGGGATCACATGTATATTAAAAAATTGTAAACATTGAAACACAGCATGTACATGTTTGAGACATTATGGCAGAACTGAAACAGGCAGTACTTAGGCAGTACTTCTCAAATCTTTTTAACACAGAGTACTGTAAGACATGTTATTATAACGAGTCGCAAATTTAACGATTGTCCAAAATTCATAAGTTAACGAGAAGATATGTTAACGATCTTGCACTATTCTGCCATATCCACACACAGCATATATGAAGCAGTACGGCCTCAACGGATCTTATTATAACGAAGAAATGTCATCCGTTAAAACGTTAGATTTGCTTCCTCGTTATATATACATGTCTTACAGTAGTTGACGGTGAAGTACAAGTAACATGTTTATAAGATAACACCACTAACTTGGGCTAGTATCTGGGCACACAACAATCAAGCCATGTTCCGCAGCATAGCGCTGGAATCCCGACTTCGTCACAACGTTCTGCTCCGTGCAAGTCAGCCCTGGAGCGAAGAGACGAGCACACAAGTGTAACACGAGAGCTGGTTGCAAGTACATGACAACGAGAGCGTCTGTAACCCGTCAAACGGCCCTGTTCGCCATGTTTTCGAGCCGGGTAGAAAACCCTGGATTGGACACTCGTCTCTGGCTGCTCCTAAAATTAAATACATCTGTAAAAAAATGATAACGGTCACAGGGATGAATTTATTGTCATATTTTCGCATAGCAGTTTCTGCTATACAAAATCACAATCGTGTAGCACTCTTTGATTTTGATAAGCATTTTTTCTTTGAAGGTTGGGTGTTTACCACATTGTCCTTCTTGAGAGTGATGCCTGAAAGCCTATTTGCAAAAAAACGACTGAATCATACATGTGCACGCAGATTGAGAGTGCCTGCACCACACTGCACGGTATGCATATCACTTGATAGCACAGGCTAGGCATGGATAGCCTGTATGTATAGCAGTTTTCTGCGAAACACGGTGACTTTTGAGTAGCAGTAGGTCCATTTTGCATCGCAAACTGCGATGCGATACAGGATAAATTCATCCCTGGGTCATTATGAAGAAGAAATGTGCAAAGTTCAACCAAAGTAGTAACGAACTGCCCATGCCCACTGTTAACATGTTGTGCTGGCTAATGTGCTAGCTAATGTGCTAGCTAATGTGCTGGATAATGTGCTAGCTAATGTGCTGGATAATGTGCTAGCTAATGTGCTGGCTAATGTGCTGGATAATGTGCTGGATAATGTGCTGGATAATGTGCTAGCTAATGTGCTGGATAATGTGCTGGCTAATGTGCTAGCTAATGTGCTAGCTGATGTGCTTGCTAATGTGCTAGCTAATGTGCTGGATAATGTGCTGGATAATGTGCTGGCTAATGTGCTAGCTAATGTGCTGGCTAATGTCTCCAAACTCTACCACATAGGCTTTGAGCCAATTGGGTTTTGCTCGGAGCAGCTAGCTTAGCGTAAGTACGGAAAAAATAACAATTTCATTTCAGAAGTGACCACAACATAAGACAGTGGCCCACACAGTACAGAAGATGATGTACACACGAGTGTTTCAGCTCAAATTACGACATGTATTGCGGTTCGCCAGAACACTTGCAAAAAGTACTCCAAACAGAAGTATTAATAGCCCAATGTGTTGCACTCATTCCAACAGAACAGGTGCGAACTCGAGGACTCACTGTACATGTACTTGTACTGACTCTCATCTGCCATACACTCAAAACAAACGTACCGGAGAGATAGTAAAGAACTGGCAGCTTGGCGCCGTCTTCTTCTGCTTGCGGTGGCAGATAGACTGCAAACGTCATGGTGCAGTCAGTGTGGTGGCTATATAACCCAGAATAAAGAGGAGAGAGAGAGAGAGAGAGAGAGAGAGAGAGAGAGAGAGAGAGAGAGAGAGAGAGAGAGAGAGAGAGAGAGAGAGAGAGAGAGAGAGAGAAAGAGAGAGAGTGAGTGAGTGAGAGAGAGAGAGCGTGCGAGAGAGTAAGAGAGAGAGAGAGAGAGAGAGAGAGAGAGAGAGAAAGAGAGAGAGAGAGAAAGAGAGAGAGAAAGAGGGAGAGAGAGAGAGAGAGTATGTGTGTGTGTGTGTGAGAGAGGGAGTGAGAGAGAGAGGGGGGGGGGTCGGGTCAGTACCGCACTGGCACATAAAAGAATAATACCCGAGGCGCACAGTCCCACCCCATTTATCCAGACATAGTAAAACAGCTGCATAGCCCCACGTCGTGAAAACTCCCGTAAGTCTAAGGACACCTCGACTAAGGCGACTGCTGAAGCGCCGGCAGATGTCCCCACCACACATGACGAGTATCCGTGGAGTCGTGTTTCAAAATATTACCAGATCACCTGCAAAATAGTTGTACAGCAATTTTATTCTTCAGACTTTTTCCCCTTTTCCATTCCCTCAACTAATGAAAACAGCAATTTGAAACTAATTTCACGTGAGAATGTCACTCAAGTTTATTGGTTTGGCTTTGAGTGTTGCGTGCGCCCCCCGATCATACTTGGACCCACGCCATTAGGCATTTTCTACTACGCGTCATGCATTTACTCGTGAGGATGGTGTCGAGGCAAGTGTGCATACCGGTTGCTAAGTAGGGAATCGGAATACAAACTGACCTTTCATGTTTGAACACTTTCTGATAACCGCCGAAGATTTTGGTGCTAGAAGCTTCCGTCAATGTTCCAGCCATTGCTCAATGCCTTTGAGAATATCAGTTCCTGTGATCTGTTTTAGGTGTGCTCGATAAGCTAGGACTTACTGTACTTGTGGACAAATGCTGACAAGCCAAGTCACCAAATAATTTAAATGCAAAATCCAAAGCGAAAGAAATAAACAAAAGAGAAAATTCGAAATCAAAACGAAACAAAAAAGTTATCAGTGAAAAAAGTTCACGCGATCGCAAGATGCAGGGCCAGCGCCGGGATGGCGCGTGACCAATGATCGCTCGCTCTTCGAATCGGAGCGGGAGATTTGATTTTCCTCTGTGCTCGATTTTCGTGTGTTCAGTCAAGGTCATTGTAGTCTCGTGGAAGCAAGAGTACTCTTGGTGGAAGAGTTGGAGTGTGAGTCTGCTGAGCTAGCTGGAAGACTTCCTCCTCTATAATTTTTTTACCGGGAAACATTCTCCCCTTTCAGGTACGTAAGGAGAAGTGGCGAGACACGAAACTGCTGGCTTCTTCTCATGTTTTTTCGAAGTTGAAACTCAACGGAGGGTTTGACTTCTCTTTTCCTTTTTTTGTTCAGTTTCTTTACCATTGAAGAGATGGGACGAACAACTCGTGGATCTATCGCCGATAAGGAGAATACGCCACTCGTGGAAAGGAAGACCCGACTCAGGGTATGCATCGAATCTGCTAGATATTGCACGCACGAAAGAACACTTTATGATTGAGTACATGCACCTACTTTGCTAGTTAGATTGGCTTTGAAAATTACATCTATCGATATCTAAAATTGGATTACATGCATATGAAATCCTTCCCGCTGATAATGACTAAGCAATTATATTATTTAAATGTGATATCATTATGTACATCGGGATGCCTTGCAGTTGTAGCGGACGATGCAGCTCCCGCGCGCATGAGAAAACACGCTCACCCAACATGACATAGTTCTGGTCGTCAGGGGAAACCGTCAGCTAGCTGCCAATCCCGATATGACATTATACGTTTGTCATACTATGATAACCCAACCATGCTATCAATGAATCTAGTTGAACCTAGTATCCTTTCCACCCCACGCGCTCACCTTGACAAGACTAGAAGAAAGGAAGGAAGCTTGATATGACTCCAAGAGAGATCAGTGAGGAAGTTCTATTGTATAGATCAGATTACACCAGTTGTTTTGTGCAGCTATGCTGAGTTGAAAAAGTGCACAAGGTGGTAAAACTAACCAATTAGCAGCAGCCGAGTAAAAATAATCACTTAGAACATAGAACTATAGAGAGAATCATGTTGGACCAGCGATACAATAGTGTATACAAAAAATCATCGCTATAGTATCACATGTAGTGCAATGTACAATTACTAATAACATGCAAAGTAATGTAATATCAGAATGTCTTACGATGCACGTGGCACACTGGCAGCAGAACGTTTCATCTACCTGCGCACATGAGGGGAACACGTTGAACGTCGCCCAGTGTACCAGAGGTGTCGCCATAGTCCGGGAAAGCGTCGGCTGCTGCTCCCAGTATGGACTAAGACTTCCAACTTCTGCAGCACATATCACTGATATCAGTCGTAACATAAATCGACCCAGTTAGGGGGAGAGCGCAAGTACCATCCTAGTCTGTCTTCAGTCATGGCTACTTCAGCAGATTCTGGACTCTCCTCAGCCACACCGTGACTTTGTTCGTGGTGGGGTAGGGGGAGGGGTTTACTGGGCAGCACTGTGTAAGCACCTTGAGTATGCAATACCCGTGATGTACACCGGATATGAGGCTTTTTTGGTTAAAGCCTTGCTGGGGGGGGGGGGGGGGGGGGTGATTGGTTTCATTTACACCTTTGTATCGATTGGGTTGCTAACAAATTTGCTATTTCTTTATGTGCTTTGGTGTTGCTGCGGCTAGAGTGGCAAGACCCCTTTGGCAGCAAGTGTCCCTCGCAAGGCTCTGGGCGATATCAATGTAAGTTGAGCTGTGTGTACAACTGGCGCATGCATGCGGTGCGTTTGTGGTTCGTACGTGCTCAAACGCGTGTTGAGCTTTCACAAGAAAACGTCGTGATTCAAGTTCCGTGAGAGGGTACGTCACTACGTTCAGTGGATCCTCAAGTCTATGCCCGAACCTCCTTTTCTTCTATTTACGTTGGGTGCTTGTCAAGCCATAAGAATTCAAGACTTAACAGAGCACATGAAACCTGCCTTGAGAGTTCAAGAGTTCCATAGTCAAGGACATACTTTGCAGATAGATCAAGATAGAGAGACGATTGAAGAGACGAGAAGGCAGTACCGGAGCGAGAGGACGACTGCAACAAGAACAGGGGCTTATATTTTGGAAAGCGGCCAGTCCGAACAAACTCATTGTACTCACTAGTCATAACGGCTACTTCGAAGTAGTCATAAAGGCGGGATAACAGAAGGTGTAGAACAGTAGAAGCTAGATTCATAATTAATTGCAATACAGTTTCAGAATAGAGCGCCAGATAGTTACAGTTTCATAGCAGTTAGCAACGGCGAATGTGTAAGTGTGTAAAGACTATGATTGTAGTTGCATGAGGTAATGGTGATGTAGTGAGTTTGGAGAGAGAGTTAGAGTTCCCGTACTGCTGTGGTGCTGGCACGACTTGTCAGGTTGCCGATCGCTTGTCAGCTGTTGTTGATTCATCGCCTGCCAGGCTTGCCACGGTTAATGCGCTTTGTCGACCTCGCCAGTCGGGTCACATCCGTCCTCGTGTCCATGGCCAGTAAGACGCACATCATTCTCACACACATACACCTACACACCACGTGTGCCAGACAAACATAGAAAGAAAGAGAGAGATGCCGATAGTGGAAGATAACAGTTTAATATAGAAGAATATAGGAGAGACACAGAAGGAAAAAGAAGAGAGAGACTGCCTGGACCGTCAGGCATTGTTGCTGCGGGTTCCGTGATTTCTTCCGCAACCGGAAGTAGCCGCTCAGGGCGCACAAAGCACCGCTTCAATCGGTCGACACGCACAATCTGCCTCTTTGTCATGTTACCGACCGTACCGACAATGCGATATACCACGTCCGACAACTCGTCCTGGACCTGATGCTGTCCCTTCCATAGCCTTGCCAGCTTAGGAGTAGTTCCGACATGTACTGCTGGAACTAGGAGCCAAACCAGATCTCTTGGCTTAAACCCAATCATCACTGCGCCCGAGTCATACAAGTGCGCCTGGTGTTGGTGTACAGCGCCTAGTTTCTTACGTACTCCACTGTGTGCATGATTCGACCATTGTCGAAAGTCTTTGACATACGTTGACGATTCATCCATCCGGGTCATTGGGGGAGCCCCATAGGCCACATCATTACGACATTAGGAAGACATAGTTCCCGTCCAAAGAACAGATAACCCGGAGTATATCCCGTGCTTGTCTGTGGAGTAGCCCGATAGGCCATCAACACCGGTAACTGGGTATCCCAGTCTCGCTGCATGTCGTCTACGTAGTGAGAGAGCTGGACCTCAAGCGTCTGAATAAATCGTTCAACAAACCCATCACTAGCTGGATGGTACGCCGTTGTCCGGGTTTTCCCAATGCCCAATACTAGTAGTGAGCAGACCTCCTTAGACAACGTCGAGTCAAAGTTCTTGCCCTGGTCAGTGTGCAACCTTTCGGGTGCCCCAAACCTAGACACAAATTCACTCGCGAAAGCCGAAGCAATCGTAAGTGCGTGCATTCTCTTCAGGGGATAGGCTTCTACCCACTTACAGAAGTAGTCAACCACGACCGATATGTGTTTGTTGCCATTCTGTGTTTCAGGTAGTCCGGGAATCAAATCCATTCCTATCCTCTCAAACGGGTAGCCTGCCCAAGAGGACTGGAGGCTAGCTCCTTGGCCACGGCCAACTGGCCTGTTCTTCTCGCTACAGGACACGCAACTGGCCACCCAGTCCTGCACATCCCGTTTCATGTCATGCCAATAAAACCGAACAATCTCAGATGTGAGACTACCCTACAGTTTTGGCCCTGTCCTCCATTCCTCACCATACACGCGATCAGAGCGCAAACAGGTTTAGATATAAGCCACTTTTATTGAATCAAATATGACTGTTTCAATAATAATAATAATAATACTTGTCCGGCGTAGTAGGAACGTCCACCGGCGTATCCGTCTGCGGCTTTGGTTCCTTCTCCTTCTTTGGCTTACGTTAATTTTTACTAGTTTTCTTTCTCGGTGGCTCCTCTTTTCCGTGTTCTTCTCCGCGATGGCTGACATGCCGGCCCAATATCCTAAAGGATATTGGTGAGTGCCAAGAAGTCCAGATACTCCTTCTGTTTACAGATATGCCGCCCCTGGTCCAGCCGACCAACGCCTTCGAACAGCGTGATGGTCCTCTCCAGACATTGCATGGTGGGTGCCTCCCGCCCCTGGCCTGCCTCTTGTGTCAGAGAGTTTATCTCCTCGATCATTTGCTGCGTCATTCTAGATGAGACGTAATGGCACACCCGAAGAAAACGGAGGATTAGTCCACATTGAGTGAAGGATCCTGGTCACTGCACCAAATGTCATGACCCAACCTCAAGGGTCAGTCAAAAGCCTGCGTTGCGAACAACACCAAATAGGACCGTCATGAAGTGTGAGCAAGATCCAGAATCCCAAGTGCACAGTATGCACACTCCCTCACTCAACATCACACCAAGAGTTCCATAGTCAAGGACATACCTTGCAGATAGAGAGACGATTGAAGAAAAGGCAGTGCCGGAGCGAGAGGACAAATGCGACAAGAACAGGGGCTTGTATTTGGCCGGTCAGGACAAACTCTTTGTACTCACTAGCCATAGCGGCTAGTCATAAAGGCGGGATAAGAGAAGGTGTACTTCGCAGTAGAACGGTGGAAGCTAAATTCATAATTAATTGCAATACAGTTTCATCAGAGAGCGCCTCTTAAAGGCTAGTCATAAACTCTTAATGGCTAGTCATAAAGGCGGGATAAGAGAACGTGTAGAACGGTAAAAGCTAGATTCGTAATTACATGTAATTGCAGAGAGTCCCCGGTTGATGTACTTCGTCGACCTAGGGTCACGACACTTGTTTGTGTTCTATGCATGTTCTTGTCCTGATACAGAGCAACATTGTCTCCTCACCTCGCGTTTTGACACCGGCAAAAAAGGCTGTAAAGCGGAAAGCAGCTGAGAAGAAGGTGACTTGCCCAGAAAGCTGCCCCAGCAGCAGCAATGCCAAATCCACTGCTGCCGTCACCAAGGAGGAGGCTGTGCCAGTTAGCAGCAATCTCGACGGTGGCCGTCATGAAGTAGCCATGCCCGTCAGTGCTCCGGCTTCTGTGAAAGCTACGACACAGCCTGCTGTGCAGCAACTAGCTCTTCCGGCAAAAAACCCGGATACCGCTGGAGAAACCAGTCCGGTCCTTGACGTGGCCATGAATACTGCTCTCAGACCCGAACAGTCTGCTAGTGAGCCATCGGATTACTCTTCCAGACCACCGTCGTGCCAGCACCTGACCAATGATGAATGGGAGTACCTCCAGATGACTGCAGGTATGTGTCAGTCAATTGACCAAGTGTAGGGGTTAGGCGAATGAATTCATCGGGATTTTCAAATGGGCACAAATATACAGCATGAGCCAGCAGATTTCCGAATGTGCGCTACGTGTGCAGCGTGAGTCGCCAGTGCAAGTGCAGCACTGTGCCGCGCCTTTGGCGAGGCATCTCAACTGATGATGTAATCGCATAACCTCTATACTCAAAATGTGCTCTGCACGTAAGCTGCATCTTTCCCAGTCTGTCTCCCTGCAGGATTTGAACTTTCATGGCAAGAACCATGCAGTGGCCTGCAAAACTGCCCGTGTCCCATTGCACTGTTGATGTCCTCGTTCTCCGTTTCTTCTTCTTCTACCGCACGGCACCTGTACAAATGTTATTTCGCTTCTAAGTTGCTCATGTTCACACGTGTGTAAAAGAGTTGGTGGACAAGCCGTTGATTATCCACTCTCATTGTAATATCAAAAAGTATTCTTTCTAGACCAAAGAGTGGTGGTATATTTGATAAAGACACTGTCGATGTTGTTCAGAACAACGAAACGTCTGGAGAAGTATCGTGAATATTTCTATCTTTATCAAATATACCACTCTTTGGTCTAGAAAGAATACTTTTTGATATCACACGTGTGTGTTGTGTGTTGTTGTGCAGGCCCAGACCATGTTGCATTCTGGTGGAGAGCAGCTGAAGAGAGACGCGAAGCACTCAAAGAACTTATCGATGAGAATGTCCAGGTCGGTGCGCCGTTCTGATACTATAAACCGCCCAATACTAGTATTTGCGTCACTAAATTTTCGCGATTTCTCACAACCAGCGAGTTAACCATGGCAACTTTTTGCGGAACACTGTGGCCACACACATACACCCACTGTTGAAGTTTGATTTCACGATGGTTAATTGATAGTCTCGTTATGCTCTTCTCGCAATATTAGCAAAACATTAGGCAGTTTACAGTATGTCAGGGGTGCTTCTTGATCAGCTTTCTACTTCATCTGCACTATCCTCTCTTGCCCACTGCAATGTGGCTCGCCGTGTTCTTGTCATGGGCCTCGTAGTTTCTTCTTTCTTGCTATGTTTTTAACGTTGTGCGTGGTGCATGTCTTACTGCAATGAGTAAGGTGAATCAGATGAACTGTGCACACCTCTACATGACTGTACTGGTTTGTGATGTCTAAGTGCAGAAGAAACACACTATTATGACATAATTGTATTACTCCCGGTAACAGCTGTGGTATTTTTTTTCTTGCGCAGGTACATCAACAGAATAGACAACTCCGGGATGAGCTTCGCCGACTGAAGACCAAGGAGAGCGAAGCCAGCTACTACAGCCTCATGGCACGCCTATGGGAGTTGGAATCTAGTAGCAGCGACGTCAAAGCATGCTGATCGCTACCAGCACGTCTGACAGTAGGCCCTGCTCAGCGTGATGTGTTGCACTATGTAATATTCCTACCTACGCATCTCTGCCAGCAGCATCCCTACACATTGTTCCATGCATAGGCCCTTGAAGTTCCACTCATTGAGACACTGTTTCCTTCCTTTGCACGGTGATAGCACAGGCTTATCTATGATGAACAAAACTCTGTAGTTGTGTTTGTCGCAAGCACCTGCTCCTCACTCCAGATAGTACATTGACTGACCACTTGACAATAGCACCTCTCCACTTGATCTTGTAATCATTATTTATAGGGTTTTCAATCGTTCCAACCTGCACTGTTCTATTCTTCCAACCCACCGGTTTTATCATGTCACCTAGTCTGACGTTTATATTAATGATTTTATGTTGCGTGTAATGCAATGTTCTTTTTCTGTTTCTGTGTACTTTTTTTGCACATTCCAAGGAGTGGTCTTTTGCCATTCCTGGGACATTCCTGAAACCTCATGACCCTCGCTCCCTGGGATCCCCATTGATCAGGACAAGCTGTTCCATTTGCAAACAAAATGATGAAAAATCATACTTCAAAGTGAACGTGTCCTTGATTGTGGTCTGTGTTTCACGCAGCAGGGGGTGTTATTCTCTGTGCGACTCCATGTTGATGTCAGCACCAGGCATGCAGGCATACCCCCAGAGTACATGCACTATAATCAAAATGCTGTGTTATACAGGTATCGTCACCTGTCAATATTACGTACTCTTGGTATTCAGTCAAGGGTACATACAGTAGTAGTCTTGGGATGCAAAGACTACAAAACGGTGCACAGGGAGTTAGAACCCACCAACTAAAACAGATTTTGAACAGTTAGACGTGTACAAGGTAGCACCAGACTGACAAGGAGTACCGTTTTCCTTGCACAGGGAGTCATGGTATGGACCGGCGGATTCTGCTCGAAAAGCAGTGAAATTGGCAGAACCATCCATACCTGTCCCTCCAGGAAATCGCGATTCCACGGACGCAACAAATTTCGCGATTTTGGCCCAAACCCGCGATTTCCCGAGTTTTATGTTGTTTTCTGCATTTCTTTTGACATTTTTCTGCACTTTTCACGCAATATACCTGGTATACATGTACAGTGCTTTCCATGATCCTGCTCGTAGGTTATTTCCACAGTACGCAAATAGCGATTCTAAGGATACAACAAATTTCGTCATTTGGCCCAAATCCGCAATTTTCTGCCAATAATTCCGCGAGTTCCTGGCAAGTTCCGCACTTTTCACCGCATTTTTTGTTGTTTTCTGCCGCAATTTCTTGCGCAAGTTTTCGAGGATTTTTTCCGCAAATTCCCGCAGGGACAGCCATACAAACCGTATGGCAGGCAATTCCTCGAATTCTGCTCCATTTTTTTTATCCACATGCCAAACATGCATGAAACTTACCAGAAAAAGTACCGACTTCTGCCAATTTTTCTGCCGGCAATCCGCCAGACCCGAAGTCGTAGTGTTTTACGACACTCTGATTATTGATATTTTCATAGAGTTGGTGGACAAGTCGTTGATTATTCACTCTCATTGTAATATCAAAAAGTATTCTTTCTAGACCAAAGAGTGGTATATTTGATAACATTTAATAACGATAGAAATTTTTACGATACTTCTCCAGACGTTTCGTTGTTCTGAACAACATCGTCAGTGGATTCTTTATCCACTGACGATGTTGTTCAGAACAACGAAACGTCTGGAGAAGTATCGTAAAAATTTCTATCGTTATTAAATGTTATCAAATATACCACTCTTTGGTCTAGAAAGAATACTTTTTTATATTTTCATAGCGGCTTTGAAGTGAGAATTTGATCCCAAAATATTCCCCCATTTGCAAGTGTTGAGTAACTTGAGTTTCTGATACCCGGCATGCACCATAATTATTATATCCTGCATGTCGGAGTTTCCAGTGAGCTCATGAGATGACTACATGTACTGTCAAGAGTACAGATTATGAATTTATGGAGTCTTCCAACTGTCAAGACAAGAAGAGTACAATACTAGTAACCTGATAACCGGGGGGGGGGGGGGTATGTTACTTATTACTGTAAGACATGTATATATAACGAGGAAATAAATCTAACGTTTTTTAACGGATGGCATTTCTTCGTTACTGTAAGACATGTTATTATAACGAGTCGCAAATTTAACGATTGTCCAAAATTCATAGGTTAACGAGAAGATACGTTAACGATCTTGCGGTCTTCAGGCATATCTGGGTGGATTATCTGCACATAACACATATGAGGCATTAGAGCCTCAACAGAACTTATTATAACGAAAAAATGGCACCCGTTAACCCTTTACCGGCAAGTCACTTTTGTATGTGAAATCCATAACATTTAGATGGATGCCAATAACTCCCAACGAGGCCACATTTTGTATGTGCAAGTTATGTTTTATTGGAAGTCTAGTACTACTTCTTGACCATGGAAAAAATTATTTTCTCATACCACACACATACGCTGCTAAATTGGCACCTCTACGTCTAAACACGGAAATTGTACACATGCAAATCGTCAGAGTTCCGACATCGACATGATACTACCAAAACAAGTCGACTTCGGAGCGGAAACAAATGCCATAGCCAACACAAACTTCATTGGCCATGCTTCGCTCGCAAAAGAGAGCAGCATCGCCCCAGAATCGCTGTCGGAAAGCTCCGGCGGTCGCACGCACGCCGCGCTGCGCTGCCGTCACTCAGGTACGGAGAAAGTCGATGGCCTAAATTCCGTCTCTGGGAGACTGTCGACACGGGGATCGCTCTCCATGGCTTCCCCACCATAAGCACCATCAGCTTCTTCCAGGTACATCACGACGACGTCGTCTTCAGCGGCTGGCGCTCCCCATATTTGCGTGAGAATTTACTTGGCGTGCGCCACGCTCCGTAATTTGAAATTCGCTTGCATCGGCGGCTGGAACGAAGTATTTATCTATCTGTCGTCGGTCACAGAGCGAATGACTGCTAGGTCCTCGTCGGAGAAGTCATCCGAGGACGAAAGGAACTCACTGCGCAAGAGAAAATGCACCTGACGATGTTTTGACGGACGCGGACGGCATTGTCGGGGCGCACGTATTTCCGTAAGTTTTCGATCGCGCAGTTCTCAATGAAATCAAATGGGACACGCGTGGATCTCTTCAGCTACCGATAGGCGATAGGATCATACCTTGGCTGTGTGAGGGCCACGGGAAATCCCCGTGGGCTGATGCTTCCCGTCACGCCAGGCATGGTTTTGCATGCATGTCGAATGCGTCAACGTTGACGCATTCAAGTATGGGGCTGCCGGTAAAGTTAGATTTACTTCCTCTTTATAATTACATGTCTTACAGTATGTGATCCATTGTCATTGAGGCCGCACTGCTTCGTATCATGTTGTGTGTGGATATGCCACTGCAAGATCGTTAAATTTGCGACTCGTTATAATCAGGGAGTAGTACTACTACTCCCTGGTTATAATATCAAGAGTTCATAACCCTGGGTTATGAACTCTTGATAATATTAATAACATGACATTACAGTATACTCTTGCTGCTGTATGTGGCACGTCATCGATGCATGTATGAGCGCTATATTATATGCGCACAACACAACATTCAACACGTGATTGTTTGTGACATTACTGTGAGCCAGTCGACGTCATGACACTCGGACTCCGACATCATGACTGTCACAATCACATGCCCCGATCTGACCGATCCCGGCCCGGGCCGTACACTGCGGTACTAGCATGCATAAGACATGCATAATGCATGCATGCGCACATGTACGTGCACAGTGACATACGGTACAGTTCGTTCAATCATAGATCTACGGGATGTGCGTACATCGTACACTGTCTGTGTAGTGTTCATTCAGATCAGGGGATCCGGGAAGAGATTAGAAGGGGACAAAAAGTCAAAGGTGAACGGTCATCTCACTACAGATCACTGCCACCTGTCCAGTTACGACTGCATGAGAGGCTTTGTTCTGGAGGAATAAAATTCACAACTGGCTTGTTGAAACTTCATTTGCGTCGAGAACCTTGGTCTGAACTTTTGTCTGACATTCGCTGCTCCTTTTAGCTATGGCTACCGTGGGTATCTTTGATCGTGTTGCTGGCTTGCCAGTGGTGCAGAGCACATACGGAAAAGTTTCTGAAGTCTACAGCTGCGCCAAGGAGCGCAACAGCCTTGTCAACCTCGCTCTGAATACAGTGGAGGCATCCTTGCAAGTTGTTTCCACATCAGCACAACCTTTGGTACATACCTTGGAAAAGCCTAGTGAGTTTATTGTGTGATCTGCTTTCGTGATTATGGTACACGAGAGTGAGAGAATGATAATCGTTTTTGTTTGTGTCTTTTCTTTTCTTTGTCCAGTTGCTCAGGCGGATGCCTTTGCGTGCCGTCAGTTTGACTACTTGCAGGAAACCGTACCTGCGATTCAATCAACCCCTGAGGAGGTGAGTCTTTTTGTGTTCATTACTCTTGGAGGTAGGTTACTAGTATATTTTTGTAGTAGCAGTTGTCGGTTGCTGGCTGCATCGTATCCTGAAATTTCGCGCCACATCATGTATCATTTGAATCCCAATACATGTCCCCAAAACTGTCAAGGCGGGGGTGAAAGGTCACAATCTAGAAATGAAATTAATGTGTACGACTGGGGGGGGGGGGGGGGGGCTCTTTTCACTCTTCTGTTCTCGAGGTTTGAAATTGGGTACTAGTAGGTAACTATGGCCGAATACGGCGAATAGAAAGTCGTGCAGGGGGAGTGGGGTAATATTTGTCCATGTCAATTCATGCGTGCCTTTGTTATTTCCTTTGTCGCTGTACGCCCACCAGGTGATCGAGGGAACTAAGCGCTATGTGTCCGAAAAGGTAAGCATCCATCATTCACGGTCTAGTATTTACAATGTGGGCTTTTAGGTTGTGTGCCTTCTGTTGTGTCATGAGCAAGGAATCATCTGACTCTGTGCAGCCCTGTAAACCTGTTTGTTTACTGTGCTATGTGTATTTCTGTTTATCAGATGATTGATGCCCCCAAGCGCTTTGTGTCTGAGAAGGTTCGCACCGGTGCTGACATTGTGACCAACACGCCGGTTGCTAAGCTGATCTCTTCACGCGTGGACCATGTCTTGGCCACCACAGAGAATGTTGTTGACTACATTCTGCCGGAGAGTGGCGATGGTGTTGCACCATCATCGGAAGCCGACCCGTCGGTTCACGATGACGCCAGCCCTGAACCAGCTGAACCAGCACCCGCTTCCCGCCTGTCCACCATTTCCAACAAAGTTACCGACCGTACCCGTGCTCTCGCCCTCAAACAAGTGAACAATGCTCAACGCCGTGCTGAAGATGCCCTGGAACAGCTCCGCACCAACCTTGTCTTGGTAAGTGTGCCATTCTAGTTCTCCTCTGTGTGTGGGAGAACTAATTGCTGTGTGTGCGCGTGTGCGCTTTGTTCACATTGTGTGTTTTTCCAATTTTGGCATACAGTTTTGGCCTTGTTAACTTTGTGAACATTATGTGTTCTGTTGCTCGCTTATTGTAGATCAGCCGTGCCCAACAAGAACTGAAAGTGCAACGTGAACGTCTCCTGCAAACCATCGATGAACAACAGGCTCGTGTCACTGCCGGTGGCAAACGCCTTCTCACCGCTGTCCAAGATCATGCCGAGTCCGTCCGTAGCTGTGCTTCAACTCTGCCCAACACTGTCATGTCTTCCATCCCCTCAACTGTTCCTCTTGTCGGTGGCTATGTAAGTTTGTGACCGCCGTGTGTTGATTTTGCTTGTGATGTACTTGTAGGCTGTGTTACATGTATTGTGTTTTAGCATGGCGTCTTTGTCGTGTTGCTTATGTACTGAATGAGCCATTGCCTGAAAACGTGTCCTAATCTAATCCTCTTTCCCATGTTTGTCTGTTCTTTTTCCACAATGTGTGTAGACTCTGAACGTTGACGTCCTGATTGACAATGTATCCAAACTGACCGCTTCCACCCAGGCCTCCCTTCAGACCACCGCCGCTCTTGTCCGACACATGCCTAGCCACCTGCATCAGCCAATCAATGCCGCCCTCGAACAAGCTCGCTCCCTGCACAGCATGGCTCTTGAGGTGAGGCACACACCTTCTCCTGTTTGCCTGTTTAATACTGTGTTGTTCGCTAACTATTTGCTAACTTGTGCATTGATCATTGCCTGCATTGACAGTCCCTTGTGTCTATCTTGTGACATGACCATGTCATCTGAACGTCCTTTTGTCTTGTCCTCCTCTTCGGTTTCCCTGCAGATCTCACGTGGAAATACCGTCACCAGTGCTATGCTTGACCAGGCAACGTCTCTTATCGCAGCTATCTCCGCATCAACAGCCTCTGTCAGTGCCTTCCTCAGAACACACCTCGGATCTGTAGCAGGCAAGAAAGACTACGCTAACGACCTGAGCATGGATGATGAAGACTCCACCGGAAAGTCCAACACAGACTCGCAGATTGGCAGCAGCTCTCGCTACACAGATGATGAGGACGACGAAGATGAGGAGGATGGAGTCACCGAGGTCTAAGCCCTACTCGCCATCATCTTCACGACTGCTGACCCTTGCTCGGATACCTCATTCCTGATTTAGAACTCCACAAGCTGTTCTCCCTGCATTATCAATTTATCATGCTTTTTTGCTCCTCACACAGAAAAAAATTATCTGCATGCTATATGTTGAGTCTGACTTCACTTTTGAACTTTGCTGGTGTGCATATTCTAGCCTGCTCTCTGACACTGTATTTCATCACTTCTGTTTGTTAACGTCCTTTTATCTTGCCATGGAATGCAATTGAACTGTTCTCTCACCAATTTACAATATTTGCATGGTGTGGTAGGTGTGATGTGCTTGTTCTGAAGTACATATATCGCAGAGTGTCAGGCTTTGGGTAGGGGTGAAAGTTTGTAGTGAGATCCCGAGTTGTGAGTACTCTGATCTTCTCGATTGAATATTCGAGTACATGACATTCTTCATCTTCAAGAAAACCAGAAAAAAGCCTGAAACTCGCATGTTATAGCAAGCCTTGATTGAACAAATTAGTGGGTCATTTACATGCGGAGCCCGCGAATATTATTATTATTTACATGTAGGACCTTAGTTTTTTTCCGAATGAACAGCCTCCTTTACGGGCAAAAGCAACACAATGATGAGAAATCAGGGTATGATCGGAAGATAATAATTATTATTAAAGTCTATACTATGTTCTCTTGGTACTACTCTCAGTGCCACCAGTAATCACTGCATATTCCTGACTGGATATACTGAAGGTGCATGAATGGTCCAAAATAATTGTAAAACGATGTACAATAATTATTGCTTTCATGTGTGACGACATTCCCCAAACTGTACCGAAGGACATTCTGTCAGCCTCCCGTGACTGAAGATGGTGATGGAGCAAAGTCATGCCACTTGTATACACGTACCACCAAGAGTACATAACTTGGTACCACTTTGTAGTAATCAGAAACCTTTCGTGAAGAAAATTGAAAAGAAAATAGTACATGTACTGTTAGTAGTACCCTCATCCGCCTCCTCGTGAACCCCGTGGCAAAATATCAGAATTCTGTGGCCGTTCTACGAGGAAAATGAGAATAAAAATAGGTAGAAATTCCACAATTTGAAACTCTAGGTGCACGTTTGCCTGGGGCTGCACAGAGCTGAGCCTGACTGGCGCTAATTCACTATGGACATATTGTGCTCTTGCATTATGTGTTTGGAAGCATCGCAACTACACGAACAGATGCGGCATAGAGCAACTGTCTTTGTCTGTCCTGCAGACGTGAATGACGTCGAAGACTAACGAATGGATGGCAGTCACACATGACAGATGAACGGTAAAAAGCAAAATGCAAAACAACATGAACAGTTAAAACTGTTTTACAAAAGGGACGCGGAAAGCCAACAGGACCTGCATGTGGCACTGTCAGCTATTTGTCAGATCTACATGGGTAAAAACGTACTCTGGTATCATTGCTGCCAACAATGGGCCATCAAATGCAGTGTCGATGACAAAGTGCTCCACTAATCAAGAAGACTTGGGAAAAGATGTGGATGTCTCTGCAAAACGACTGCATCAGTCTTTGACTGCCATACAGCCGCCAATATACTGTAAGAAAGCGGTTAACCTTTTCTCTTGCCACTCCGTGATCAACTGTGATCATGTGTTGTATACTTTCGCTTAGGTTGGCCCACCATCACCTAGGGCTAGGACCATACTCTAGCGACACACGTGACGTGGGGTTCTTCCCCAGAGAGAAATGATCACCACACTCGCATTCGAGCTGGTATGCATCTACGTGATAACCGCTAGCAATCTCAAGCCACACATCACATGCTAGTGCCGCTCATTGGGTCCAGGAGAGTGCACTGTTGAGCTGCAGCGCACTCTGGGCTGCAGCTAACATACACCCGGGCGTGCACGGTGCTCAAAGCACATCACTCATACTCGCAGCAAGGTGGTGGGATCGGCAGCAGTGCATCGCCTTGGTCACTCGGCTTCCCTCGACTCGATGCAAGCATCATGTTTGCCACCATTGTGACCTGAAACAGCAGTAGCAGCAGCACCAGGGAACTGCATGGCATGTTAACACACAACTGTGGATCAGGAGCCAAGCTGTAGCTGCTTTTCATAACGATGCAGTCTGGATACGGTCGCTGTCTTGCCTATCAGTGCAGCAAACGGGGCAACCCCAACACCACTCTGCACAAATGTAAACGAAAGAAAGTAAGAAAAAAGACACAGCACCCAGTGATCATGTCAACAGCATACCTACAGACACTTCCACTCCCACTTTCACATGCCCATTGCTGAAGCGATGATAGTCAACAAGCTATGTTAGACATAGCAACTTGTGCCGGGATTACACCATTCAACAGCTTGCAATTGACCGCCACTGATTTTAGCCTGGTCTACACCACACAGCTGAATGAAGTGGCTTTTTTCTGGACAGTGAATTCCTATTTTTCATTTTTTTCCACTCTTTCATTTTTTTGACACACACATACGAGTCCACCACACCACATACTCCGGCATGCACTGGCTGTTGGTTGCCACCCAGGAGAATGAAAGAAGAGCTAGGAGAATAAGAAAGAGAAGAAAGACGTGTGGAACACAGACACACACAGACACAGACAGACACAGACACACACACACACACACACACACACACACACACACACACACACACACAGACACACACAGACACACACACTTGTACTTGCTCAATGTCAGAAACTGGTCACGTGGGTCTCCCCGGGACAGGGGAGAAAGATTCAAAATGAGTTTTGGAAAGATGACTCAGGTGGCTATAGAACCGCCCACCGGCTGACACACCCTGAAAAATCCCCAAACTCGGGGTGGACTCACTTATGGGGTCACCACACATCAGTGTGAGTAAGTGGGCGAGAACAAGGTGCAGGGAAAGGATTGACGGCATCAAGGTATCTATCCTAGGATCCAACTGCATTTACCCCTGTCCCCAGAAAAGGTACTGCTTGCTACTAGTGTCTGTGGATTTCAGTGTGCACTGACTGTAGAACTCACCTCAATGCCCATGAGGCACAGCCGCATTGCTGGCAGCACCCGGCCCATTTTAATCTTGTGCTGCTTGGACACTGCCTTGATCGCGGCAAGAATAGGATCAGCCGTCCAGTCTTCCAAGCTATCCAGGGATTCACACAGACTGTTCCACGTCAAGGCGCCTGAGAGAGAGAGAGAGAGAGAGAGAGAGAGAGAGAGAGAGAGAGAAAGAGAGAGAGAGAGAGAGAGAGAGAGAGACAGAGAGAGAGACAGAGAGAGACAGAGAGAGACAGAGACAGAGACAGAGAGAGAGAGAGAGAGAGAGAGAGAGAGAGAGAGAGAGAGAGAGAGAGAGAGAGAGAGAGAGAGAGAGAGAAAGAGACACAGAGAGATGGCAAAATAAGCAAAACACCTCCAACATAAAGAATTTTAATCATTGTCAATAAAGCAATCGCATACACATAGGGACGTGCACTAGCACTAATAGAGTTTAGGCCACACGTTTTTATTTCTATGTTTCTCGTCACCTGAAAATCTAAAAACGTATGCGAGAGGTGGAAAAAAATAAAAAATGACCGAAAAATAAAAAAAGTTTATTAGACATGTGTTCACACTAAAATCCACCAATACACCATGCAAAATAGCATCAAGAGTTCATAGGGGTTATGAACTCTTGATATTATCCATAGTTAGCAACTAGTATGTGGTATAGGAGCTTCTGTCACAATCTGTGCATGTGCAGCTAGATTGCGCACAATAATTGGTGACCTCGCATCATGTGTCGCGCAGGCCAGGCCACATTATGTACATGTGCATGAGTGTGCTGGTTCCCACATGCACAGTCAGTGCAGCACATTTTTTTTCTTTTTTTCCTCCAGACTCCTGAATCGTATGCGCGCGGGTGACGAGAAACATAGATATAAAAACGTGTGGCCTTATAATGAAGTAAATAAACACTGGCCATTGGCTAATGTACATCACACAAGCCTTTGTAAGGACACACTGGCATGCAAAAAGACAACTTCCTATGCTGGCGAAAACACAAACAAGTGCAGGAATCATAGTAGTCATGCCACCTAACGTTACATGCCACCTAACGTTACATGCCACCTAACGTTACATGCCACCTAACGTTACATGCCACCTAACGTTACATGCCACCTAACGTTACATGCCACCTAACGTTACATGCCACCTAACGTTACATGCCACCTAACGTTACATGCCACCTAACGTTACATGCCACCTAACGTTACATGCCACCTAACGTTACATGCTAAAGCAGTCATGCAGAGTCACACACAGTTTATACAGTCTACATACTGAACGCTTTGAAGGATTGGTGGGCGAGATTTTCCGCGGTCAACGTCGGTGACACCATGTAGTAGGTGCCTTGCTCAGCACACTGCTTCAAAGTGCCGTGTCGTATCTACACAGTGAGAGAGAGAGAGAGAGAGAGAGAAAATTCCAGAAATTTTTTGAACATTGCATTTACTAACCACGACTGTAACAAGATAAGAAGTCGTCAGAAAGTGCGATAACAGGGCACAAAACTGACAGGCTACTGAGACATTCAACGACCTGAGGCCTAGCTCTAACACATCTCCAGTGCGCAAACCAAATGGAGATGTATTAGAGCTAGGCCTCAGGTCGTTGAATGTCTCAGTAGCCTGTCAGTTTTGTGCCCTGTTATCACACTTTCTGACTACTTATTTAGTCAGTTGGCCGGTTTCTCAAAAAGTGCTCGTTTCTGATTTCCTGTGTCGTTTGAGTCCAACATTTCGTGGGTGATTGGACGTGTTGGAGATCGACAGGGCAAACAATTTCGCGCTTGGGTGCCTTTTCTGCGTTGGGGCTGAAGGGAGTTAAGGCGACTTGTTTGAATACGAAGACGAACACTGTGCAAATTAAGCGCATGCTCAAAACACGCATATGCGAATTCTGCGCAAGTGAAAAGGATGATGACGTCCGCCCACGACTAAATTTCAAACTTACTTGACTGGTTCGACAATTGTGTTTTTGCTTTCATCCAATGCCGATCGCATGGCCTCTCTAAGTTTCTTTGCCGATCTGTCCGACCACCTAGACAGGTAGATGGCAGATAAGAAGGTGCAAGTGTTTATGATTCCTGTTGTTAGTTGTCTTGTTCGACATGGCAGACGATTTGGGGCTGGAAACTGTTTCCTTGGCGAAAGCTTCAGGTGAAGGAGTGAAATGCATTTGTCACAACCCGAATTTTCCTGCTCATCAGCCTCTCAAGCGCTTGACGGAGACTACCTGGACTACCCTATGGAATGCAGCTGAGACGAAGAGAGATGACACTTGGATGTCGATCGGAAATCTTGATAGAGAAACTTGCGGCGAAGTTCTATACCACAAAGCCTGCTACAAGTGGTACACAAACAAAAAGACTTTGAAGAAGACAGCCGTTGCTGAGTCTGTCCGGCCCGTCGAGGCTGTTGGTGGCGACGAAGGCAGTGAAGGTGATGATGAGGATGATGATGACAGTGATGACAGCGAGCCTGAGCAAAGAGATGTTGAGCCCCCCAAAAAGCGGACCCGTTCCAGTGGGAGCCAGACAGATTTAAATTTGTGCCTATTCTGCCAGCACCTGTCAAAAAGAAGAAGTGGGAAAAAGGAGCCACTGACCCAATGCATATCGTTCAGTGCGAGCAATAACATCGTCAATGCTGCAACAATTCGCAGTGACTCGCGGGTCTTGAGGGAGGTGTCTGGTGGAGATGCAATCGCCAGGGAAATCAAGTATCACCGCTCGTGCCTGGCCAACTACACTCACAAGAGGACACTCGAGGGCCTGACGAAGCCCACAGTGTCCACTACAGCACCGTCCCTGGGTCATACTGACAGCTTCGGTGCAGCATTTGCCCAGGTGACCATGTCCGTGCAGACACTTGTCCTATCTCAAAGTAAGGTAGACGTCGGTGCTTGTGTGAGCATGGCCAGCATGCGCCGGAAGTATGCCACCCTCCTGTCTTCCATTGGCGTCAACGACCCACCCAGGTGGCGTTTATTTGCTCTGAAACAGCTGCTAGTTGATTATTTCCAGGAACAGATCTTGTTCTTCAGCTGTCCAAGCCGACCAACTGCCGGGGAATTTGTGATTTCCTCTGCGGTCCCCAAGGCCTTGCTTCTATCCGTGTGTGCCAAGAGCCTTGTAGGACCTACAGAGGATAAAGACGGTCAGGAACTTGACATTGAGGATATGGCAGACCATAGTCGTGTTGGTGTGCAAGCCATTGCTGAGCTTGAGATGCGTCACACAGCACTCCATTTGCGCCACACCATCCAGCCACTGGAAACACGTGGCGCTGCCGTGCCGACTGCCGAGAGCCTCCAAGCTGAGGCAACTCCAATTCCTGGTGACCTCTACAAGCATCAACAAGGCCAGGTACAAGGCGTTCTGCTCTCGGTCCCCACCCCCTGCTCAGCTCCCACCATGCGCCGATAGCTTGGAGCAGCACGTCAAACGGGCCAACTACCAGGCTGGTGTGTGGAAACGGGCACTGGTCGCATCCCCAGACCTACCCAGCATCAGTGATCATGGATGGAGGGTAGACGACTCTAATGTCATGATCATGTGGGGTCTTCTTCCTCCTGCACCACCAGAGCTGATGGCGATCATCCGGTGTGCCTGCGCCACTGGATGTTCAACGCGCCGGTGCTCATGCCTACAGTCCTCCATTTCTTGCACCGATGCATGCCAATGCAGTTCCTGCGCGAATCCGCACAATGCTGTGTCCGAAGTGCTTGCAGCACCTACACTTCATGGAGACAATGAAGACAGTGCTGATGATGAAGATGGTCAAACTGATGATGTTGACAACCCCTCCCACGAGATCGCGGAATAACTGCTGAACATCAGCTTTCCATGGATTTCTGGTCACGGTAAGGCCTGTTTGATTTCCCTAAGTATGTTTCAAGTGTGAATGTTAGTCAAGTGTCAGGTAGTTACTTGTAAGTTTTTCATGGCTGTGTGTTGTGCATGATTGTACACTGTTGGTCCAAGCAAGGTAGCTTCCATGTAAAACATACTGTAAGATAGTCTACATCAGGATATGTGTGCATAGCCTTCCATAGTACATAGAAGTATCACGCCATCACAGATCTTCTGCGTGAACGCGTTCTGTGCCTGGCAGATGTTTCCTTTGGTGCTGAGACAGGTCATGTATTTGTGTGTGTTGGCTTACAGTGTTTACACCGGGGAAGTGAGCTGCGTTCAACCAAGTGTAGCTGGCAGTCCCCAACAGAACATTCCAGGTCAACCACTTCCATCGTGCTTTTCGACAGCACGCCTCAGTATGTTCGCTGTGCACTTGTACCTGGTCATGTTCCATGCTATTTCTACTGTTTGCCTGTACAGGTTATGCCAGCATACTTACTAGTCCTACCGATACTGTCACTGCATGTAACTAGGTTATAAGTCACCCGTGCACGACAACCTAGTATAGCAGTCACTGACTCCTCTCTCTACAGTGAATGGCTACACTGCATTGCCTAGACGCATCCCAAAGCCTCTCATTGTGTATTAATATTATTTCTAATGCTCGGGTTTTCTCTTGTGACCCACGACGCCAGGCATGAAGTCATGCTCCTTGCTATATACATGTATCTCGCGGCCGTAACTTGTTAACAGAGTGTTACTGACACTCAGTGCCAACTGCTGCAATTGCAGCTCAAATGCAAACACTGTATGTGTACGTGTTGCTGCGCATTGGTCTCTGCCTTGAGAATTCTTATCATTTTGGTGTATTTTTAATAACAGGCGTGGGCCATCCCGTGATTTCTTAGGTGCCGGTTTTGCTGTGTACTTTTTATAATCACCAAATGTCCCATGACTGAGGACACCTATGATATCAAGAACAGTGTACTAAGACACTTGCTTATCTGAGGTAGACAGGCTTGATTGTGTTATAACGAGATGATTGTTTGATGGCAGTAAGGCGGTTTCCAACTGTACTTCGTGATTTGCCGATTTGTCATGCCACACTGAGTGCTCGGGCATCATCACGGACTCATACTACCAAACTATAAAATCCTGGCACACATTATGGAACTTTGAATCTAGTAATGGAACTCTGCAATAGTATAAACTAATCACAGGAGTAACTTTCTACTGTACATACCTGATTGTGCTCTAGTGTGTAGCTAGCTTTGAACCAAAAATAGTATGATATTTCAGGAACCTGAAGAGGTCTATACAGTCCACATCATCCTATCATCAAACATTCAATGTATCTGCGTGCCTGGTGTACTTTACAGTCACATAGGCAACTCGGAAAGTCGACAATACGACGTAAATTCTGCCAGTCTTTGAATGAGTCAGCGCCGTTACCATGGTTACATGATCTAAATTGTACAGGAAATTGGACACGCAGTATTCCACTCGCCGCTCCCTTATGCCCCAGCTCCGAGATGGCACCCTAGTGCCAAAACACTCCTAGAGACCCACTCTATCAGCTAGGATAGCGCTAGAAATGTTGGACTCAAATGTACACAGGACTTTTGAAAATTGAAAGTGCCCAAGCGACTAATTATCTTGTTACAGTCGTGGATGGTTGCTTCATAAGAATCATAACTCGTTTCCATGCGATTTCTTCTATTTTAATTGCATAAATGATTTACTGTGTTATTTTCCCGTACAAGAGGTGATGTAGCTATGGTCCTAGTAGCTGCAGGCGTGTGTGTGTGTGTGTGTGTGTGTGTGTGTGTGTGTGTGTGTGTGTGTGTGTGTGTGTGTGTGTGTGTGTGTGTGTGAGTGAGTGAGTGAGTGTGTCCAGCACACCCTGTACCCAGAACTTACCACAAGCTCTTTCAGTGCTTCCACAAGGTACTCATCTGACCATCGCTCATCAGCAACGTCATCGGATGATGAGCTGAACACAAAGGATGAACACACACATACACACGCGCATTTGATTCAGCACCTTCTGGCATACCACATGGTTGCCAAAAACAATGGAAGTAGACGAAATTAAAGCCCTGTCCAAAATTGTCTATAGTATTCCAAACGAAAGATTATCATTATCATTTCACACTCACACACCCTAACAACATTTTTCGCATTTGGGAAGTTTTTAATATTAAAGGACACACGAAAAGAAAAAATTGTGGCCTAAATAAAAAATTTCACTAGTATTTGAAGTCGTAAAGGTGCTGAGTCAAATGGTTTAGGTTCAAGGAACGGAGTCGTTCCCATCATCGCATTTTCCCGATCGACCTTGCACATTTCCCCCGAAACAGGGTGAGTGTACCCTACTAGATAGGGATTTGTGTGGAAGATTTCACTGAAAGTGTCACTTTGAACGCGGTCCTGTAGTGGCGAAAGCCTAGCGCATGCTTTATTATACAGTCAAACCTCTTTAGGACGAACATCAAGGGACCGATGATATTTGTTCGCAATAACGGGAGTTCTTCTTATCCATATGTTTTACCCAGTGAATACACAGGGTTTTATCCAATACAGTTACGAATATTAGTTCTTCTAAGGCAAATTTTTGTCTTATCAGTGTTCTTCCTAACGAGGTTTCACTGTAACTATAAGAGCTACCTGCTGGAAAGTGCACTCCGCATCAGTCGACGGAATTCATCAACGAGCTCCTCTCGATAGGCAGACGGAGTGTCGAGCGCAGTGCGGACATGGTTCATCTGGAAGATGGGCAGGCTATCGTGCACCAGCCTGATGTCACTCGGCGTGTCTAGCGTAAACTGCAGAGAACACACAACATGTTGGCAGAGTGCGCACACAGCACACGAAATGCACTGATTGCGACCATGGATCATGACACACAGCAGAGAGTCGGTATTCAACGACTCCCTGACACACAGTATCCAAGTACAGCCAAGCCAACAGAAGGCACACACCATCTGCACACACCATCTGCACACAAACACACACACGGAGGGAAGGAGGGAGAGGGGGAGAGAGAGGGAGAGAGAGACAGAGAGAGAGAGAGACAGAGAGAGAGAGAGACAGAGAGAGAGAGAGAGAGAGAGAGAGAGAGAGAGAGAGAGAGAGAGAGAGAGAGAGAGAGAGAGAGAGAGAGAGAGAGAGAGAGAGAGAGAGAGAGAGAGGAGAGAGAGGTCTTTTATTGCAAAAATGTACCGTATTCTTTGACTTCGCTTTCTGAAAAAGCTCTAAACTGAAAAGGACATTTCCCAAAAAAAACCGCTTCACTTTGAAATACTGTCTGTTACTTTGACTCGTTGTCAGGGAGTCATCCAATACCGGGAGTGGAAACGCCATTAATCTTGCTGTGTATGATAATAACCTGGACAGAGCTGAGATTGTTGGTTCACAGAGCCCTGGTGACATGCATAGATAGCTGTGTACTACTACAGTACCAGTACTGTATAGCGATGTGCTTGAGTGCCAATGAAGTAGAGAGATGAAGACAATATCGAATACCCTTACATTCTCCAGGAGCTCTTCCATAGTGAGACGTTTGCCTTCGCAGCCCTGGCCGTACATCTCTAAACCACTGATGAAGGCCAGTATGGGATCTGGCTGATAGCCAGCCTCCTGTACAGTGCACGTGCAGTGAAAGATGTACATTATCACCACACCCACACATACACACACGTATGCCCACACGTATACCCACACGCACACACATACACACCCACACCCACATACCCACCCACACACACACCCACACACACACGTACACATGTACACACGTACACACACACACACACACACACACACACACACACACACACACACACACATACGCACACACACACACACGCACACATACACGCACACATGCACATAGCCATTGCAACTGCTTGACGAAACATGCATGTGTACACCCATTCACATAAGCACATGCGTACTATCCTGGAGTGCAGACACAGTTGCACAGAGGCATCATTACCATGGTTACACCAATCACCAATCACCAAGCACCAGGAAACCCTTACTTACCCTGTAGTAAGAAACAAAGGAATCCGCATCACGCTTTGACAGCTTCCTACCGTCTCTGCAATGCGACGGGGAGGAAAGAAAAGAAGTACACGACAGTTTAATACTTCACCTTCACTGCTCGTAGTCAGCATCCAGATAGTGAGAGGTAGTCACCAGGTACTAGGTGCCGTCCGAAGCATAACATACTGCTGCGCATTTCATTGTCACAAGACATGCAGGTGTTTGTGATTTTTAAAGAGATCTTCCGGTGTCAGGAATCCCTCAACACAGTTGGGCTTCCCTTCAATTTCCAAAGTTGACAGACTGTACGAACAATACCGTTGGCTTGCTATTATGTGGTCGTGTGGGTTTTTAACCAGGTTTTAGGACTCCTTCGGCTGGGTTATTCTGGACTGAAACCCGCACCCATGGAGTGGGCATGCTTACACTGTGCATGATAGCATGTACGTATGCCGGTACTAGTCTAGTGTTTGATCTCAATGTAGAAAAGCATTGGGCATGAACTCACTCTTTCACAATGAGTGGCAGGTGAAGAAAGCGAGGTGGTGTCCAGCCCAGTACGCTGTACAGTAGGAGATGCAGGCCGGTGGAACTCACCCATTCCTGCAATGAGCAGCACAGTGTGACATAGATAACAGTATTCAACGATTCAAGGCTGCTGTTACACAGGAGACCTTTACGTAGTACTCCTATTCATTTAATTCCAAGCACGAGTGACGCACAGTACTGCAATCTCTTGGGAAATATCTCAGAAGATCGCACTGGGTGAAGAGCTCTCACGCATTAAATAGCAAGACAGTGGATTCATCATAGCACCAGAGGTTGATTTCACCACAATGTCCCTGAGCACATGCAAAGCGTGTGTGTGTACATCTATGAACAGCATGCGTCAAGGCCAACCAAAGGTCCAGAAAGGTGTTTCAGTGTTCCAGCTGTAGCGGGCAAAGCAAGCAACTCACCTTTCCACGAATGACGTGGCTGATCTGCATGAGGTGATCATCAACAACGTTGGCAAGGTGGTACGTAGGAAACCCATCTGCCTTCAGCAATACCTGTTGCAATACAGTCGGAACACGGAGAACATGACTTGATTGTGGCGGCCAAGGTACTCAGCAAGATGAAGAATGTCCCCAAACAACCAGTCCTGGATCCTGGACTCCAAACAACAGCACATGGCTGCACATTCCTAGCACTACCAAGACTACTTGTAGTGACAACTACATGTACAGAGGTGATAGATACACAACAAGAGTGGGGACGTGCCGGGCCATTAGCCATGGTACTGTTACTACTTCGAAGTACAAACATGATTTCTACTGAAAAATGACAGCCTCTCTAACTAAAGCCAAAAAATGCGAATGTGCAGCCGGTCAAACTCGGGTAGTCCACAACTAGTGTTCAGACTGGGTGCACAATGATGAAGTGTGTATAAACCTGAAGGGACGAAAATGGTGCTACAGTAACATGTTGCACTGTCCTTAGATCTGCAAAGCACCAAAAGTCTCTTGAAAGCATGCATTTGGTCTGGAAAATGTGTGTGGATGACATCATGGTGACATTGTGCAAGCCTTCTATACACTAGCAACACAAACAGCATTTCGATTACTGTACCACAGCACAGCTGCAATATGGTGTACCGGTATACCATACTGCAGCTTTGCTGCAATATGGTATACCGGTACACCAAGACAAGGGCCCATACCTGATCACCCATAATCTGTGATGTGAAGGTGTGCTTGCCCACAACCAGGTCATCTAGCTCCACACTGAAATCCTCCGGCACCTACATTGCACAATGAGACACAAGGTCATTCGGACAACGTCCAATCGCCTCTACTTACTCCGGAAACAAAAACAAACTTCATGACTTCGATTTACCTATCAGTTCTCGTGAATTGAGCTTCGAGGAATTGAGCAATGGTGACTCCAAGTCAGATTCAAACGATGCAAATTTCTTTTGTATACTAGTACCATATCCACTCATTGTTCTGAAGTGTTCTGGCTCCACTGAACCAAATTTCTTGAGCCAGTAACTCCGTAGACACAACGTTTTGTTTCCAGGGGAAGCGCATTCCAAGTCAGTATTACTACGTTATAGGACATCATCAGTTCGTCCACTTCAGGAGTACAGTAGGTATCGGTTATAGCGTGGGTGTTTGAAAAACGACTTTCTATTCTTATTTCCGATATTTCTTACACACAATAAATCAAGTGTGACATATCATGTGCATGTGCGCAGAGGCAGGAAGATCACCGTACATGTACATGCAATGTAGTGCTACTGTGTATGCGGCCGGTCATACTAGTCACATAGGCTTACTATGCGGTTATGCAACATGAGTTACATGACCACAACAGTTGAACCCGCAGCACTACGACCCAACGCGAGTCAGATCGGAACTGCATTGGACGGATGTTATTACTACAGGCGATATACTTTGTACTAATCTGGCATGTTTCGCTACACAAAGTCCATCCTTAGGACCGATATATTCTACTGTACGATGAAATTGCTTGTAAGAATAAATGTGCACTTGAAACCCATGTTATGATTATGAAAACATGAGAGTTCATTCCTGTAGGCAGCATATTCTTTGACACGACCACGCTATGGCCGAGATGCACTGTACAACGTAGTATCACCCAATCCACAGTGTAGACCTACCCATGTTTGGTTTGTTCAACATGTACCAGATAGCTAGTGAGCAAGTTCAACATGTACCAGATAGCTAGTGAGCAAGTTGACAACAGCTGTTTGGTTTGTTCAACATGTACCAGATAGCTAGTGAGCAAGTTGACAACAGCTGTTTGGTTTGTTCAACATGTACCAGATAGCTAGTGAGCAAGTTGACAACAGCATTCAGACTGACACCAACGTGTACGACAAGAAAGAGATTGAGTGGTGAAATGAAATGCTCAACTACTAGACTCAATGGCACACTGTGCACACGGCACGCCAACAAAAGAAGGACACGGCAGTGAAAAAAAGGAACTATTTGCTCAGACAAGCACAGTGGTCACCAGAGTTGTCGGCATCTTACCTTCATTCGTATCGTGTGAGGCTCGCCGTGCGCTATTCTCTCTGCCCGCTCTGCGTCTGTGTGGTGACGGCACGTGCCATCGTACTGCACCTCACTCCGATTCGCCAGTGCTTGCTGGCGTTTCTCAGCTAGTAGCTCAGCGGAGCAGAAACATGGATACGCACTGCCAGCCTAGTGACAGAAGAAAGAGAAGAAAAACCCAGCAAACCAAATGAGCACATGAACAGGGAAACATCCAGGGCCACTGGCTACCAAGCTGGTATTGAAGTCACCAGTGCAACAGTATAACGAGGATGGGGGATACACGCACTAGAAAGGTGCCAGTGGCATAGCATTCGAACAGTAGGAGCCTAAACATCCTTTAAAATCGAACACAAAAATAAACGGAATAAATTTTCGGGCATGAGTGTCTCCAATGCTATTGAGGTTTTGGCTTTGTAACCCCCCCCCCCCCTTCCCCTGCCTTACCTGGAGTAACTTGTCAGCAAATTGCCGATAGAGTTTGGTACGTTCAGACTGCAAAGAAGCAAGGCAAAACAGAGAAAACAGACCAGATGCACAGTGATAGAGCGTACAAGGTGTGTACAAACCAATAAAATGGGTGCTGCACAGTTTCACAGATCTGCAAAGCACCGAAAGTCTCCTATCCTGGAAGCACTCACTTCGTCTAGAAATTGGGTATGGAGGACATCACGATGACACTGTGTACGCGGTCAATTGAGGAGTAAATCAGGCAGGAGAAAGAAGTTTATATCAACACTTTAGAATAATTTCATTGTGACTGAATTGTAAAGATACTTTTGAAGTATTTCAACTTTCAAGACCTTCCAGCAAGGTCTTGCTTTTTCCTCTTTTTCTTTCTTTCCCTTTTCGGCTTCCTTCATGCTTACATTGTCCTTTGTCTACCATCAACAGTAGATCAGTTTCCCAGTTTTAGAATACAGGGACAATTCTGGATAGACACTAATCGGAGGAGTTACAAAGCACATCTTTCACTAAATACATTAACATTCCACCACAGCAATCTGAAACGGTTGGCCAGGTGTTCAACGAGCACTTCTCATGAAAGATACGGCATCCAACTGGGAAGGACACATTCATCCGTACCTGGATGTATGGACCATAGTCTCCACCAACGCCAGGACCTGGGAGCAACAAGAGATAAGAGAACATTCTATCTCATGACGTGAAAGATTCCTGCCATACTGTGATACAGTAGAACTCACGGAGTGCAGGCCCAGGTAAGACGTTCACCTGCTTACAAAGTAGTACGGTTCTTTTTCGCAGCACAACCTTTCTACCATAAGAGCATATAAATGGGTGAATTAGGATTAAGAAAGTTCGCCCGTACCTTCATCAGGCATCATCTTCACCCATTTTAAGATGTCCATCATACGCTCCACTGCACCGGGTACAGACCGTTTCTGGGAGACAGGTAGCACAGAATCACAACAACGCTGTCATGTTCATACATGTACACTGTACACTGTAGTACAACAGTACAGTCATGTGACATGATAGACAATAATGGACACATGTAGATGTAGTATGTGTGATTACAGAATCCCGAACTATGCACATTGTTTGCACAACTCCACGGCAATGCATACCAGGAGTGCAGGAGCACACATTGAATTCAGTGACTTCGCACGTATTTTTGCTAGCAGTTCAGCGCAGTGGAACTCACTTAGTACGTACACGTACTCTGATAAGACGATGTCATATTCTTGCTTAGTACGGCACTTATCCAGAGCACGAAAACGACCATGCTGATTACTGAAGTATGTTGGGATAAGAAGTTACCTCCGTTACTAAGCAGGCTTTCCTACTGCCCATGGCGGTACATCACATCAGAGTTCTAATGAGAGTACATGTACCTCACATACACATTCTTCATGGTCATCATCAACACACCTACATACTTATAGTTGCAACTTGCGACTCGTATTGAGCATACGTTTTCCTCACTAGAACTGGCATCACGATATCCGTAATGTGACTACAGTGTCATGTAGATCTACACTGAAACTCAGCCAGCGGCATTGGATGGCAGCAAGCAGGCCGCACGGATCATGGAGTGGAGAGCGCCAGCAGCACGGCAGTCAGCTGGCACTTCTTTGTACTCTGAGGACTCCACTGTGTCCTTTAGTTAGCCAGGCTGAGCAGCCAAGGCCAATCTGGCACTCTGCAGTGCAACGTCCAGGAGCTGCAGTGCAGCACCCAATGGCAGTGCAGCAGGGAAGGCGGGCCCTGGACCATCACCACGCTTCAGTGCAGCAACCCGTAGCAGCTCCAGCCCCGTGCCTAGTCAGGTCGATGCACAAATGAAATTCACACGGTCTTAGGCTGTTTGGTAGGTCAACAAATCGTGGTATCTGTCCTGGGTTGCCGCAGTACATTTCACTGTTGTTTGGTTTCTTCACACTTGCACCTTTTTGTCAATCTGTTACATGTATGCGTATGAGGCTGTGTAGGAGGTTCTGCATTTTCCCAGGGTGTTTTGGCTACTCTTCTTTGCACTGTTGCTATCATGCCGGTACAGTTTAAAATTCATGTGCTTGGTTCAGTTTCTTTTTGCGGCCTGTATTCCACCAGATGAGAAGGCAATGATAGTACGAGTGGGAGAACTTTGGGGATATTTATTGTGAGGAGCCTGAAACTAATACTAAGTCTTGTTCTTTTCTTGAGTTGATTGCACTTTTAAAAAAAGTTTGAAAATAGACATGAACTGCAAAACGCACAGCAATGCATAAAATCCACACCCTCAAGACCAACCTGGTCCGTGTCTTCCACTCGGAGAATGAATGTTCCATTATTTTTCTTTGCAAACGCGTAGTTGAACAGCACTGTTCGCAAACTTCCAAGATGCAGGTCCCCAGTTGGACTTGGTGCGAAACGTACTCGAACATCCGACACTGGTGTTGTAGCATTGGAGCTACATAATCGTGCTATGACCTGAATGCTGGCAGGACGACGGCCGTGATATATCAGCAACGACAGCATCCTGCACCTGGCTTCTCATCCAGGTCAGTAGTCTAGTTACTGTCACAGTAGATATAACAATTGACTCTACTTGTAATTGTGCATTTGAATTTTTCATTGCTGAACAAAACATTTTGAATTGTTTTGAGGTTTGCACGTGCAGTCGACAGTCGTGCACGTGCCTCGGGCGCGTGACTTGACAAAAAAATAGGTCACCAAAAACCAAAACACCCTGCACGCATGCAGCAGGTCTACTGTTAGCAAGAGTACATAACCCCCCGGGGGTTATGTACTCTTGCTGTTTAATAGTCTGTTACCATGTTACCTGCTCAAAAATTAATGATAGTGAGCTGATGAGTGTGATCCTGGGGACTGCAGACTGTTCAACTGGTATTACAAAATCCAAAATGAGAGGACAATGCCACCTGGCCTGCTGGGTATTATCTGTGTACTCAGTAACTGGTAAGAATAATTTATTTCCCAGAGTAGGAGTTCTTTTACAAATCTTGGCAGCACCGGGTCGGCATTGCAGCACTACAGGCTACACCAGTGCAGGTGGCATGTCTGGAAGGATTCGCCCCACAGGACAGGGTAAAGAGTCATCATTCATAACCAGTAAGTAAATATTTTTTTAAATGCTAACGTGCCTGCTCAAAAAAACTTTGATTTTCAAGATACACTGTCGGCACATGAGCCTGGTTTTAGTGTTGACATACGTAGAAACATCTGGTTTGAATAGAAGCCTGATGTGAATATAAGCCTAGCCCTGACATCGGCTCATACAGGAATAAGCCCTGCTTTTTAACACACGACATTACGGTATACTCGTAGTCTCCTATAATATTATATTCATAAGCTTGAGGGAATGAATTATACCCGGTTGGTGGAGAGCAGCTGCTGGATGTGGAGTTCTTGACTAGGATAGAGGGCAAATTGAACCCACCCAATGCAAGACAAGAAGAAGTAGGCGGCTCAGAGGAGCTGCTGCGTGTATAAAACGGGGGTCCTGCATGTAGCTGTCCCCGGGGAAAATTGCGGAAAAAAATCGCAAAAAACGCGGGGAAAAACGCAGCATAATATGGCATAATTTGCGGTGAATTTGCGGTAAATATGCGGTGAATAATATTGATGTGCGGCAATTTTCAGTGAGTATGTAGTGAAATCAATCAGTTACAAGTCTCTGGTGTAAGCACTCGTCATATTTGAGTAAAAAGCCGCCACGGTGAGACGTTGCTGACCGAACAGTGCACTGTGTGTACGTATTGTGCAACAAAAAAGTTCAAAAAACGCGGGAAAATCGCGGAAAACGCGGTCTTTTAAAAAATCGCAAAAAACGCGGAAAAAAACGCGGCCGCGGAATCGCAATTTTCCCCGGGGACAGATGTAGCACATGCGCAACGACGATGCACCGTGAATTTGCGAGCGCCAAAGACCCATTGCCAGGGCATTGAGAAAATACCCTCTTGGACCTTTCCAAACCTGAGCCTTCCAAGTTGGAAGGTTGTTGGTTTGCGCCTTGGAGAAGTGTTGGAGCTAGGTGTCAGGTCGCCGAATGTCTCAGTACTCCTTGTCAGTTTTGTGCCATTTTGTCGCACTCGCTGACTGTATAAGATCTGGTTACGTTGGTGGACAGTTAGTCATAACTCGTAACATTTTGTCCTTCTCCTTTTGCACCAATGGTCTTTGTAAGTGTTAGTTATGTATCCATGCATGGCATTGTGCAGTGATGTCATTTTTAAAGCATGACATTGTGCCTTGACATCATTTTTTTAATTAAAAAAAAAGCACTTGACTGCTTTAAAAAAAATAAACGGGTGATATAATGTATGTCAATTGGCTGCACTGCTCGTGCAAGTGGCTATGCTGTGTGTTTACACGATGAATTTATCATTCACAAAAATCACAAAAAGTCACAATGGTGCTATCCAGCTCCTTTTATAAGTTGAGCGGAAAATCGTAATAATCACTATTAATTTATTATCTTGAACGATCATCATGATATCAGTAAAATGTTGAGGCTGCAGCCTAGAAACTGGTCCATAGCTATATTGCCTGAAAACGGTCTGCTTCACAATCTATTGTTCTAAAGATATTGGCATGGATTGTGCAGTTCAATGATATGCAGGCATCTTGTTGATATGGTATATATACACTGTATAAGACTGGGGATAGACTGCGGACCAGGCCGGTAAAATACTCTCAATATGACATGTAAACGAAATCTGCTGCCGGTACAAAAGTAACTTAGTTGAGAATTCTGAAGTAAAATTAATGTAATATGTAATGTGTGGGCCCGGGCAGGCGTATATTTACCGCCATATTGCCAGGTGTGTCTTTACTCTTTACCACCATCTAATTCAACCGTAATATGCAATGTTCAAACAAACAGGCTGCCCGATATGCTAGCAAATCTCACATGATCAGCATTTGTTTTCATGAGTACTATGAGTTTAGGCTGTGCACGTAGTGTAGCCACTGTCAGTAAAATGTGTGTGTGTGTGTGTCCGTGTGTGTGCGTGTGTGTGTGCGTGTGCGTGTGTGCTTGTGTGTGTGTGTGTGTGCGTGTGTGTGCGCGTGTGCTTGTCTGTGCATGTATGCAGGTTCTAGGAGTGTTTTTAAACTGCTTAACTACACTGCATAGTACTTCAGGAAGTTCATCACTAGCCTCTTTGCACGTGTGCACTTGAAGGCTGGAGTGAATACAGTAGCAACGCGCAAGCCAGGGTGGGGTTAAAACACAGTCATGCATTAGTAGTGTGTCACTCATGGTAAAGGGCCAAGGTTTCCGGCCGATATAGGAGCAAGTTTTTTTACTCAAGGCTCAGTTCTGCTACGAAGTAGAAGATACGGGCTCCGCACACTGGTTTTGAAGTGTAAATGACCCTGGCTAGTAGCTACATCACCTGCGGTGTGCTACGCCTGTAGTTTGCTGACGGCGTTCGTAATGGTGAGACGATGTCCCAGGCGCACAATGCCAAGCTCCCGCAGGTCGTCCTTGGTCATCTCGGACAAGTGCTCGCCGCAGATTTCGTTCTCAACGAAGTTCTCTCCGTACTGGCCGAGACCAATGTCTAGAAGCCATGCCGCCACGTCGTGGCAGGTCCACTCTGAGAATGTTTTAGTGCGAAATTCATCTCTGACGGGTTGCTTACTGCCATCTTCCCCAACCACTTCTTCATCATGTCCATTGTCTGTTCCGGCGGTCGACAAATCAAACTCACTGACAACCGCGTCCAGCGCTGCCAAGCTTCCGACTTCGCTCTGCAGTGACTCCTTGCCACCGATATCCTCATCCTCCTTCAGCTGACGAGTGTGCTGCGTTCCTGTGCGGTCATCACGTTTCGATGTTTGATCATCCTGGCAACAGTGTCACACACGCACACATACCAACACACAAGCAGGGTTACATGCATGCTTGCGGTGTCACAAGCATACATGTACATACAAGTAATCGCTTTCAACAGCATTTAGGTACATGTATACTACTGGGCTAGTATGTATAGCATATAGGCGTGAATAGACACCCCGGCCCGGGCTTCATGAACTGCACTGCACTGTGTGGAGTTGCGCGCTCGATTATAGCCCCATGTTTTTATACAAGACAGGCCTTCATTATTTCGATTCCCTCTGACAGACGGGCTCTTTTTCAGATGGGCTAAGCAATCCCATAAGTAGTTGTACTAACTGGTTGAGATTTCGGTGCAGTGGCACCGGCAAGCTCTGAGCAGTGTGAGCACAGATACATTCCCAGAGGACAATGTTGCCTGAGCTACAAGAGAGCCCAGTCACAGCTAGTGGTACAAGTAATGCTTAAACACAACCCAGTCAGAGGTAGTGGTACACATAATGCTTAAACACACTCACTCACCTGGGCACGATCGGAGCTGTTCAGCGGTGTGCCTTGAGAATCTGTTAGTCTGTGTAGGTAGAGCATTACACAACAGAACGGATACAGTGTCACGTTACCACGCGCGTGTAAGTTAGCTTTTCCTGTGGAACGGGTTTGGCTTTAGAACTGGTTTGGTCAATTGTAGAAGGTCTGGCTAGTACAGTGCGTAGGCAACAGCCTGATTGACAGCTGTTCACGCTATAATATTCCTGCTTCGCTACCATAACATGGTCAGTTTGTCGGTTGACTGGGTGGGATGTGACTCGGCAAAAATCGGACCAGCATAACTGACTACCATGCTCTTGTACTGACATTATAATAACATAAACTAGCCGAGCGGCGCGAAGAAAGTGTTCACTGCTTGGTGTGGGAAATGATCTCATCACATAGTTCACGACTTCGGAATGATGCATATGTACTTACTGTTCACCAATTGTCGTCAGGTCTGAGCGTGGTGTTGATGGACTGTCGAGGAATGATGCTGGCACAACGGGCAGGGAGCTCTCTTGCACGCTGCTGTCATCGGCGACGTCACCTGCATTGCTGTCATCCGGTGGCAGTGTGGTTGGCAGTGGCGGCGGTGCCACTCCACTCCCCTCCTCATCGTCATCGTCCACGTCCAGTGAATCAGCCACGCTGTCGCCGAAAGACAGCGGCGGCTTAATCCGATCTTCCGTACCGGCAGCCGGCTGAATGGACGTCACCGACAGCGGGGATCCACCCGCTGGTGATTTCTTCCTCTGGCTGCTGTCTGCTCCGGCAGCAGCCTGATCATTTCCCTCCACTTTGCCTGGAGTGGATGTGGCGAGCGATTTGCTGTTCGCATCTAGAGAAGATGGTGGAGTTGCTGGCGAAACAGGCGGCGAGAACACTGGGGGTGGCGGGGTGTGAAATTTGGGCGATGGTCTTGGTGAATTTTTCGCCAGCTAGGTGCAAAAGGAGAAGAATACAAAGCGAGAAACGCAATACAATTACATTCAACCGTGCATGCAGAGCAATGGATCCACGTCTAACTTTTAACAGTGAGCAGTGTCACCACAATTGTTACAAACTGTTCAATGAGAATTGCTAGCATGATCGGTAGGTGCTGAAATTACTTTCGCTGGTGCACACTGTACCTAACATTAATTTCAAAGATGAACCAGCTGCCAGCACAGTATGCCTGCGTACAAAAGACAGTTGGAACTGAGTCTTCAAGTGACTACTTGTAGCGGTGCACGTGTTCATAGTGTAAACATGTTTGACACCCGTACATGTATACAGCAAACTCGACTTGGTCCTGTAGCACTTTTGTATCACTGATTCACAAGTCATATCCATGTGACTAACTTGTGCCGGAATTACTTGTGCATGTCTGTGGTCATACTGGATGGTCTGTGGAAGACACAACTGGACAGACGTATATGCTTCGAAGAACATGTACTTGTTAGAGAAGTGAAACATAGGACAACCATTATTGGTTTCAAGAACACCAATTCCCCAGCTAGTCATGACAATCCCGTAATACGTACCTTTGGTGGTGGAGATTCGCCAGCCTTCTTTTTCACCTTTGGCGATGGCTTTGGTGGAGTCTGCGGTGCCAGTGGATGTCCGGACCTTGCTACAGCCGACAAGACCTTAGGCTGTACAAGGGGCGACTGTGACAATGCTGCTGCTGTTGGTGGTTTGACGTCTAGCGTGCGTCCGGAGCGAGTTGGAGGTGGCGTTGAGAACTCCATGGGCGGTGGAGCGTCGCCCGTGTCCAGTGAGGTGTTAATGCTGTCCGCTCTCATGTCTGCAAGCGGCGGAGGAACGAATTTCGAAATGACCGAGTTCAAATCAGGGTTCTTCTCGGCATGGTCTTTTGCAGTTGGCTCCGGCTTTGTGTCCGTTCCCTTTCCATTCGTCCACTCCGAAGAAACCTCGCCATCATCGTCGTCATCGGCAAACATGCTGGGGACACGTGACTCTTCCCGATTTCCCCGGTCCCCAGTGCTGGTGTCCTCCAGTTCATCCCATGCCTTCTTGTTCTCGAGTGAGTGCGTAGATGAAGACCGCTCCAAGTGCGTGGGAGGCCGCACCGTCAATCCGTCGGTGTCGTTCGAAGTTGTGTCCACATCGCCGGACGATGCAGGACCGGTCTGAGAGGAAGACGGCGCGTTTCTCGCTGACAGAATGGTCTGTAGCAGAGTTGGCTGACCCGGCCTTTCCTTCGGCTTCTGTTGTCTCGTGTTGACATGTCCATCATTCGACGTTGGTTTGGGTTTCTTTGGAGGAGGAGGTTTGCCCTTCTTCTTCCAGAAATCCGGTGCGTCCTCGCCATTCTCATTCTCTGGCGTGCCTGGCTTCTCAGTATCTTTTGCTCTCTGGACGTCGATCGGCTTGATTTCTCCACTTTCTAAACGTTCTTCCCTAGCCTTGGCTTTGGCGACGAGGAGAGCTAGAGGACTGTCAATGATACCAAATCCAGCTGGCGGTGCTGGGGGTGATTTCTCCAAAGTCTTCTTGCCGACCACACTCTCCGACTGGCTTCTGTTCCTTGCCACGGTTGGCGGTGATGCTGCTGGTGAGCCAGGTGCATGTGCAAGAAGCGTGGGTGATTCGCAACGCCGTGGCTGGTTGAACGAAAAGTGTTTGTCCTGATCGGCCTTGCGTGCTGCAGCGGCGTTGACCAGCGACGCCACGTTGGTGGCCACTGGTGACGTCAGGTTGTAGCTGGCGCGCTTCTCCTGGTGCTTCTTGCGTGCAGCGGCTATCCGAGAGGCGTTAGCTTGCTTCTCTTCTTCCGACAACGGTGGCAAAGCTGGCGGTGGCGGGGATGGTGGAGAGCTGAGCTCATGCTCTGCGGACAGGCTCAGCTGTGTGGGCTTTTCAACTGTTGCTTTCTCCAGATCCAGTTTAGGCGGAGGAGCCAGTGGTGTTGTTGGAGATGTGTCGTCCTGTTTCAGCTTCTTTGATGATGAGGATTGCGCCGTCAGATCAAGACTGTCCGGTACGGTCTGGTCAGGTTGCTTTGGTTTGTTGACAGATGCGTAGACATGGTCTGCCTGTGCCCCTTGTTGTTCATCTTCTTCTTGCTCCACTACACTGTCTTCGGTCACCTGCCGTGCGGGCATTGCTGCTGCTGGCGGCACCTTGGAGCAGTCAATGGACGTGTGTCCGTGCACTGGTGACGTGACGGCCGGTTGTGACGTGGCGGCCGGCTGTGACGTTACCTCGTTGACTGTGTCACTGATGCTGGCGTACAGGTCATGCTCCTGTCCCTGCTTAGCTGGCGGCATGGAATCTTGTTCTACGCTCCGACTTTGGGCAACACCTGTGGTGTCTGTCGCCTTGTCAGTACTGTGTTTAGGCTCCCCTGCAAAATTGCCATCCGTGCTGTTTGGCATGCAGTCACGTTCCTTACCCAGTGGCTTGTCAGCGGTGGCTGGCTCGGAACCATCCTCTGGTTCCTTGTCTTTGATACGCGCATAGCCAGAGCCGTCATCGTCTTCCAACTCCACGTTCAGCCGATTGAGCACGGGTGCCCGTTGAGCGTCACCGAACGGCGATGGGCTGGGATTTTCCGCCTTGGGCAGGTTCTTATGTAGTTGAGATGGTAGCTTGGGTGGTGCAGGAGGTAGGGTGATGACAGGTGGTTTGTCTTTTCGTTGTCTTGGAGGTGTGCTGGTGTGAGTAGTCTGAGCAGTGTCCTCGCCGTTCTTAGTTTTCGATGTCTTGGAAAAGTCCACTGTTGACGCTACTGCTGCCTTTTGAGCCGACGGCGCCTGGCTAAGCTGCTGCAGGAAATCTGCATTGAGACCCACCGGTCCAGCTTTGGGCTTCTTCGTCGTAGTAGTGTCCTGTTTTGTCGCTCCGCTTGCTGCAGCTGGTGCTGATGATTCTGTCACCAGAGGTAGCGGCGGAGGTGGAGGAGGCGCAACACCCTCCGCTGGTGGGCTTAGTGGTGGCGGACTGTGCTTAGCTTTGGAGCGTCTGCTGGCCTTTGTATTCTTGCTTGTAGCTGCATTGCCGCCAGCAGAGGTCTGTTCAGTGGATTTTGCCGATGCGGCCATGGCGGACGGAGCGCTCGTCAACTGCTGTAAGAAGTCCACAGACATTTGCGGTGCTTTGCCAGCTGGAGGAGAGGTTTTCTTGGAGGAACTAGCTGGTTGCTCGTGTTGCTTGTTCTTAGGCACCTTAACTTTAGTCTCGTCGGTTTTCGCAATCGGTACTGCTGTTGGCGGATTGTGCGATCCTTTGGTTGGAGACTTCGGTTGCTGCGGGTCAACTGCTGGGGGTGATTTGCTGCCGTGCCTCAGAATCGGCTTTGGACTACTCGTGGCAGAAGCAGATGACTTGGCCAGGGGAGACTGTGGTAGCTTTTCTAGCGCACCCGACAGCGCGCTGATCTGACCAAGTGGTGCGGGACGATGGGCACGGGATGACTTGGGTGACGGCGGCGGTGACGGTGCAGAGCCGTCTGTGAGTGCTGTGTGCTGCTGCTGCTGCTGCTGCTGTGGTGGTGATGTTGCTGAGGGAGTCTTTGGAGCAGTGGGTGCAACTGGTGCTTCCTCTGCAGTCGGTGACAATGCTTTCTCATCTCCCATTTCATCTGCATGAAAAGAAACAACAACAACGACGACGACGACGACGACAACAACAACACAAATACACAAACACACAAACACATCACATTTCAGATCAGGTGCTATGATCAATAGGAAGCCACAGCACACTCACACATACACATGCATACACTACGCAGCACAGTTGATTCACTAAGCAATAATCTTCTTCTTTTGGGAGATTTCTACGTCACGCTGTACTTAGACTTAGAGGTGCATACATGCCCCAGCCTCTTGACCTTGACCTTGACCACGTGCCCTACACTTGCAAGTGTGCCTTCTCTCACAGTCTCACTGCTACCCAACGGACCCGGACTGGTGCTCAACTAGGCTCAGCTCACCTTCAAACATAACTCTTGCCTTGCGCTGAGTTGATGGCGATGGTGGTGCGGCGATTGTATCTACTGGGCGTCGTGACAAGCTGTTTGAGCGACCTGCACGTACAGTACAACCAAGGCGTGTGTAACACATTAGCAAACACACTGGTGACAAAGCAGCATAGGTTACAGCTCACAATTGAAGCTGGCTGCATTCTTCCACTGCCTGTGTACAATAAGCATGAGTGTTGCCGAGTGAATTGCAACAGACGTATGGATAGGCGCTATGAAGCAATTGAGGATTAGAGACTGAGACACCCCCCCCCCCCCCACACACACACACTATCTCTTTGTCTGTCACCAGTTAATCATAATATATAGGATTAAACTTCAAGACGCATTTGCAGCCTCGAAAATGGTCGAAGTGGAAGCAATGTTATTGAACATGCATTTCGATCTTTCCTACAATGCATCTCTTTCTTTAAAATGAATGAATAGAGGTTACCCAATGGCTAATACCCCCAGGAAAAGTCTCTGGGTGCAATTATTGCTGATAAATTGCAATTACAAGTGGTAGAAATTGACTAGGAGTGGAATAGGTGAATATTAGGGATTATTAGCACCATCCTAGCATTGAAGTCGTGTTGTAAAGTGCTCGCAGATCAATATGAACTAAAGACACTACATGTATGGGGCATTTACGAAATCAGTTGTATTCAAGTATGTACACATAATTAATAGTGGAATACTCTTGGGGTACGAGTACTAGCCTAGGAGGTGCTTCTTCTGTAGCCATAGGTGCATAGAATTGTTTTTTTGGGCCATATCTAGGCTTGGATATTGCCAACTAGGGTTTTTATTGGCAGGGGAAACTGGGAAGTACAAAACCAATTTTTGAAGAGGCCAATTCCTATATAATTATAGGATTTTGAAAATTCTGGACACCTTTGTACGAGAGGGCCTGTTACAGAAAAAGTAAAGTCCTTGTGCTGGTGAAACTTGGCAGACATCATCTCTGATAAATATGGAATTCAGACTCCAACAGGGTTTTGAAGAAAGAACTTTACTTTGTAAGGTGTGGTCTGCCCTTTCCCAAAAATTGGGAAAAATCCTATATAATAGGATTTGACAGACAAAGAGATAGTACATGCGCACGCACCCGCATGCATGCATGCATCACAAACACTAGTGCCTTTAGTGGTACAATGTAGCTTACTTGATTTGGGGCTGCCGTCACGTGGAAGAGAGCCACGGCGGGACGAGGACCCAGACACGGAACGAGGCCGTGCGACAGCGAGCGTGATGACTTTGCCTGCTTGCTTGACGAGGGTGACTGCGTACGAATGCGATGCTCCCGTCACATCTTTTTCATTGATCTGCATGTCAAGTACACATTGACACCACACATGCACACACACATAGTATTACTATTAGCTTGCTATCCAAGTACTGGCGTACATGTACTATCAGTCTATCACAGCATTAAGTTACCAACAACATGATCAAAAATGGCTCCCGACTTGGAGCATTGAAAAATTCTTCACAAATGGTCAAATGCACGTGTAGATCCTCGTTTCAAATGCTGGTACTAGAATAGTTGACGGGTACATGGTCGTATAGAATTTGAAACAGTTTTTCCCATTCAACCACCATGCCATTGATCAGCAAGAGCTTTTAAATTCCACTCGTCCATTGTCAGCATGTTGTATGCTGCCCTTTACCAGCAAGGACTTGCACTGTGTCAGATTCAAGTGCTTGTGTTCAGATAACTTACCGACAGCAGGAAGTCTCCTTTCTTCAGCCCTGCCTTCTCCGCTACACTATTGGTATCGACGCTTCCGACATACTGCAGTGCCGGCATGTCTGGCAGTGGCTTGAATTGTGTGCTCACATCATCTGCCGCCAACAACAGCAACACACAGACAGAGTAATTCTTTCTCACACCTCACATCAGCTATAACTTAGTGCAGGGTTGGCTGCGGGCAGCCATATTGCAATACAAAAAAGAGAAGCACAAAAAAAGCACCCAAAAAACACGCATTGCAGATGTTCGTCATTCGAAAGAACAATGCTTCTCGTTTATTTCGAATATTCAGCCAACGAGAAGCGTACACAGATGTTGGGAATATGTACCGCATCTACCACTACTGAGGTTGTGGAGACCATGTCCAGAGATCACACAACCCAACCGGCATAGAGCACACATGTGTGCTGAAGAAGAATCGCCATGGCAATGTACTTACGTGATCGAGCTCCCTTCAAGGAAAATCCAAGCCCACTCGGACTCTTTATCAGGATGACATTCACCAGCTTGAAGTCCGTACTATGACAACAGACAGAAATCAGCGACAGTTTCAACAGCAATGAAGCCCAATGTCAATGTGACGGTAGGGTATAGTTATGGGACGTTCCATACAAAGCTGCCCTGTGCTGCCAGCCACGCTCACAAGTGTATGACTGTGCAGGATATTTTCTCACAAGTTTTCTCAAACAAGGCACAGAAAACAAAAAGGCCCGAACAAGAACTCGGTATGTTCTAGCCGTATCCAGCATTACATGATGGCATCGTTGTACGTGTACTTACTGCGTATCAGCGGATCCCTTAGTGGCTGTGTTGTCAGATCCGTTCAGGTCCGGCAATCCTGGTAAACATGATACGGTACCAACACACATTGTCATAACTACTAGTAGGGCCACAGAAGTATGTTACATACCGGTATGTAGCCACAAGATAACAATTATACAGTGACTACATGTACAATGGTATACTTTATCTGCATGTGCCTCATGGACAAGCGAGTGTTCGCCACTGCCAGCTTCAGTCGAGCTGTACCACCTGAACTACTAACAGTTATAGACTGTACTGTCGGGGGGGGGGGGGGGAGAGAGAGACGTCATGTACTCTTATGTGGATGATTCTGAGCTCTCTGCAGCACCATGTCAACGTCTTCACAGGAAAGCTCCTGGTTGAAATGCGCAAGTGCTGGTTTATAATATGCATGGGGCCGAACATGCAGGCGTGTACACGCACCACCGTGCAGCCATGTCCAACCGCGTCCCGCTCTGAAGCAAGCACTTACTCTGAGGTGTCTGGTTCGTCATTGATATCAGCTGATTCGGAAACCATCCCTTGCGGGAGCCAATGCATCCTTCCCACCAGCCATCTTTGCCAAAATAGTTCACTAGGAGGAAAGGATGGAGCACATCAGCACGAAGGAAACGGTTACAGATACTTAGAAGTACATGTACACAAAATCGTTTACAGAACACCGGCAAGAGGTCCTTGTGTACAGGCTTAGCTATGGCTGGCCATGGTCAGTGTTTCAGTCATCCCTACATCTAGATGTAATGTGTAACTTGCTAATGCGATATGACAGGCATGGCTGTGTACCAACGGAAGACTGGGCATGCACGCAAATGTGACATAACACAAAGTTCTTGAAATGACAACTACTTTACGACACAAGGAACGCGATGATGGGCTGCACTACCGAAGCAGTCCCATCAAAGCTGCTAAGCTTACCTTCTACAAACTCTCCTTTCTTGAAGGTCAGCTCATCTGCTGACTTTGCCGTGAAGTCGTCTGTTGCAATCACATACTCACTGGTGTCGGCTTTGTGCGCACGTTGGAATTTCCTGGGTCGAAGAATGTCGCCGCCTGGAGTAATGACCCTTGGCGCAGTGGTCCCGCTCTTACCGGTGTCTTGTGACGATGGCGGTGGTGGTGTCTTGGCTCTTCCTGAGCTCTGGGACGAGGCGCTAGTAGATCGCTTGGCAGCTGGCGATTCAGCTCCGCCGCCGGTTGTGGGCTTAGAAGTCCCTAGGTCGACAACGTTGTTTTCTTCCAGTTTCTTCGCCGACGACGAGCCGGGAATGCTGACCTTCATCGTCTTTGCTTCGCCGGTGGCAATGTCAACATTCAGGGGACTAGGGAAGGCGGACGGCCCGTCTCCAGCAGCCATGAACACGGGGCCTGGTGGACGTGCTGGTTTCCCCTGAGCAGAATGAACACAATCAACGCAACCCATGGTATTCACAATCTGTCCATGCCGGGCTGCTCAGTGTATGTCACTTGGCATTCACAAGTTGTCCACGCCGGGCTGCTCCTTAATATTATATCACTTCAATGTTTTAAATTGTTTGGTAGCAGAAGGCACAGCAAATACAAGGTCCAAACAAGAACTCGGTATGCTCTGAACGTACCCGACATTACACACTGGCCGAGAGCTTTGCTTTCTCTCCATTAAAAAAAGAAGAAGAAGAATTTTACCTGTGTTAGCCTGGCAATTTCATCACGATTTGACATGGGCGGTGAATTTGAGCCGGATGAGTTCGCATCATCACTGGTTCGACCGTTGAACATGAAGTCATCATGTCTGAATGATAATGCAGAAGCAGAGTCAAAAAGACATTCATGAATCACCCACTCAGGGCCCTCGGGTCAAGCTGATGCCCATGGGACTGCTGCAACTACAAGAATTGTGATCTTAAGGAAATGCTTTAGTATTTCAACAAGCCGCTTCACTGGCAACTCGGTCAGACAAGAATTATTGTGCACTCATTAATGCAGTAGAGTCTAAATGCTACATCGCTAGCATTGTAACTTAATACTTGCAATGCAAGGTCAGTCATATCCCCTTCCTGGGCCGATACAGAGGCATATCACTTCATTTGGGCATGTGGTGCCTCACACATCATTGTAGTGCAAACGCAACCCCGTCACACTAAATAGCACAGAAGCAAGTCAGGCTCTCACTCTGAAAGAGTCGGCGAGTTGTTGTTACTATGGGTACTGCTGTGAGAAGCAGCACTGCTAGCTACCAGCGCCCTGGCTGCCTTGCTGAGGACACTATGTGACGTGGCCGAGCGGGGGCCAAGCCGCGGCGAGCCAGCTCCCGTCGGCGTGAGAACGGTGATGGACTTTCGGCGCGGCGTGTTGTACGACGGCTTGTCTTTACTGCGAACTACAGTACATTGAATAGAAAGACACAGCATTAGTTGTCTGATGATTGCCTATTATAAAGGGCATGAAAGTATTAGTTACAACGAAGAGGAGCAGTGCTCAGTGCTCAGTGCTCAGTGCTCAGTGCTCTGTTGCTTGGATGGAATAGAGAGAACAATAAAATGGATCTGTGCCTGCAGTCCACGCATCAGCTAGCCAAGTATGACAACTGAGCCATGATCTGGACAGTGACAAACAACCCAGTTACGTGCGGATAATCTGACCTGCCTGGTCTTACCTGATGTAGTTTGCTCGAAGTTTTGAATCAACTCTGCTACGTCAAGGTTCCCAGCTAGCAGTGCCTCCTGCAGCAGACAACAGATGATGGCAATCGATTGACGCCACATTGCAGGAATGAGAGAGAGAGACAGAGAGAGAGAGACAGACAGACAGACAGACAGACAGACAGACAGACAGACAGACAGACAGACAGACAGACAGACAGACAGACAGAGACAGATAGACAGGGAGGAAGTACGCAATGCAGGAAAGCAAGCATTCACAGAGATTGGACAGTATAGACTAAGGGAAATGGAGCACGAGAGTACTAGTAGGTTTGCACAAAGTCGTGTGCTACGACTGCCTTTCTGCTCACCTGCTGGGCAGTGTGGTTGGCTTTGTTGGAAATTGACTTCTTTGCAGCGCGGAATAGCAATACCCTGCAGCAATCCAGCTGTCCGTAAAAATGGCACAACAGAACACATAGGAGAAGAACTACAGTTAATGTTGAGCTCCGTATGCATAGGAATGCCACCACATTCAAGAATCATGCAAGACACAGCTTCTAACAGTGGCAGGAGGCTAGTAGTACCGTATTTAATATCATACTACTGCCGGTAGATCACATGCATGCACCACAAAAGACAAGGCGGGAAAAGACCAAAAATCGCATCTGACACATCCATATCGCCCTCGTGCCAGGTCACAAGTTCCCGATTCACAGTGGGTAGTAGCAGGGTTGGAAAATCCTTTCGCATCCAAGCAGGACTTAAAACCGGCAGTACCCTCTCAACGTATCATGACAACTAAGTAACACACAGGACCAGCGGAAACAGTTTTTTACTTGGTCCAGCCATAGCAAAGGTTTTTATACAGTTTGTGTATGATATGGCAGGTACATACGACGGTCCTCCCCAGAAGGGAACACGCGTTTGTACCAAATTTGGTGTGACCCTGTCCTGACCAGCCGGACCAGTTCCGCCATCCCTGATACAGTCAGGCAGCATGCGGATGTCCAGAAGAGTGGTGCCATCTCTAGAAAGGTGCGGCATGTATTGTTGGTTTTGGCATGGCCCTCAAAGTTACCTGTCCGTGCAGTGCGCACACGTGCAATGCCGTGCTGCCGTTGCTGTTCTGAGCGTCAATGTCGGCGCCGTAGAAAACCAGGTGCTCGAGGTGTCGCTGCAGACCATTGCGGCACGCCTGAGTGTACAACAGACAAGCAAGCGGCAATACATCGCAGCCTGTCCGTGAAACACTCTGGCTCACCCCCCCCCCCCCCCTTGTACTGCATAGAAAAAAAACACTGCTCTGCCTTATCTGTAAGTAAGCTCTGCACTTTGCGGTATTTCTCATGAGCACTGTGTGGGCGGTGGAATAATTCTACAGCACAGAAATACACCTGGATGAGCTATAATATCTGTACACATGTTACATAACACCAACACAAGGTGTGGTGTATTGGTGAACACACTTGGCAGCACTTCTCAGCTAAAAGTACAAGTCATGCATCCAAACTTAATTGCAATATGCAATGCAAGTAAAATCTACTGTTGTAGCGTGTGACTGTGACCCATGAGGATAAAATCGATCCACTGGACAAGCAGACATCTCACCGTTATCATCTTCCTTACCTGGTGTATTTCCTGCCAACCGTTAGCATCGCTGATCATCAACTGAGAGTGCTCGCGGAGTAGCAACAGTGCCATATCCGCGCCACCGCCGCACGGTAACGTAGTGTTATATAGCGGTGTCAGACCCTGTTGGAAAAAATGTTTGCAAAGGGAAAATAGGTTTTAGTAGTTAAACTGAATCAACTCTCTACACTAACTCCGGTTTCGGGTGCGCTACAGAGTCGAGCCTACCCGTACCCGTACAAACTACATGTAATCGCCTTCACATTCGCCAGAAATACCAAACCCTGAGTGACCAATTGATGACAGTTTTTCTCCCAAGCTGCAAATACACCTTGATCTTCAAGGGTGGTGGCATTCCTACGAATACAGGAAAACAGTCTGACTGGCTCCGACGTGAACAGGGACATTAATTTTCGAGGAGTAGAACTACTCCTGTATCCAGCATACCTTTCTGTCTCGGTAGTTTGGAGATGCACCGAGGTCCAGCAGGATCTGAGCAGCAACACACACACACACACACACACATCATGCATGAGAAATAGGACACACCTTACCTACTTTGAGGTTATGAACCATAACGTTACTATCATAGAAAGAGAGAGAGAGAAAGAAAGAGAGAGAGAAAGTGAGTGAGGGGGGGGGGGGGATGCTGCGTTGCTAGTCAGAATTTCACGTTCCTGCACGACCATTAGGAAAGTTCCGCCTTGGAACTTAGAAGGACATCGAGCACTCTTCGAGCGGTGAATTGCCCTTTAAATCATCCAGCAATGCGCTTGCTTCAGTCAAAACCAGGGCACATGGCATGCTTTATCACCTCACCTCAATGTGTATAATGTAACTGTTCTCTATCACACAGGTTTTCTATGCTAACGCATTGCTTGGGAATACCAGGCCCGCAGGAACCGGTCCGGTTGGTCCGGTGATAACCTGACCAACTTTGCGGCTACCAACGCATGTTTACTGCTGAGGAGGGCATATCTCCCCACCATAGGGGCATATCTCCCCACTATATCCCACACAAACTGTATGAAAAACTATGGTATAACCGGACCACTTGATAACTGCTTCCGCCTGAATACAATGCACATTCGTGAAGATTCGCGAAATTCTGAGTCAGGGCCACGAGTGACAGGAAGATAGCCATACCGGTGTACTGTGCATATGCATCACATATGGAGGATAGCGTGATTAGAGATAGGCATAACAGCTCACCTGAACAGCATTGTAGTTATCAGCACTGGCTGCGGTGTGAAGCGCCGTGCTGCCAGAGAGGTTGCGGAAGTCGACGTGTGCACCGCCGTTGACGAGGACCAACATGAGTTCCTTGCAATGCACGCTCAGGCTGGCCACTCCCAGAGCGGACTCTACACAAGGCAAGCGGAAAAACCGTCATGCCATCATGCCAACAGACAGCACTCATACAGGTTACAGGTCACATGTGAAATGGCAAGATTATATAGGCCGAGCTTAGCCGAGCTTGTGTGTGCGGGGGAGGGGAGAGAGAGGTGTGATGAATGCACAGAGAGAGGTGTGATGAATGCACAGAGAGAGGTGTGATGAATGCACAGAGAGAGGTGTGATGAATGCACAGAGAGAGGTGTGATGAATGCACAGAGAGAGGTGTGATGAATGCACAGAGAGAGGTGTGATGAATGCACAGAGAGAGGTGTGATGAATGCACAGAGAGAGGTGTGATGAATGCACAGAGAGAGGTGTGATGAATGCACAGAGAGAGGTGTGATGAATGCACAGAGAGAGGTGTGATGAATGCACAGCAGCTGCACGCGTGTCCACAGTACTTTATAGAGTGCACGGTGCACCTACATACCTAGAGACATCAATGCAAGCCCAACGAAGTTTACACAAGTACACAGAAAACACCAATGGCTGTAGCATTTCATCAAAGCTAGAGATAGTGTGTATGTAGTTGAACTTACCACCACCAAACTCTTCCAGTGCGATGTTAGGGTCGAGGCCTTTGTCCAGGAATCCACCCACTTTCTCTACCGAGCATTTCTGTATCAGCTCAAAGAACTTCATCTGCTTTGCCTGAGTAGCAAATGCAGAAAAGACAACAAACAATGGCACATTTATTGCAGAGGTACAATAGCACAATGTCATTTAGCAATACAGCTAAAGTGAGTAACTAGTACAGTCTACTTGCGATAAGTCGTGCACTCGATCCTGGAGACGAAACTGCTTGACTCATCGCGAGTGCGCGACCTACATCTTTGTATTTATATCATTATCTCATGGCACATCATGATGACGGCCAGTAAAACTGAGACAAGGTGAAAGCCAACCACAGCAGTAAAAACAGATAAAATAATACAAATAAAAGGCAAAGAAGGCAAAGGAGGAGACAAACCAGCAGGATGTCATGCAAATACATGAAACCTATAATTGAGCAGAGATTTTAGCAACAAAATTATCCATCAACGTGCTGGTCTTGGCCTGCGTTGGTAATGTTGCCCAAAACACATAGCCAGCAAAGATCGGGGATCTAGTGAATAGGGTGGAGGCAGCGCGTGGGAGACTGAATGATCTTACTTTGTACTTGAACAAGTTCGTGTCACCCGGATTGCAAAAGTGTGCAGCTTATCACGACAAAGATGGCATGAGTTATCACGAGAAGACTACAAATATCACCAAAATTAATATGATTGGTACCATATTCGCTGCAGTTAAAACACACAGTCGGGCCTGCCACCTTGCACAGGAAGAAACTGAGAGAGAACGCAGTGTAATGTGTCTGGCGCGTACCTTGGCGTTGATCTTTTGCAGCTGCTTCTCTTCAAACTTGCGACCCTTGTAGTCTCTTGACTTGAACTTGAACTGCACAGTTGTGAATACAAATAGGCAAAACAAAACAGCACAGTCAAATATGTACCGAAATCATTGATCCATACCTTGTGCGACAATGGCCCCAGACAGTACAGTCTAAAACTAGTAGGATAGGAGGGGGGGGGGGGGGGGGGTATCTCCTACCTGCAGCTGTGCCGGTTCAGGGAGGTGATATTCGGCCAGTGGACGATCCTCCTCCAGAAACTTGCCAGCCCTGGCACCATCGACAGGCAAGTACAGACCGTAGTTGAGTCCGTTGTGCAAGTCCTGCAGTGCACGTAAACCACAGCACATCAACAAAATAGACTATAGCACTTCAGAGAGAGAGAGAGAGAGAGAGAGAGAGAGAGAGGGTTTCGGTTCCCGTTATGGCAACACAGGATTGGATTGAGTCTTTTTCTTCAGATTCTTGGCGTTTTGATCAATTTTTTTGTATTGAGATGTTGTGTCATATGCACGGTAAGCACATTTGCCCGTACAAGAGGCTTTAGTATACTTCAGAGCCTGAAGCTCATTCCCTTGCTGTGATTGACTTCTGCCACGGTCTCAAAGAAAACATGCAGTGGGTGTGCAAGCTGCAAAGGGGCGAATATAACAGTTATAACTACTCCTTTGCGAGCTGGCATGTAAGAATTGATAAGAATTGATAAAACGAGTTCAAGAGAGAGAGAGAGAGAGCGAAAGAACCTTACATAACCTCTACTACAATATTTATTTCAGACTTAATCATAGGTTAGACTAAAGCATCGCCCCGCTTAGTTACAACATTGATGCATGCCAGTGCATGAAATATGTCAGATTTACCTTCACAAGCTTGTTGAGGATGATCATCTTGGCGGCCCATACCGAGTCTTCTTGGTCAAATACCAGGCATTTCTGATAACGCATGTATGTATACGGACACACATACACACAAATACGGGACATGCACATGTGCAAATCAAACCTGGCTCACATACTGCCCTGTGCTCACGTCCTGATACAAAAATAATATATGTGCCACAGGTCAATAATCACGGACCGGATTCATGGGCAAACTGTTATTGACGCACATTCAACAAAGCACCGCCTGAAGGTTGAAGGTTTCCTGGTTTTTTGAAAATATTCTAGTAATGGGTATTCACTGGTATGGTATGGTAACCATTACGACTACAAGAGTGCAGATGTGTGTCAATTATTTTCAGCGTGGAGTTCCACAGCCTTCCACAAAGATTCACCGGGGCCGTATAGCAGTCAGATGCGTGATAATGCATGCTGCTAGGTCAGATGCGTGATAGTGCATGCTGCTAGGTCACTGGCAGTATCTATACACACACTGTGTAGAACTTACGGAGAGCTGCACATTGTCATCATTGATTGTGATCCGCACCAGGATGGTGCTGATGTTGTCAATGTCGTCCGTGTTCACCACACTGCTGTCGATGCTGCTGGTGCTCATTGTCCCGTGCTGTGCCGCCGTGTGCTGTGTGTGGCTATACCTGAATGTCAGTTGCCGGTACTGACTGCACTGGACACTGGAGAAAAGGAAGGAACAGAGAAGATAGGAAGGTGTAGGAACAGTGCATACAGGTTCATTCACATGCCGCTTGCGAGTACCACACAACATAGTAACCCGATCTTTTTTTTCCGGCAGATCCATATACAGTCGCGTATACTGTAAGTTGTTCACAAGTAATATCTGCCTTTCATGCATACGTATACCACAATGGATGTATGCTTGCGAGGTGAGTAGATGTAACAAGTCTGTTGAAGAACTCCATCACACACCGAAGCAACTGATCATGTCAACCGTCATCCAGCTCACAGAACTGAAATGTTCGGGCGCCATAACCAGGTTGGGCTTCCAGCAATGGTAACTGATGTAAGGATAGGGCGTCCGCCGCTGCATGGCACACCGTGGCACTGTGAATGCCACTATGGGCTATACCATGTGCCCGCAGCAACAACAGCAACAACAGCAACAACAGCAATTACCCACTGCTCATGGGGCGTACTCTCACGCATCTGTGGTGTGGTGACCACCGGCAACCCCATAGCCGTCAATGGAGTACAGTGCACCTACACCTACCAATGCACTGTAGTGCCTAGGACGGCCACTAGGACGGCCACTAGGACGGCCACTAGGACGGCCACTAGGACGGCCACTAGGACGGCCACTAGGACGGTCATTTGCTGGTGTGGTGACAGGACTACACTGACTATGCATGAGCTATGCACCCAGTGTGCCCAGTGTGCAGTGCTGCTTTTAGTAGCCTAACACCTTTCATGAGTCTAGTCACTGAGCTTGTCCATGCGCACACTGGTGGAAATATTAGCATGGAACACTATCTGATTGGCAAGAGTTACAGGGCGAAACTACAATCATGTACACACCCCTCTCCCGGGGGGGGGGGGGGTACACACACCTCTCCCGGTGGGGGGGGGGGGGGGTACAGAACTCCAGTCCTTTGATCTGGATTGTCAGAACTTCGTGGACTATGCCATTTTCATGTCATTCAGTGGCATGGCATGCAAAGGCTGCGTGTAGAAGCATGCAAGATTTCAATAGAGTACGGCAATTCGCAAGACAGCCGAGAGCGTTGACACATACGGCATGCATTTGAGCATTGGTTGTGTATAAAACTGCAAGTATTAGTTACTGCACATCCAGGCCAGGTTTGAATGAAACAATGCTCCAAACATCGGTGAATACGTCCGTATTACAGCAAAACTTTTATATACACCGTTGAACTTATGGTGTGCACACCCAGTAACGCTAGGGGCAAAATTTGCGACTGATGTTCGTGGATGCGCACATTGCTAAGTAGGCATTTAATGCCTACAGAGTTATGACATTGTACCAGCCCCAGACTATAAAGGCCGCGGCGTAGTCCGCGAATTACAAGCAAGTCCAAGAATGTATCAAAGTTATGCATTGTGGTCCACTGGGGGATACTACAGTCTTAGATATGACTTGGCCAATCATTGCTCCTGAGCATCAATAACTGATACTCCATCGGCCGTAACCATAGCATAACAAAAGTTTTACAAAATGTGTGGGGACATAGTGAGATTGCACAATGTCATCAGAGGAAGGCTGCAATGCCCTTGCAAACGCCCAGTCAGAATATTTATATTCCCTAACGATTGTTGACCCTAAAAAAAGTAATCATGACACCACTGTCTTCATGGATGTGCCATCTCCTTACCTTGGCTTGGATATTCGCAGGAGCGGAGGGGAGCTTGCCACTTTCTATGTTACCGTGCCGTCATTGATCCAGACTAGTCAAGTCAGTCTGATGATGATGTCTGGCACTGGGTGTGCATGGGCCCTGCTAGCGTTCTATTATCCAGGACTGCGTTAGCAAACAGGGTTCGTGCACCCTGCCAGTTGCTCACACCTCCGTCCTTCGCCCACTTCACTGCACCGAGTTGAGTAATTAATTATTTCGGTTTTCTCTTCGTGCGCCAACCACCCACTAGTGCACTGCACTACTCGACGACTAGCACCATAAACGCACACACTGGTTTCGGCGGCGGTGGCTGGCCGCAGGAGCTACACGACTCGACACTCTGCAGGTGTTACCTATCCAGTTCCAGTCACTCAGTAGGTCTAACCAGCCTGGGCCATGGGCTGGAGCTGTATCGTGCTGTGGCTATTGCCCACTACTACTAGTATACTGTAGTCCGTCGCCAGTTCCAGTACGACCCGTGGCCTTTTCGAAACACCTGATTTCATTCACTCGCCCGCGAAGTAATAAGTGCTTTGGTCACCTTCCAGTTCCACCCAGCAATAGCTCACTGGCGCAACAGTTGCCAAGGACGGTGGTGGCAAGCGGCTAGGCCGTACTTCGCCCTCAGTAGATCTACTAGGTCAGTAGGTGGCAAGCTGCACCATGCCAGGTCCAGGAGCTTAGCTGATTGGGCACAACAAGCTTCACGGTGTCGGCTGGTCGGTGGGATCCGTTGCGACCATGCACACACTTACTTTCTTCGCTTGGCTGCCAAGTCTCTCTTCACAGTTTTTTTTTGCTGCCAGCAGTCTCCGTTCCCATGCAGGTTCAAATCGTGTGACACAGAGTTCGTTGAGCTATCACCGCATTGTTGGAGTGTGGACTTGACTGCGGGTGCCACAAACGTCAAATCGTCCTCTCGGCAATCATTACAAAATTTGCATGGATCATAGGGAGTATCTATTAGGGACACACATGCATAGACTTTGTGCATAGACTCACACAGTCACAGTCACAGGCGATCTAATCGACAGGAGTGTCTCCTTTTTTCGCTGCTGACAAGTGACAGCACGAGAAAAGGGTTGACTCGTGGGCCTGGCGCTATGCTGATGGCACCGAAACCACGAAAATCCTCGGACACACTGTACTACTACTGACTCTGTGGGCCTGTGTGGGCCTGTGGCAGAGCTGGCGTGAGGAGCTGTAATGTGAAGTGACGTTGTACTTACCATGCTTACAAAGTTACAGCACTCTCAACACTACAACAGGCGCTCGGGGCCGGGGTGCCGTTTCCAATCGGTGCCTTGCGCCTAGCGCCTAGGATGGGGAGTGAAGGCTGAAGCTTACCGGTTTACTCTACATAGGGAATAATGTGAGAACTCGACTGAGCGACATGCGTCCACACCAATTACGGTCAATTATTTCTGTCCCGTTCGAATCGTCGTCCAGTGCTCTGCATGGTTGACACATTGAGGTTTGCCCGCCTCGAAATGGTACAAAAGCCTCACCTGGCACAGGTCTGAGATGACAGATCTATTACTACTATCATCTAGAGCTAGGCTAGAGTAGAGTGAGTGGATCCATGGAGGCGTAGACCATGGTAGGCGATAGATAGAGTGCTCCAACCGCGTAGTCGACGTTCATATCACAGTTCACATGGTTCACGTGGATGCAAGCTCAGATCTGCACTGTTTCATGTGATTGGATGGCCGCTAGCTGCACTGATGCTTGATAGTTGCTGGATGCTGCTGTCAACCCGAAACCGTCAGTCGTTTCGTTCGCCGATTCCCTTCATCCGTCCATGCACTGTGCTGTAAAAATGCACTGTGCTGTGGTACGCGGCAACCTGAAGAGGAGAGGTGGAGACGGCAGGACCCAGCCCAAACCACGAAGCGCTAGACGGAAAGCTGCCTATGTGCGGCGAGGTACTTCCTGCGATTACCTAAAACTAAAAGCGCACCTTGAAAAGGATGACCTAAAAGCGCACCTTGAAAAGGATGACCTAAAAGCGCTGGTATAAGCAGTAGCTTTCGGCCTGTTGATCATCGAACAGGCCTGATAAGCGCACCCTGAAAAAGATTACCGGTACCTAAACTGAGGCTGAAATAATTAGTAAAAAGCTGGTAAAAGTAGCAGCCAGTGGTTAAAACCAGGGGCTACTCCCTGGTTAAAACAGTCGCACCATTATCTTGTTCTTGAAGCCTCTTGCCTAGTCTTTGCTCGGACAATGCATGGTTTTGTTGTTGATCTTTACCAATGTTTGCATGTTTAGTATCTTTCGGTGGATAGATTGCCACAGAATCGGGATTTGGCGTGTCTACGCAGACTGAACTCTGAAGTACAGGTAAGTACTTAGTTGGCGGTTTCGACACTATACGTACTGATGCCACAGAACAATAACCTGAGTCATAGGGCCGCAAGGCTAGTTTGCTGCTACTCCGAGTTTCATGCGTATGGCCCTTTTCCGTTCTGTGTAATACTAGTAATACGCTCTGCCTCCACGGAGGGGAGCAGTCTTACCACACTGGCGCATCCGATCTGGTGATTCAAAAATCATTGTATTGATGTAACGTTAGTTGTACTACTAGTGGCCTTGGTATGGTCCTCAGTACAGTAGCCACAATGGCACCAAGATAGCTTGACAACGTCGCAGGATGATAATTGCCGGTTGGTGTCCTGACCTGGCCGCATCTCCCAGCTCAGTGTACTGTATCCGCGAGCTAGACTGGGACAAGTCAACGACATTGTGCTATTTACAGTGACGCACCTTTACTGTATTCTGCTGGCCGCAGGCTTAGTATCAGGGAGTAGTATTTTACTAGTATAGTGTGTGTACACATGTGTGCACTCACTGCTACAGTCAGTGCCAGCACTAGCGATGCACGACACAGATTTCGTGTAACACGAGGTTTATCGGCCGTGACACGATCAGATCGTTTATATAGGGGATTATACGACCTCCACTAGATTCTATTCGAGGTCGGATTACTTGCATCCCCTACTTTTAACCGCCGTGTTGTTGCAGCTTGCGCCTGTTCCTGTTCCTGCAGTGAAATGACCAGGAAGACATCCATGGTCTCCGTGGGCAAAGGCATACAATCATGCTCTTGCTATCAGACCTAGCGGCATGTTGTCTTGGAAGGCAGGTGATGAGGCGTTATCGAAGAAACAGTGGCAACTGCCAACTATTACTTTCGACGGGTGACATCATACAGACAATCACAATACTCACTGCGCGCGCTGTATGTAGTCTGTATCGTGTCGACCTGCATACCATATCCTCTACAAAATGTAGTTTAGTCACCATGGTCACAAGAAAATAAAATTAAAAAATTATTTAAAAAAAAACTAATACTGTTACAATCAATGTTCTGTGTGCATTGTTTCTTCGCTGGGCACTGGCACGGCTTCTACACACGCTTAGTGGTGCCGTTATCATGGTTATCAGTCTGTTGTTGTGGTTGTTATGACTGTACTGAACTGACATGACTGTACTGCCGCACTGACTTTACTGCACAGTATGGCACTTAGTCCTACAACAGTACATGAGTAGATTTTACAAACAGGTACAAAAGCACAATCATATCTAGTATGTACATGACTTGTTGTTTTTCATGTTGTCAGCTGCAAGTCATTGTCACTCGGCTGAAACTGAGCCATGATGACTGTGTTGATGGCTGGTTGCCATGCCATCTGTACTTGAGTCCGTGTGTGTGTGTGTGCGTGCATGCACGTGTGTGTGTGTGTGTGTGCATATTAATTATCCTGTGTGTGTGTGTGTGGAAAGAGACAGAGAGCATGAGCACCAACACGTAAACATCTGCAGCAATATTGATGCCAGCAGAGGACGACAATGTACGTACCACCAAGAGTACATAACCAAGAGTGTGCAACTGCCTGCACAACCTCTATGCTGTGCTGCGACGGCAGAACTTCACATCACGTGACATGGTTCAAAAGGTTATGCTGGCAAACAGTGCAAAGTGACCACAAGAGAGTTGTACCCAAAGCTGGGCTGCGTACAACCCAGTATCTATCATGCACTAGAGTGCACGGGTTCATCACGTGATGTGAAGTTCTGCCGTCGCAGACCCCATGGCTGGAGTTGCACACTCTTGGGTTATGTACTCTTGGTACCACGAATGAATGTATTCGGCCCAACAGTCACTATTCCCCTGGGCAGCAGCAGGTAGTACTACTGACGCTGTGGAGTAAATCAAGGCAAAAAAAGGAGACAGAGAACCATCCCCCTCCCCCTCCTGGTTGTTTCCAATTTTCCAGCTTTGGTCCATCCATATGGCCATGCAGACAGATAGATCACTCTTGTGAACAGACATCTTACTCTGAGCTTACGCCTGGTACAGGTTGCAGCAGTGCAGTAGCAGCCACTGAATCATTATTCACTACCCAACGTGCAAGGTCTCATTTCCAGACACAGACTGCTACAAGGTGGAGGACACCGTGTTTGGAAACAGTGACCTTTCTACAACCATCCACGGTTGGTAGAGCCCCGGTCGGTTGCGACCATCTGAACCGTATGGGTCTTAGACCCGGTTCTGTCACTGTTTCCGAACACGGTGTCCTCCTCCACCTTGTTACATGCTGTCAACCAACATGTTTGAACAAACTGACAAGGTTTATCTAATACCATAAACTTCTTCTCATACAGTCCTATACGCCGCATAATCCCCGTGAGTAGGCACAGATCACACAGTAACAGTAACAGTAACAGTAGCAGTGCCTACAAGAGCCCCAGGTACTCTGCAAGACATAACAATTCATGCAGCACGGCATTTTTGTGTTGTTTTCAAAGCCTAAGGCGCTCTCAAAAGAGCCTGGAAGGTCACAGCCGGCCAGGGAATACTGAAGTAGTACAATACCAAGGTACTGTACTAGTACTCCCCGATCACAAGTTTCCTGACGATGACAGGCCAGACTGGTCGCTCCCTGAAAGAATGGAAACCGGGAGTCGCACCCAAAACGGGATTGATTGAGTACATACACACTTGCCATCATCCTACCATGCTTCTACTGGACGAACCAGCAAGGAAAGTGCATCAACACAGATCGTTTGGAGGAAAATCCTAGGTTTTTGAGGTTTTTGAAACGAACCCTAGTATTGTGTGGACCCCGAGTCTGCCCCCTCCCGAAAACCTAAAAGCGGAGAAAAAGATCAAAATGTTTCAATAAACTAGCATGTAAAAACCTCTGGATAAAAAAAAGAGATCCGTGTATCTGCAGATATCTCTTCGGAAGTTCTGAACAAAACAAAGAGGGTCCATGCACAAGGCACTATGCGCGGATTTCCAAACTCTAAAGAGATAGTAGGAGGCTTGTAAGTTACATGTACTTCATGATTGTTATTCAAGTCGGTAGATTGGATAGTATCTCTGTACAATGATCAATATGGAAGTTCTTCTTGTCTTATGATGTCATGAGTGTCATGAGCGTGGAATATGGAATAGTGCAATAGAGTAATGCTGATGGTGATGCTGACTGGCAATGTGAGTCAATTCACACCAGAGTACAGTATGCTGAGTTCACCAATGAGCCAGTGCAACTACAATGTGAATAACAAAGCGCTGGAGCTCTGCAGTGGACAGATATGGGCCTGCATATCCAAAGCGGTGTCACTAGCAAGAGAGAGAGGAGGTAGATAAATGATAGCATGGTGTTGTCCTGCTAGATTTCTTACCAGTTGTCATCGTCACTGAAGTCCTCGACAAGGTCAGGTTTGTCCTGGCCATTGTTATCTACACTATCATCAGCCACCAGGTCAGCATCACAGTCATCGCAGTCATCATCAAAGTCGAGGAAAGCATCAATGTCCTCGTTGGTCAGAAGGTCATCGCCCAACGCATCTAGCACTTCAGTACCAACTGCTGCGTTCGATCCTCCCGTTGATTGCGATGGAGGTGGTTCGGCCTTCAGCGAAGCGTTTGCGACGGTCGCTGCACTGCTGGCTGCCAGTGTATTCGTAGTTGTGGATGCGGTGGTGAGTGTAGTGAAGGATGTGTGAAGTACTTGTGATGAAGGCAGCTCGCCATCACCATCCTCATCCACATCCAGTTCACCTAGGGTCTGTAGGCCACTTCTGCAATGAGCAACAACAGAAGAATGAAGGTGGCATGAAGAAACACTCCGATTACTAGTACGTTGCTCCTAATGTTAGGTCATGTCCACCTGCGCACGCACGCGGGTGCGTATGCAAACGCATACCAGGTACTGACGGTGAACACGTACGAATACACAGCAGGAGCAGCAGCGGCACCAGCAGCAACAAACAAAAGGGGTACTGCATAAGCATTGCGCATGGCAGCATGCAAACTGCAAAGGTATGAGTAGGACATACCTGGAGCGATGTCTCGTCTCTCGAGGGTAGTGCACAGTGGCATGAATGAAAGCGATATGATCTAAAGCACAGGCACACACATGTTCCAAATGCACAGTCAAAATTATGATAACATCATATTAGAGAGGTTCTGCACAACGAAAATTCGAACGAAGTTTCGCGACAGGCCTTGCGAAAATGTGTACGAAGTTTCGCACGAACTTTGTGTTCTGCACATTTTCGTAGTTTGCACGCGCCAAGTGCACGTACGACATGACCCAATCTCACGAAACTTCCTACGAAAGTTCATTTCGCGTTCCCTGCAAGTTTCGCGTCCAAAGTTGCGAAAGTTCGTGCGAAGTTTCTCACTTCGTGACGTAGAGCGAAAGTTCGTACACATTTTCGTTCTGCAGAACCTCTCTACTAACTGTTATATACGTGAGTATGCTTGACAGAGACACTGGGCTAACAGTGTTGCAACCAGAGCTGTGAAAGGAACACGCAGGATAGCTCAGCGTGATGCGCACTGACTAACAGCTACTCGATACTTGGCTAGATCGTTTCCTTTGGATTTTTAAAATCATCGCAAGCCAATTGCAGCGATGTAGTCCGTAGTATCCATGGTGATGCCGGCAATGCGGTCTGCAGTAACTGTGCCCATTGGCATTGCCTCTACCATCGCCACAAGTCGTAACTCTTACCAGGTGAGAGGAATCTAGAGTTGAGTAACCCCATGGCTGGGAGGAGCTCAGTGTAGACCGCCTCATGACTGTGCACTGCTCCTAAAAAGTCACAACAAAAAGAACAAAAATAAGAACGGGGAAATGACCACACAGCACAGAAGAAAAGTCGACGAAATCAAAGTTGTTTACCAGCACACATCGTGCCCTTCCCTGCAACAAGGCAAACTATTACTTGATCCTGAAGCAGGTTGCCAGGCAGAGTTGAGAACTTCACAATTACCAATGATAAGATGGGCACATGCCGGAGTGCTACAAAACAAACAAAAATCACAGTTCGCGTCAGATTTGGCTAGAGGCCAAGCTTTCCGCATCTGTAGGAATGCCACCACCCTCAGCCCTCGGGGATCAAGCTCTCGACAAATACTTCCCTATGCCTGCTAGAGAAAGTACCTAATTTGTCAGCCCGGTCGTGAAGCAGGAAGACTTGCCCGCTAGAAACGCGTTGCTGCCGCTGCAAAACACAAACACACAACCCAAAAACATGTCACACTAACACAGAATCTGGAAACATGTGACACTGTCTAGGATAAAACTGAAATGGGAATGGGAGAAATTTCCTTTACATGATTATGTCGATTCAGCTGGCTCTGTTCATTGCGACTTAAACTTCCTTCACAGGTAAAATTAATTTCCCAAGTTTTAACTTTTAATAACCACCTACAAGTACTGATCATTTGAAATTTGAAGTTCTCCCAATCCTTTAAAAATAAATCACCTACAAGTATTAAATGGAAACATGGAAACTGTGGGACACAAGTTATGCGTTAGCGTCCACCAACTTACTAAAGACTGCTCAAAATCCGCTTTAGTTGGTGGACTCTACCGCATAACTTGTGCCCCACAGTTTTTCCATGTTTCCATTTCATATTTTCCTCGGCCCACCATCCGAGCACTCACCTACAAATACTTCTCAATTACGGATGGCAATCGCCTTGTGTGAGCCTATTCCTGATGGGCCTGCTCATCAACCACAGTATTTCGATCACTCTCTTCAATGTTCCTATCTTTCCTCTTCTTTTTTTCTATCTGTAGTCTTCTTCGATTTCCCCCTTTCCCTCTAACTATCCTCTTTTGGCTTCTTGCAATTATTCATGAACGTGGGTTTCTCAATATTCACTGACAGAGCATGCAGACATCCGTATTACCTCTTTGGCAACGCTCAGCCACTGCGGCTTGTGGAGCGGCTTCCAGCCTGGCGCTGTGCACGACACACCGTCGTTGGCAAACATGATACTGCGACACGCTATGCTGCCGGTCATCTGGGATGACAGAGACCGAGTCTGGATAGACGACGAGAAGCATTGCCCAGATGTGCGTGGAAGCAGACACACACAGTACACACACACACACACACACACACACACACACATGCACACTCACACACGCATGCACACCCACACACGCACACACAAAACATGAGAAGTGCCTACAACCTCACTACAAGTGCAAGCCACCAACAACACAGCAGCAGCATGCAACCACCAAACATGACAGAATACCGACTGATGTCAGTAACAAAACGGAATTCTAGCAACCTGGACAATTGCTCACATTCATCACTTACATTCCAGTCACTTCCATAGAGTGCCGAGCAGCTGAGATAGTCGCTTGCAGCTGCCTACAAGTAGCAAATAAAACAGGGAATACCAACAGCATTCTTACGGAAAATCCTAAATGGGACTTCAGTCACTTTACTGTACCAGTATGTCAGATTGAACTGAGGCATCGAGCAAGCAAGTAGAAGGAAGCTTTCTGCGGCACACTGCATGTTGCCTGGTCACCCTGGGGTGCAACGTCTCTGCATGCAGCTCACCCGACTCATTACTGGCACGCCGCCTCAGGAACCTCGTCCAATCTTTGTCCATTGAATAGGAGCTCAAGCCATCAAGCGGGCGTCCTTGGCCACACTGACACATGGTGCCGCAGGCCCATCCGGTGTGGACGCTGATGGCTGGCGCCATACATGTATGTGTTCAGCATTTTCAGATTCATCTATCTCCCTCTGCAATGCACTGGCTGCTGGTGCTCGACGTCTAGCTACGACGTACGTTGACCCGGATTGCCTGGATGCTTTCACCGCTTGCCACCTCATTCCTTTGGATAAGCACCCTGGGATGCGGCCAATTGGGATTGGTGAGGTTTTCCGTAGAATAGTTGGTAAAGCAATTCTCTCAGTATCGGGCAAGCAGGTGCAGGATCTGGCAGGAACAACGCAGTTATGTGTTGGTCCAGACAGCGGTATAGAGTCCGCAGTGCACGCAATGGCCTCCATCTTTGCTGAGGATGATACAGACGGCCTTCTACTAGCGGATGCGCTGAACGCTTTCAACAGACTAAATCGTCAGCTTTGTCTCAGGTGAGTACAACATCTTTGTCCAGCTTTGGCACCTATACTCATCAACGCAGCTTCTCCCATGGAGCCCAGCTAAATTTCCTTGCTGCAGAGTTTGCAATGCGCCTTGTGCCGATTAGACGGCATGGGGGCAATCCAAGAGCGATACTTCTCTTGGCTTAGCCATTTATCCGAGAAGGCACAACCAGGCATGATGGCTACACGAAATAAATTATACTCATCAACACATATCGCAAACTGTCCCATTTGTACGTTGGCGCTGAATGCATCATATCGGAGGAGGGGACAACACAAGGGAATCCTCTTGCTATGCATATGTATACGATCGGTATGATGCCACTTGTTCGACAGGCCGGTACAGTCGGCTCCATTTAGCAGTGGTTTGCTTCACCAAGGCAACCCTTCCAAGTCTGTGCTTGTTGTCAAGGAGAGTCGCTTGGAGGACGCGCAGCGCCTGTTTGACGCCACATGGCATTAACATAACAACCGATGGTGCACGGTATCTTGGCACTGCAATCGGCAAAACTCAATTCTGTGAGCACTGAGCAGTTTGTGGAAATAAAGGTACAGAAGTGGTCGGATGAGGTGCGTCGGCCCATACCGTGCTGACACAGGATTTGGTAAATAGATGGTCATTCGTGTGCCGCTGCATACGGAATTTGGAATCGCTGCTGGGGCCTCTTGATCAAGCCATTGACAATGAGCTGATTCCAGCGCTGACTGGTCGTCCTCCGCCTGGCAACAGTTTGCAGCCTCTTTGCTTTGCCGTGCGTGTCTTGGTGGATTAGGCATGGTAAGGCCCAGCATGCTACCACAACAGTACCAGTCCTCCTGTAATAATCACAGACGGCCTCGTTTGGCACATTGTGTCGGGAGAATCTGCTGTTGGCGATGCAATGCAGATGATTCGACAGCAGCGGCATATTGTTCAGGGACAGGTTCGGCGCCTGCAGTCTGAGCAGCTTGCTTAACACAATCATTCTCAACTCCCCTGACTCGTTCAAGCACTATCAAGCTACTAATGAGGTATCCCACACGCTGGCAGTGTTGGAAGCCCACATCTCGTGAGATAAGTTACCATTTCTCGCTTCCCTCCTGTGCGTTTCTTGCTTATCGTGTTCATGTGTGTATTCAATTTGTTTTGTCCTGATTTCGTTTTGCTTGTTTTTGGGAACACAGCCCCATGCTGTGTGATCAGTCATGTTGAGTCACAAGTAGCAATGGAACGAGGCAACATGCAGCAAGCAGTTGACACTACTTGTCTTCAACATTCCAATGAGTTGCATGGTTTTACTAGAACATTGGCTAGAACACTGAGAAACAATCTCAGCAAAAAATCTCAACGATAATAACCTGAACATTACTGAAAACACATTTAGCAAGCATCTTCACTACCGTGGAGAGAAGATTTCAGGCGCATGGGTTGACTGAAGACCGGAATCTGGAACCAACCTCTACAAAAACACGTAGGAACACAAGCCTAAACATTACGGCCAAGTCAAACTTACTACAAACTTACTACGTTGTCGATATCCGTGTGGAATGACAGATAATTTTGATGCAAGTACATTGAGAACATCTCCGAAGACAAGTGCGAGTGATCCAGGATATCCTGCACTCACAGGCACATAGGAACATGAACAATCAGTGAACAGGAAAGAGAGAGAGAGAGAGAGAGAGAGAGAGAGAGAGAGAGAGAGAGAGAGAGAGAGAGAGGCACACACCATTGACCATTGGACGCCCATCGCCAGAGGCGATGATAGCGATGCTACAGCGGAAGCCATAGCAACTTGTGCTGGGATTGCACCATTCAACAGCTTGCAAGGCTGAAGAATTGACCACCACTATTCAGCCTGGTCTACACCACACAGCTTTGAAGTGGCTTTTTTCTGGCCAGTGAATCCCTACTTTTTGGTCTTTTTTCTTCTTTTTTCCCACACACACATCACACCACATACTCCGGCATGCACTGGCTGTTGGTAACCACCCAGGAGAATGAAAGAAAAGTCAGGAAGAGTCTGAGAAAGAGAAGAAAGACGTGTGTGACCATAATCGTCGGGAATCGAACCCGCAACCTATCGATTGGAAATCGCTGCACATACCACTGCACCATATGGGACACACACACACACACATACACACACACACACACACACACACACACACACACACACACACACACACACACACACACACACACACACACACACACACATGCAGTCACAAGACTGTTTCGACGGATGTACGGTGTCTCCTTCGCTAAAGGAATCAGGCAGAAGCAAGTCCAAGGCAACCCAATCACAATGACTGCGAGCATGCTGCTACTTGCATCGTGACACAAACTCATTAATGACCATGTGGATCCTATCACTGGGTGTGTTATTGGAGCTGATGCTGGCTGCAGTCACTCCGGAATGATTCGTCAGCGTCGCCTGCTTCGCAGTCAGGTAGAAGAGCATCTCGCGGACACAGCCCACGTTCCCGCTAGCCGCCGCCGTATGAAGTGGTGTGTTTCCGCGACTGTCACGCTCTTCGATTATCTGATCGGCGCCCGACTCCAGCAGCAGCTTGAGCAATGGCGGACTAGGAAACTGGCAGAAGTTCTTGCGCGACTTTGCGCCGCTGACGAAGGTCTTCTTGTCGCAGACCAAGTGCAGCGGTGTGTAGTTGTTGTAGCCCTTGTGCAGGACGAAACGCTGGTAGACAAAACGCTGGGCGGCCTCGCGACAGGCCACGAAGTGGTGCGGCATGGTGGACGATAGCTTGTCCCAGACATAGAGCACCGTGAGAAGGATCCGCACTGTTTTCCCACACTCGATACCGCCGAGGGGGTGGCGGTGGAGATTGCTCCAGACAACCTCGAACAGTGCCTTCACGTCGGCATCACCTTCGTTGCGTATCTGCTCCACCAGAAGTTCTGTACATGCCGTCAACGTGGATGTCACCCCCGGCGTTGTTCCCTTCTTCCCGCTGTCCATCTCCAGGCGCAGACAGTGCAGCCAGAGCTTCATGGCCTTGGCCTTGAGGCACACACACACACACACACACACACACACACACACACACACACACACACACACACACACACACACACTACTACTACTACTATGTACAGCTACCCTATCGGGCCACGCCGCTCCCAGAAGCGGGAGACAACGACAAGAAGAGAGAAGAGAAGAGAGAGAAATCGCAAAGTCAACAATATTTGGCATGGCGTTGCAAGTCCTGTGGCCTTGAGAACCGTCTTTCGCAATCACACACACACACACACACACACACACACACACACACACACCTTTGACCTTTGACGCCCATCGCCAGAGGCGATGATAGCAATGCTACGGCAGAAGCCATAGCAACTTGTGCTGGGATTGCACCATTCAACAGCTTGCAAGGCTGACGAATTGACCCTCACTATTCAGCCTGGTCTACACCATACAGCTATTTGAATTGACCTTTTCTGGCCAGTGAATCCCTATTTTTGGTCTTTTTTTGGTCTTTTTCTTTTTTTCCCGCACACACATCACACCACAATCATACTCCGGCATGCACTGGCTGTTGGTAACCACCCAGGAGAATGAAAGAAAAGTCAGGAAGAGTCTGAGAAAGAGAAGAAAGACGTGTGTGACCATAATCGTCGGGAATCGAACCCGCAACCTACCGATTGGAAATCGCTGCACATACCACTGCACCATACGGGACACACACACACACACACACACACGGTCTGGGTGGAGGGTCTGTATTGTTACTTCTTGTTTTCAAACTCGACATAAACACAACAGTTGTCAGGTCCTCGCCTCCATCTGCTTCACCTCGGAAGGGTGACAGCAGCATCCTTCTCCTGTAAAACCGGGAATTTTCGGTGGTGTAATATTTTCCGTATATCACAAAATCAACAGTTCGGTTGCGCGAACATTTCGGATCCAAAAATGCATTTTGAACACTGTGTGGCCTAGGCTTGTTGAATTTTAGGTCGCGTTTTATTTTCGGTAGAAAATAAAAATACCTGTACCGAAGTTACCGAAAATAAATCTCAACCGAATTTTTCCGGTTTTACAGTACATGGTACATCCTGTACACCAGGCACACTTCACACAAGACCGGTCCGCTGTCATGTGTATCCGTGGGTCTCGGTCGGCATACCATCGTCCAGCTAACGAGCTCAGGGAGCTGGCGGTGGTTGAAAGCCGGATCTAAACCAGTTGTGTTTTAGGGAGCATCTCATAAGTTCGCATTTTGTTTCTAAACGTAACGCATTTCGAAACGGGGGTAGGGGGGTAGCGCCCTTTTCGAATAGAAAAATGACTGTTCGCACATTTTCTGGAACTGTACAATCTACTACCGTGCTAGATCCCTGCAGCAAATGAGTGTGTTTACAGGTGGAGATCTACCTGTGTTTGCAGATCAGCTAACCCTTGCACTGCATGCATGCAGGCTACTCAGAGGTGTCAAATGTCAATCCAGCCTGATCAAACCATGTACCTGGCCAGCGTTTACAGGTTTACAGCAGTACAGTTGTTGTGGAGGAACTATGTTTATGTGCGTGTACCTGTCATTGATTGTACTTGTACTCAGTAAATGCAGTACTACTGAGTCTGTATGCCATTCACGACCGCTCTAACAAAACATTCATATTCATATCCATGTACATGTACATGTACATGACTGTACAATCATGTACATAAGCATACCATAGTATGGGGCACGGACGTGTACAGTAGATAAACACAGAAAATGTGCGAAAAGACTTTCGAATAGAGGGGGGAGGTAGGGGGGTAAAGTCTATTCGAAATGCGTTACGTTTGCAAAATAAATGCGAACTTATGAGATGCTCCCTTAGTGTAAAACTCTCGCCACTCAGGAGACATATTTTCCACACCTGTGTACTATTATTAATATTATCTTCCTATCATACCCTGGTTTCTCATCATTGTGTTGCTTTTGCCCGTAAAAGAGGCTGTTTATTTAAAAAAACCCAAAAAAAACCACTTCAGACAAGAGAATATTTTTAACTGCACGGAAGCTTACCTCAGCCTGCGCCAGCGCAGGCTGTCTGGCCTGGGAATGGAGATGTGATGGTAGTTGAGATGAATCATCCTTGCCACCGGTATCACCTGTACCACACAGGGAGACGGGCATCTCTGCTCTGCTTACACGTAGAGCAAAACATGATCTGCCGATGTACTATGCAACACTATTATTGATATAGCCGCATGGAGAAATAAAACTACTTTTGTAGCTCACAACTTTTATTTTGAGTTTGCAGTTGTTGACTTTGCACCGCAAGAAAAGTAAATGAAAGTTTGTTCCCCACTAAAGTTTTAACGGAGCCAATGTGAATACTGGACTGTGCACAGGCTCAGGACACTGTGCAGCCCCAGACCTGTGAACACTGGGCCGTACACTGCCACTGGTTCAGGGCGCTAACTTATTCAAGCGATGGGATGTCATTGAGCACGACTGTACACTGTACTGGTCCAGTACATGTATTCTACACTCATACATACATGTACGCAGGGTCAAAGGCTCTGCCCTACATGGGTATTGAGCACTCTTCGGACAGTGAAGCAAACCACTTGACTACGTGTACGCAGGGTAATACAGCCACTGTAAAGAGCTCCTGGCACAGCTTGGAATAGTCCAGGTCAAACACCATTATCAGATACACCAGGTTATACTAACGACTAAGTAATACAGAGTTCGGGCACTTTCAAAGAATGCCAAATTGACATTGGTCACACTGAGCATCCACTGCTAGCAGAACGATGATGGCTAGCTTAGACATGCACAGGAGGACTGAGCACACACTACATGAGTGTCAGAGTGACATCTCACAGACTGAGCACACACACACACACACTACATGAGTGTCAGAGTGACCTCTCACAGACTTACGCTTGCAGTAGAGTACTTTGCCCAGCGCTCTGAACAAGAACAGCGCCATATCACGACCGCCGACAGATACACCATCACTGGTGGCAGACACCATGGAGCAACAAAAACAAAAGAACAGGACAGAAGAGGAAACTCAAAGCAATGGCAATGCACACATGCAGCACGTATACACACAGACAAAGACACAGGCATCCTCAATTGATCATGAAACAAGTCCCCCCCCCCCCTCTTGCAAATTAACATGAAGCTACAGGACTGCACTACTACAGTGCTGGCCAAAGAAATCCAACCTCATGAATTAAAATAGCGCCGGGCACTGTGCAGCCCTAGCACTACACACACTGGTCTGTGCACTCAAACACGACGCTACTTTATTCATGAGGTTGGATTTCTCTGGCCAGCACTGCACTAGTAGTAGTAGTAGTAGTAGTAGTAGTAGCACTAGGAAGAGCACATCGAGGCACACACACACACACACACACACACACACACACATACACCCACACACTACACACACACACACACACACACCGCTCAGTATGCATCATGTACTGAGGTACTGGATGGCATTGCAGGGTTCTAGCCAAAGGGGCGAGGGAGTGCAGCACCTAACTACTCTGCTTGTGCAACCCCTGTTCATTTTGTGTATTCCAGTTCTCACAACTACGAGTAGTAGCAAGAGTACATAAACCAGAGTGTGCAACTCGGGATGGTTCCTGTGGGAGCGTAATTCGTGCACTACGTCATTTCTGACGGCATGGTAAGCCACAGGTACGGTGAAAAGTTGCGTAACCAGTCGCGGTGGTGCAGGTCACTGAGTTTGTCCTGATTTCGGTTTTTTGATACGGATAGCCTGGTGACTTTACTTGTCGGTGGATGTGGCAGCGTACACAGTCACACAAAACACCGAAATCCTGAAACAGGATGTCTAAAATCAAGCAAACTTGGCTGATTTCCGGGCTATGAAACATGAAAATTTGAGCTGTACGCAAGTCGCGGCTTGGCTGACCTCATCAGGGTGACGTAGTGCACGAACTGCGCTGTTTCAGATCTGATATGCACAGTTGCACACTCTGGTTTATGTACTCTTGGTAGTAGTAGTAGTAGTAGTATTGACATATCCGCGGCAAGCCGCTTATGTACAACGGCATGGGAGAGGATAACAAAAAATGAAAATATATTGTTGGGGAAATCCACGCTATTATCGAATATTCAACAATGACGGGTGTGGGGTTATACCAAAATCCCATAATGTGGAAACTACGAGTAAAATGTGGCAAAATGTGCACGCTGCGCCCGTACATTGTATTTTGTGTCATGAGCAAAAATTCAAAATTAGAAAATGGACAAACTGTCTATTTCCTCTGCTCCCTACTATTTTCTCCTGGCCAGAGCCCTGGCATTGGCCGATCATAATAATATAAATTAGAATACAATGAAGGCAAAGCTTACGCTGTGGACACTGCTGATGTTGCCTGGCCGCGTGTGGCACTGGGACGACTTGATAAGGATGCTGACGCGGATTTCGAGCCGCGACTCGACGATGAATGGGATAAAGCATTGGCTTTGGCTGCATGAAGCTGGCCACGTAAATCCCGCGTGTCTACACGAGATCAGGAGAGAGAGAGAGAGAAAGAGAGAGAGAGAGAGAGAGGGGGGGGGGGGAGAGAAGTAGAGAGAGGGAGACACACATACGCATACACACATACACGTGCGTGCACACACACACACACACACACACACACACACACACAAGCAAGCAAGAAAGAGACAGGCAAAGAAGTCAAAAGAGAGTTAGTTCACGCAGGAGGAGAGGGACATCTTCAATCAAATCCTTGGAATGGGCAGAGACCAGCAGCCCACATATTCTTTCACAACGATACGGCGTCAGACTGCTACACAATTTCTAGTGCTATGCAGGATGTGTACCATGATCACTAAGCTACAATATGTGTGCTCTTTTAGCAGCTCCTGACATGAACGTTTCGCGAACTCCCGCTCTGCAGAACCGCTCTAGCAATGATGTGTTGACAGTGTGATCCAGCCCCTATTTTGGCACTTTCATCGATGTTACGTTTGAAACTGCATGCATTGTGGCTGAGAAGGCCGTTCCGAAGAAGAATGGAAATCCGATTCTGGCCATGACGGTGACCAACATAACACCAAGGTAGGGGAGGGGAGTTACGCCATGTTGTGATGGAACAAACCAATTTAGTTGACTGACCTCGCCTGCATGCAAACTGCAGCGAGTTGACTGCGCTGCGAACGTCACCGCATGATGACGCCGCGAGACCTTCAATCGATGCCTTGTCCAGCGACGCCTTGGAGCTCTCCGCGGATGCTATGCGCGTCAGACACTTGACCAGGCTGGTCTGGGCGACAGGATTGAAGCTGAGCATGTGTGCGCGCGCACACACACACACACACATACACACACACACACACGTGCGCGCGCATACACACACACGATGTCACAGTGAACAGTTTAGATATATTCCTTATCGAAATACCAGCGATGCTGGCAGAACAAGACAGTATGATAGTACAACAGAGTGTCAGAGTGTCTCTTTTGCAACAGTCCCCCTGTAGCCAGGTCACAAGGTAACCAGCTATCAATTCTCTGACACAGTGTACAATGTATGCCTAAAAAAAGGAAGGGGTAGCTAAAAGACAAAATAGTGTAACCGTTTTTTCTAGGGGTGTCAACGGGGAGTACGGTACCCGTGCTGCTCGTAATTAGAGCTGGTATTCGGGTAGCAGTTTGCTCCTGAGAACCCGATTGGGTAGTTGTAGTACGGTGTTTTCGCAACGGTGCATGTAAGAAGCATGGTTACGTGCTTATCGTACACTTTCTATGTAGTGCAAATGCACACTCACTGTACAAACTATGTCAAAATTACCCGATAGGGTACCCGTACTACCCGGATCAAAATACCCGAATTCGTTACCCGACCAAGCCCCTACCCGTTGCAGCCCTAATTTTTTTCAATGGAACTGAGCCCCAAGACACGCCTATCATCACTGAGAATAGTACAGACCAGCGAGAACGTGAGCACTCTCTGGTATGTACACCATGGAAACTGGATCAACCCGGGCACAAGTGGTAGTTTTGATGTCTTTTTGGACGAAATCCCCAAACAATTAATCGATGTTGGAAAGGAAAGTTGTTTGCCAGGAATTAACGAATGGCAATCGCATGATTACTATTAATATTACTACTAACTACAGTTGTGCAGGAGATAAGTGAGTTGTCCACCGTGGCTTCCACCCAGCCACAAGCAGCTTATGCAGTGTACACCAAACGTTCTCCGGCACAAGTGGTCATTCATCGCCCGCACAATGCCAGGCGTTGCCTCGCACCTCGAGCAGCTGGAGTCCACCATCTCCGAGTCGTTTATTCCCGCTCTTCTTGGTCGTCCCCAGCCCGGAGAGACGGAACGCCAAGTTCTCGCGCTCCCAAGCCGCTACGGAGGCATGGGGATTGTCTCCCCAGTATCCCTTGTGAACCAGTTTCCTTCCTCCCTTACCATCACCGAGAGCTTAGTTCAGCGCATTTTGAGCCAGGATACACTGCCACAGGAGGAGGCGGACAACACCAGGGCAGCCAAAGCTAAAGCCAGGGCAGACGCCAGAAAGACGGAGCAGCGTCATGCCAAGGAGGTGTACGATGGCGTGGATGGAGACCTGCAGAGGTCCATGGATCTTGCGGCTGAAAAGGGTGCGTCGAACTGGCTCACCTGTCGATCACTCAAGCATCATGGGTTCTCGCCACACAAGGGCGCGTTTCGAGATGCTGTCTGCCTCCGCTACGGGTGGACTCCGCCCCACCTCCCCCCAGAGCTGTGCCTGTGGAGCTGCCTTCACTGTCCCGCACGCCTTGTCTTGCCCAGTAGGTGGCTATCCGTCTCTGCGGCACAACGAGCTGCGGGACTTGACCGCTACCATGCTCACATCAGCAGCTTATGATATCAGCATTGAGCCACGCCTCCAGCCGTTATCTGGTGAGAATTTTCATCACCGGACGGCTATCCGTGAGGATGGTGCCATGCTTGATGTTGCTGCCAGCGGGGTTTGGGGTGGCCGGTTTGAGCGAGCTTTCTTTGATATTCGGGTGTTCAACCCTCATGGTCGCTCGAACTCGGTCCACTCCATCCCCGCCGCATACGCAAAACACGAGCGTGAGAAGCGTCGGCATTATGAGGAGCGTGTTCGCGAGGTGGAGCATGCCACCTTCGTTCCCCTCGTATTCAGTGCCACCGGAGGCCAAGGCAAGGCGGCAACTGCCCTTTACAAGCGGCTCAGACTGATCATCAGCAACAAGAGGAATGAGCCTTACTCCATCACAATGGCATGGATTAGATGCAGTTTGGGGTTCGCCCTTCTTCGCTCGGCCATTGTGGCCTTCCGAGGACACCGGTCCCGGAGCAGAGTTGCAGTAGCTCAACCATCATCGACTGAACTGGTGGCTGCTGCATGCAATTTGCATTTCTGAACTGCGGCATGTGCGTAGAACTCAAACAAACATGTACGCACTGCACTGACTGTCTTTAAAGCTTTGTAATTGTTCTTATCAAGTCTTGCTCTAATATGTAGTTTATTTTGCCCGTAAAAGAGGCAGTGGTGAAGACTAAAAAAAAGATTAAAAAAGGATAGACTCGGATGAAGAGCCAAGGATTAATTTATAGTAAAGAAAAAAGACCAAGGAACTACAAGTTACGCGATAATGTCCACTAACACCACCAGTTACTACCGTCGGTCAGTGTCGTGCAATGTTATCGCATGAGCTGATTGTTTAGTAACTGGTGGTGTTAGTGGATATTATAGCATAACTTGTAGTTCCTTGGTCTTTTTCTTTACTATAAATAAATCCTTGGCTTTCCATCCGAGTCTATCCTTGCACAACTGTAGTTAGTAGTAATAATAAAATGTGATTGCCATTCATTAATTCCTGGCAAACAACTTTCCTTTCCAACATCGATTAATTGCTAGGGGATTTCGTCCAAAAAGACACCAAAACTACCACTTGTGAAGTACTATAAACTAACTTCAGTAGTAGTGCTTCGGAATGACAACACCTAGAATACATGTACATGTACCCCTAACACCCACCCCTAACACCCACCCCTAACACCCACCCCTAACACCCACCCCTCATTACCAGCCTATTATGAACTTACTGGATACTATTGATGCCAATCTGGCCAAGTATCCTCTCTGGAAACAATTGAGCCGTGGATATGTCTGAGCGAGGACTATCCGATGCCACAAACACCAGCGGACTGCAGCCAAGCTTGGCATAGTCTCTGCAAAGCACATAGCAATAACACAAACAAGGGCAATCATGCTCAGTAGGATAGGCGCGGATGCATGCACGTGTGTGTGTGTGTGTGTGTGTGTGCGTGTGTGTGTGTGTGTGTGTGTGTGTGTGTGCGTTTGCGTGTGTGTGTGTGGTACATGGTGTGTGTGTGTGTGTGCACGTGTGTTACGCGTGAAGTCATTGTTAAGAATAAGAGTGTGTGAATGGCCCATGGAAAACAAACACTTGACACACACGACTACATACTTGGTATTCTTTTCAGAAACTCCAAAAGCTCAGAGCCAGAAAGATGCCAACATGTTTTAGCTCCACTTGGCACTTACCCAAGTATGCTGTGAAGAAGACTGGGCTGCCGATACAGAGCGTTGGGTAGTTCCTACAACAGATCATGAAACCAGCACCACCAGAAACAAAGTCCCATCAAGTCAACTCATCCACAGTGTAAACAAACAGAGTCATCAAAGTCTAACAAAACCGGAGATGAAGCAAAGGAAATTAGTAACACAAGCCTTGAAATCTTTAAAAAAGAACTTATCACTACATGCATACCCTTCAGCAAGAGTGCTTTTTTTCATGTCCAGATTACTAGCATACCATAGGCAGGCAAACTCTCGCTCAAAGCAAGGGCCATTTGAGTGTGGCCATCAGAACTGTACCTCGATCATCAGAACTCGCCGCGCATTGCCCGCTCCTGCCAGGCCCTTCAGCGCTATGGAGCCGTACTTGTTGGCCCGCAGCAGGAACTCACGGAAACTCTGCACTTCCGACTCGTACGGCATAGCGTCACTGTCACCGCCACCACCTGCAGGAGGAAGGGACATTGAAATCAGTATGGCTACGAGTACATACAGGAAGGGCAGTGAGAGATACAAGTGTACTCTATTCCTAATACATGTACACTCAAACGCCTCTTATCCGGACGCCTCAGATACGGGCACGTCTCTCTACCGGGCACCTTCAGCTTGAGGGCCTATAGCACAAATGCTTCGAATTTGGGGTTTTTGAACTTTTTTCCGTGTGTGGAAGTGCTTATGTTTCACTGCCAACCTATGTAATCCCCACATTTTTATCAATGGGTTCCCTTTGTATCCTCAACATGTGCAATACGTGCCAAATAAACTTCTTCAAAAAATGATATCATACATGGTAGGTGAGTTATTCTGAGATACGGGCAAATCTGAGATACGGGCAGTGCCCGGTCCCAAGGTGCCCGGATAAGAGACGTCCGAGTGTACATGTAACAGTTGCATGCATACAGATGTTCGTGCATACAGAGGCAGCAAAAGCAACAAATATCTACAACAAGAGCACCTGATCACTCCCGGACAAACTAACAGACTAAATAACTCACGAGATGACTGCCAGCTACTGGAGATAGTTGGGTTCTGCCATTCATGCAGGTCGGCATGGAGAGAGCGGCATAGGACTTGCACTGTTGTGGATTTACCACAGCCGGCCGGGCCTGTCAACAGTGTGATTGGAGGTACCCAGTTCGCCTGACAGGAGGAGAGACACACAGAAAATAACCATGGCACGGGGTTTTAGAACAAAAGCCCACCGCCTTGTAGTCCTACAGCACCCTGTTGGAGCTCTATTCCTTAGCTCCCTTCCTTGGATGAGCATGAACACATCGCATGCACGATGGACAATTCAGGGTGTAGCAGACTACAAGCAACAGGTGCTAAAGCCACCTCAACTCTCTCCGACTTCGAGCAAACAACCATTCCTCCCACAGTGGGAGTTTCAGGGGAGATAATTCTACTGTTCGAATTTGGGTTCACAGGTTGCTCAGGGCATGCTTTAAATCCAAATACCCCAGGCTAGCACCTTTCCAGACTACAGTTAGTATACGCTTGTGGGTTTCACCAAGAGTACATAACCCCCCAGAGTGCGCCAGTTCACTTATCAGATCTGGGACGGCGAAATCCGTGTTCCACGTCATAATAATGACATCATGAGTAGGGGCAGTGTGGACGTGGTACACCGCGTCGATGGAATGAGGCAAGTCCGACGCAAAAAATGACGTACATCACGGATTACGCCGTCTCACAACCCCATCCCAGTTGCGCACTCTGGGGGTTATGTACTCTTGGTTTCACCAACAGTATACAGAGAACAGCATAACAGTACAGTATAGTGCTGTACTCTGTATACTGTAGTACAAAGTACAGCACAACAGTATACAAAGTACAGTGCAACAGTATAGCGAGAAGAGGTTGAGTACATACACTGCCACGCTTTGTTGAAAAAGTCCGCTCCAACCAGTGCTGCACGTCTTCGATCTTCTTGCGGTGCACTGCCAGGTCATCCTAACGGCAAAGACAGACCCACATCATCAGTCAGGATATGATGTCATTATTAGTCAGGATATGATGTCATTATCAGTCAGGATAATGATGTCATCATTAGTCAGGATAATGATTTCATTATTAGTGAGGATATGATGTCATCATCAGTCAGGATATGATGTCATCATCAGTCAGGATATGATGTCATCATGAACACATCCGCCCTTCCCCAAGACGTATCGGCGGCTTGACCAGAAAACCTACAGTGGTGGCAGCTGAAATCCAACCCCAGCTTGGTGCGCTCACATTGGCAAAAATCCAGTACGCGCTTGCACACTACCAAATAGAGACGGCTAGAATCGGTGCTGCATTCGAGCACGAAAACCTGGCGTTGGATTTCAATTGTCACCACTATAGTTTGTCTCCGCACCTTCACTCAGTCACTGCTATGAAAAAAGGATGAACGTTTCTTGAGCTATCAGTTATCGCCTTCTTGGTACTCAAGTACATGTAGCGATGACCACAGGTTCAGATGCTCAAAAGCATTCAATACTGATGAAAACTAACCAGTGTCTTCGGCTTGTGCTTGTCACACCATGTCAGCAGTGAGCCAGAACCTACGCATGCACGCACGCACACACACGCACACACGACATAGGAAGAAGAGCAGAGTTTCACAGTACAATGAGCATAAGCCCTATAGGGCACGGAGCAGCACAAACCTAGGACGAAATGGACAGCTGCCTCTCACAATAAGTGTCCGTGCCTACGAGTCCCTCGTTTGTCACCAGTATGGACATTTTCATTACCCTCTGGTACATGTATTCACAAGGGGTAGCCGCTATCACAATATTTACTGCGGAAACAGCATGATGAAGCACCGAATGGTGAAAATCGTCCGTACAAGTGGAGTGCAGGCACCACCGCATCAGTTCTATCAAGCACCACACGTGTTACCAGGTAGCAGCATCTCTTGCTTGTCTCACCTTTGCCAGCTGTAGAGTTCAGCTTGGAAGCAGTGGTGGCTGGCTTAGGGGCATTGGCTGGCGCCGTGGCTGAAGTGCTGCCAAATGATGAAGTGACCCATGACGACACCACTCTCTGAGACGATGGCTAAAGAAACAAAACAAGAGGGGAAGTGCGTGAGAGTGTGTGAGAGTGTGTGAAGGCGATGATGCACAGCGCAGACAAAATGAAATACTCGCCCTAGTAGTAAGTTCAGTGTACGAAAAACTATCGCTGGGTACAGGAGAACAGAAGATCAATAGAGGAAGTCCAAATCAGAACTACACTGTCTAAAACCAATACCACAAGGAGACAGTACCTGGGAGAGTTTGGTGGAGGAGTGGCGAGAATCAGCCAGGTCAACATCAACTGGACCATCACAACGCAAACAGTACACAACAAACACATTCATCAGGGTGGTTGTTTGGAGGGAGAGAGAGAGAGAGAGAGAGAGAGAGAGAGAGAGAGAGAGAGAGAGAGAGAGAGAGAGAGAGGGAGAAAGAGACGGAGAGAAGTTTGCCAGATCGATCACAAATGGTTTGGGAAAAGTCACGCAGATTTGAAGGATCCATTGCTGCCACCTGCTGTTGTTTGTTTCTCACCGGACAAAACACAGTGCACTGTGTGAATTGGGCCAAGCCACGCCTACTGATAAAGTGATAACATGCAATATGCAACACTGCACGGTGAACACACCTTTGGATTTCCGTGTACGCTTGGCAGGTGGCTTTGATCTGTTCAAACGCAAAAACAAACATCCACAACAGGCATGCAGCAAAAAAAAGAAAAAAAGGAGATTTCACTGCACCCATCTTGGAAGACAGAACATGGCTAAAGTCACCCACACATACGTATGCCTGACGCATGTAAATAGAGACATGTTCAGTGTAAGGATATGATGGGCTACCAGCTGAACAGGCAGTCCTAAGTTAGTGCAAGTCACACACACACACACACACACACACACACACACACACACACACACACACACACACACACACACACACACACGCGCGCACACGCACGCACACACACCTTGAGTTTCTACTTCACACGTACAAAATATCTACATAAACTCACGCTATCTCAACCACATCGAAGTCTTCGTCCACATCCACATCTTTCCTTCCTCTTCTTCCGAGCCCTGCACACAGTGTTACAGCGCTACACGCATCAGCGGTGACGCCAAGAGGTAAGAGTGCGCAACTGGTTGCACACGGGATCTCCGGTGGCAAAAACTCACATTGAGTGATACACAATCACTGCAGTTACATCCCGTATATACAGTGCAACAGAGGCCAGTTTATAGTTCTGCCATAGACTTCGTTTCCTTTCCTCCTCCAGTTCTACTGGTTTACACGCATTATTCACTTGAAAGTAAGAGTGGCGAGGCTTCCCGCAGTTTCACATAAGAAACATTGTTCAGAGAGCACACCTGCTCCTTTCCAGTTACCCTGCCATTATCCAACTCGTTTCTGGTATACAGTCGACGTTTTACAATGTTTTGGCAAAATTGCCCTCATCATCAGGTCTGCAGTGGTGTGCAAGCTTCCCAATGACCAGTTACTAGCATAAACTGGTAGTATAATGCTTTGATGATGTGTGGCACTAGCTGTGACATGATAGCTATGATGCAAAAATTAACAACGCCAACATGTACCGTAAAAGTCCGTAAATAAGTACGTATTTACTTTCGAATTTAGTGACCACACCCGTACTAACTTTCGGGCGGGTACTGACTTTCGGGCACGAACTAACTTTCGGACCTGACTTGTGTGTAGTGGAGAAGTCATTTTCATGTCGATGTACATGCTACGTGCAGCATGTGCGCATCGTACCGGTACTTATTTCGGGCAGTATGTTTATCGGGCTTGACTTGACTTCAACAGACAGAGCCAAAAGAATGAAGGGGGTATTTCTTTCGGGCAGGTACTTATTCACGGACTTTTACGGTAATGCCAATGTAACGACGTGTTGATAAATTAGTGTACTTGTACTAGCAAGATAGTAGCAAGGGAAGGCGACAGGGCAAGCACGAAGCTGAAGGCAGTGGAGGTACGAAACTTGGGACCACAGATAAACACTAGCGCTGAATGGACACTGCTATGAATAGGACAGCTCCCTTCTACTCCAGTATCATGTAAAACTACAACGCAGCGCGATACTCACGCTTCTATTTTACATACTTGGCTGATGTTTGACATTAGTTGCTAGAGTTTGCTACATCGTACATCGTAATTGGCACTGATGTGTGTGTGTGTGTGTGTGTGTGTGTGTGTGTGTGTGTGTGTGTGTGTGTGTGTGTGTGTGTGTGTGTGTGTGTGATTATGGTCACACACGTCTTTCTTCTCTTTCTCAGACTCTTCCTGACTTTTCTTTCATTCTCCTGGGTGGTTACCAACAGCCAGTGCATGCCGGAGTATGTGGTGTGATGTGTGTGCGGGAAAAAAGAAAAGAAAAAAAAATGAAAAAGACCAAAAAAGGGATTCACTGGCCAGAAAATGTCACTCCAAATAGCTGTATGGTGTAGACCAGGCTGAATAGTGACGGTCAATTCTTCAGCCTTGCAAGCTGTTGAATGGTGTAATCCCAGCACAAGTTGCTATGGCTTCTGCCGTAGCATTGCTATCATCGCCTCCGGCGATGGGCGTCAAAGGTCAAGGTCAAAGGTGTGTGTGTGTGTGCGCGCGTGCGTATGTGTGAGGTTGCTTGTGACCTACATGAATTTATCACCACATCATTACTTTGGCACCAAACGTTGGTATTTCTAGTTTGTTTGAGCACAGCTAACATGCCACAGCACTGTGACAGCAGGTGTGATGTGTCAGAAAATACACTATATAATTGCTCCTTTGTCGGCTTCCACACCATTACAAATCTGATGATGGCGATGTTGCTGAGACACTGTGGACAATTGAAATGTCTACTGAAGTAAAAGAAAGGAGTTGGATGATTGCAGGATAACTGGGAAAGAGCAGGTCTGCTCTTAACCCAGATGGACTGCCACATCCCTGATAGCTTTTGCACTCCTCAGACAGACAGACAGACAGACAGACAGACAGACAGACAGACAGACAGACAGACAGACAGACAGACAGAGAGAGAGAGAGAGACAGAGAGAGAGAGAGAGAGAGAGAGAGAGAGAGAGAGAGAGAGAGAGAGAGAGAGAGAGAGAGAGAGAGAGAGAGAGAGATAGAGAGAGAGAGAGAGAGAGAGAGCACAAGTTGTCCTGTAAGAAGGAGCAGCACAGCAGTTACACTGTGACTAACCTGCTGAAGACGACGATATCAGCGAAGACTGTGAAGAAGCAGTGGAGCGGCGTGTACTACCGGAGCGGGATGAAGTTGTTCGCAGTGCAGAAGAGCGTCTGGATGAATTGGACATCCTGTGTGGGGAACAAGAACATCCACTGGCGCTATGAGCATGCTAACAGTGAGTAACTAGCACACGCCATAGCGGCATACCGGTATTACTGATAACTTATACGTACAGTGCTGCTCAAGTGTACTCCGGGCAGTGTCAGTCAGCTAGAGCCAGCTGCAGACTGGCAAACACTGGGCTGTGCCCCGGCGCAGGGCGCTAACTTATTCATGTGCCCGGATTTTTCACTGAGCATGACCGTAGCTGGCGTGCGTACAAGCAGCACCAACAGGGCAGTATGCGGAACGAGCATTTAACCTGAGGGTAAATCCACAGTAACAAGCATTGGTTTTATTCATGAGTTGAGGTAAAATTTGAGACATAGAGAGCTTTTTCGAGGTTGTACCAACGGTCACTTTTCGGGGCCACGTGCGAGAAATTTTGAATCGCTGGTGAACAGGCGAAGCCCGGTTCACGTTCACTTTGTATGGGAATGGATGTGTCGAGGTGAAAGAAGCAGTAGAATGGCGCTCCACTTGATGTCCGACACCGCGTTGAGTCAGAGCAGTTGCCAGGAAGCCCTTCCATGACTTGGGCGAAAAAGAACAAGCTTCAGAATCGTTCCGAGCGCTGGTGGAGACCAACCTGTCACATTTCGTATACTTTTCAATGCATTTTGACATGCGACCTGTTCACCACAATCTCGGGGTGATTGCCGGGGCGGTGGCGGGAAAGGCGTCCTTGAAAAAGCTCTATTCCAGGCTTTTCTTCATGTGCTAAGCGTAGGTTACTAGTACGCATGTTTGCCTGGTGTGCATGCTCTGCTGGCTGGCGCGCAAATGTTGTGGTCATAGTCGCAGCTGGTTCAGTGTCTTTCCACATAAACTATGACATTACCCCCTTCCACCAGCTATTTTGACCTGGCTAGAACCCTGATATGGTGTGGCGAGTATAATCGTCATGTATTGTACATGTGCACACACAACCTCCTGATTGTTCAACATGGCAGAGACTAAGGTCATACTGATCAGACTATTGCTGTGAATTTTCTACCACAATCGGATAGAAACTGCACTGATTCCTTCTTCTTTTTTGGAGTAAATTGTATTTGTATCACTCACCGTTCAGGTAGTTATGTCCACGCCAATACTATTAATTTTATTAAGTGAACCACCTTTCAGCAAATAATTGGAGGCAGCTTCGAAGTCCTTTCAATTCAAACTCATCAGCTACTGACTCCAAGTCCAAATCTCAAGACAAAATATTTGCCACGACGTCTACACTAGGTCTATTTACTAGCAATTGTACTACCAGTGAGATGTTTTGGAATGCAATCAAATCCAAACTCGACTACGCAACTCGTTTCTCTGATGTTTTAGCTGGTGTTGTGATTTTCTTCCTCACCAGTGCAGTATCACCAGTTCAGCACTCGGCAGCTCAGAACCAACAAGCTTCTTTCTACTTTTCAAAGTCAGCGCGCTGAGCATGCACTGCTCGTCACCACACACGTCACCGGTAGGGGAGCACAAAAAAACACGAGAGTACACAGAAAAAAGTGTACAATCAATCATGTCAAGAGTAGACCCAGGTGCTCGAAGTCCGTACATGGTATCCTAAGTTCGTACGCCCATAATTTCGTGTTCTGTTATTGTATTCGACTCAAATATTTTATGGAGGGGACAGTGTGGTATGTTCTCCTCGCGTACCAATTTTCAGGGATCTACGATCAGCAGAAGTCCCATACCACGGGAGTGGGTTTTCGAGTGTCCATACGAAATACAAATTGGGTTACATTTCATGCAAAAATCAACTTTGCCAAGACCGATTTCGAACGGACACAGCGTCAAACAGACCTTCACTCAATCATCAAGAGCCAGCTTAGAGCTGACAATGGCCAGAGGAGAAGAATTTACAGAGAACCACCAATCCTTGCAGAAAGGTTGACACTCCTGGCATCTCCACCACTGTTTTCCCGCGGTTTTCACAGCGCAGCTGCTTCTTCTCTGAGCCGACTAAAAACAGCTTGCATTTCGGCAACAAGCTACGCTTTTGCAAGAAATACCGGTGGAGGCACATGCCAAACATATCCCTTCGGTGCTTTCGTCGTAACCGAGGGATTGCAAGTTAGCAATTAGCAGAAATATGTGTGTATTTCGAGTCACCTCTGATCAGTACGGACTTAGAGTACCCTCTGCGACACCAAAATTTGATATGAAAAATGAGCGAACTCCAGAGAAACAGATCGGATCGAAAGATGGCCTGGTTCAATCGAGCCTGGCCTCAAAACAAACTTGGACAAGATACCTTCCATCCACGAGCAGGATTCTGGCAAGTGATCATTGCTAGTGTGAGTTTCAGCTCGGCAAACACACACTGTAAACGTGTACGGACTTCGAGCACCTGGGTCTACTCTTGATCATGTACATGTACATAATGTACCAAATAAATTGTTTGAAATATTCAAGTACTATTACCCTTACAGTATTAGTTTCAATCTCTGTACTGTGTGATGCTCTGCCAACAAAGCCGCACGTCTTAGAGAATCTCCTCCACACTGGCTAGCACTCTGAGTCGTTCGAAGGTGACATCGCGTTTTAGCAGTAGGATCACTGGATCAGGATCTAGGATGGGACACGGTTCATTTAGAAGGATAAATAACTCAGTCCACGTCGAGACCTGATGTGACCGTTCCACAAGCTGCTGGGCATCCACTCATTGTCATAGCTTCATCAGACGTCTACGTCTCACCAAGAGCGGTTCGCTGCAATCGTTGGAGTCTTTGCAAAGTTTTAGTGTGATGGAACTATGGCCTGACAGAAGCAATGGCCAATGCTGAAACAAGTTTCATAGAAGGCGACGTAAGTTTGCTGAGTAAAGTTTGTAACATACTTGGAAAGATCCACTTACAAAACAAAAACTGTTCAGGTCTTGGAAGTATGTACCATGTGTCAAGAGAATTATTGTACAGGTACCTCGTGTGTTATGTAGGAAAATCTTGGTGCAGGCCTATTATTTAAACATTATGTCTACTTGTACAACGATAGAGTGTATGTCAGGTCAAGAATGCTCAAATACTCAATTCCGACCCAAAGGGCATACTTGCGGCCCTCCACTTTCACGGCCCCTGACGCCCTGGAAGTGGTACGAATGCGGCTGCACGTACACATCTACCAGTACAGTGATGAAATCGAAGCTGGTCCAGAGCGTCAGTTTTGCACTGCGGGTCAGATTTCAGTGAGCGCAACTGTAGAACCAAACTTTGCTGGCCTCAACATGAATATGCCACCTGGCCATGCTCATCATAAACGTCCCGGCTAGCCTCTCTTTTCCACACATGCTGGGTATGCATTCGAACTGAAGAGCAGTCCAAAGAACTATGATCACTGCATTGATGAAATGATTGTGCTCTGTGTGTGCTTGTGTGTGTGTGTGTGTGTGTGTGTGTGTGTGTGTGTGTGTGTGTGTGTGCGTGTGCGTTTGCGTGTGTGTGTCTCTCTCTCTCTCTCTCTCTCTCCTCCCTCCCTCTCTCTCTCTCTCTCTCTCTCTCTCTCTCTCTCTCTCTCTCTCTCTCTCTCTCTCTCTCTCTCTCTCTCTCTCTCTCTCTCTCTCTCTCTCTCTCTCTCTCTCTCTCTCTCTCTCTCTCTCTCTCTCTCTCTCTCCATGTTCAGAGCGTATTTGAACAGCCTGGTGAGTCCGGTGGTGACGCCAGGAATAGCTCCAGTAAGTTTTGCTGTACTGCAGATAGTACTCTTCCACTTTCCCTATGTTTGGCAATGTGCAGCAACAGGACTACATGCAGGTCATGCAGGGTCGTGTGAAGCATGGCTTTCTCACTCAGGTGCCAGGCACTGTGTCCATGGGGCGTCGGAGCTCATTTCCGGTCACTCTCATTCATCTGATAAGCGTATATCCTGGCAGTTGCCATGGCTACAAATTCAACTGCTTGTACTCCACCGTGTGGGTCTGCAGCTTTGTGTACACATACTTCTATCAGTCAAGCAGTGTAAAGTTAAAGCTGGTGGGCTGCAGACTTCTGGTTGGCAGTTCGTGCATTTCATTTTCGTTCGTTTTTGAAGCATGCTGTTGTTAAAATTGGTCTACCTTGCATTGTTCATATTGTGATTGTTTTTGTTCTGAAGATCCAAGCAGTATACAGGGGCTTAGCAATTCCGAAGCACTGTCTTTGCTACGCTACCATCTGAAGAAGGATGTTCTTGAATGGCATCGCGATGACACTGTTGGGCCAGCATCAACACGAGCTGGACCTTGGCGTCGGCTTCGAGAGTACTGCCGTGAACTGCAGCTGTATGGGTGTAGCTTCGGCTTTCTTTTCCTGTCCATGCTGCTATTGGCTGTCGGTGCCGGCACAGTGCAGCATTATCAGTGAGTTGCCCTTGCACGTATGCACATGCTCACACACGCACACATGGACACACACACACACACACACTGTGACACACACACACACACACACACACACACACACACACACACACACACACACACACCATACCCCAGGTTCAGGAGATACAGCACTGTGCTCTAAATGCTATGAATTCTCCCGCTTTGCTCTGTACGTTTTATTCACATCTTGTAATTTTGTGTTTTGGGGCTGCCTGAAAATTGGTCTAGTTGATTATCTCCGTACGTGTGATTTACCACATGTCTGCAACGTTGAAAAAAATCTTTCCGTTCTTGCCCAGTTCTCGCTGTTGCGTCTGTGATGGCCGAAAATGTTTTCAGCTCAGTGCCTTTGTTTTGTGTGCAGGGTTGCCGTGATTGTTCAGGCGGTAGTGGTGGTCGTATTGACCATCCTGTCCATTGTGCACAGCTCACTGAGCTATCGCTGGAAGAACACTGAGGTGCTCAACAAGGTTACGTCCTTTCTAGATTGGGTCAAAGGTAAGGTTGTCACGTTAAAGGGGCACTCCGGGAATATTTTCGGTGGTGTGTTCTCTTCATGGGTGCCTTGTATGGCCCCCAAGGAATGGGGAATCGCGAAAACTAGACCCAAAAAGTCGATATATGAAGCCAGGGAGGGCCAAGTTTGTCTCCTCTTTTGATGGTTTTGATGACGTCACGTGTGATTAGTATTCAAATTCTCTGCATTTGAAGATCTTAGTTGTTTGAATTTTCTGGTGATGAAGAACGATGTTTGGTCGACATTCCCAAGCTTCACAACTGCGGACCTACTCTAAGGAACCTGAAGGACCCTCTGAGGTGCCCCTGGTAGAAGCGCAGCCTGATGAGGGCCAGGAGATTGGAGCGGACGACTTCACTGGTCCGCGTACGAGGATCCCGAAATTCTCTATATGTCGTGAGGCATATGGTCAGAACAGTTTTTTTAGACAAGCTGACACGAAGTCGGGGTGATGTGTAACGCACGTCAAAGGGCTGTCAATGCTAACAGCTGCAGCGCTCTCTCGACAGCGAAGGTAATCGACTGCCCTCTGCATCACCCCACATTTCTGGCAGGAACACCAATCGTTATTTCCTTGTCGACCAGTGAAGTCGTCCGCTCCAATTTCCTGGCCGTCATCAGGCTGCGCTTCTACCAGTGGCACCTCAGGAGGTCCTTCAGGTTCCTTAGAGTATGGTCGCAGTTGTGAAGCTTGGGAATGTTGACCAAACATCGTTCTTCATCACCAGAAAATTCAAACAACTAAGATCTTCAAATGCAGAGAATTTGAATACTAATCACACGTGACGTCATCAAAACCATCAAAAGAGGAGACAAACTTGGCCCTCCCTAGCTTCATATATCGACTTTTTGGGCCTAGTTTTCGCGATTCCCCATTCCTTGGGGGCCATATAAGGCCCCCATGAAGAGAACACACCACCGAAAATATTCCCGGAGTGCCCCTTTAAGTGCAACTGCGTACACAGTTGATGCATATGATATATTCGACGTAGATTGTCATTGGCCTTGTTGTTTCAAGTACTGATGTTGTACTCAGGGTGGGGTTTCTTCACTGTACGCAAAGGTACCACGTCTTTAAGTGGTATTTCCAGTCTCCTGCAGCTAACATTGCTTTTGTCACTCATGCCTATAATTAGCGGCACACGTCTACCCTTGTTATTAGATATCCCGGGGGGGGGGGGTCAAAGATTTGTCTGATTACGAGTAACAGTTACTGGTATTCTCCACTATCCGGACTTGCATGTACACTCGGACGTCTCTTATCCGGGCACCTTGGGACCAGGCACTGCCCATATCTCAGATTTGCCCGTATCTCAGGATAACTCATCTACCATGTATCTTATCATTTTTTGAAGAAGTTTATTTGGCACGTGTTGCACATTTTCAGATTCCGGAAAGAATCCATTGATAAAAATGTGTGGATTTCACAGATTGGTAGTGACAAAAAAAAGCACTTGCACGTACGTAAAAAAACCCCAGTTCAAACCCTCAAATTCCAAGCATTTTTGCCATAGGAGCTCAAGCTGAAGGTGCCCGGTAGAGAGACGTGCCCGCATCTGAGGCGGCCGGATAAGAGACGTTTGAGTGTACGACTGTTAAATGAGAGAGAGAGAGTTTCTGGCGTCAGGGAATTTTGGATCGTTACCTACTAGTGCGATTTGTCTTGTAACCTATGTCGTACTAACCAGGGTAAACCAGTCACCTGTAGACAACTACCGCATTTTCGGCAATACTAGCTGAGGCGCTTAGTAGTTTGCGAGCCCTAAAATTTCACCCAATTTGAAAAAAATCCACACAAAGCCCTGAAATTATGTGGTGCTTATTTCGGACAGGCGCTGATAAAAGGCAGGCGCTAATTTCCGAAAAATATGGTGTACCGGTACGTGCGCTTGTTTCTTTGTCAGGCATTACAACTGTGGCCGAATCCAGCTACCCTGGCCTGTCTAACGCCGGCTCGTCGTCCGTGAAGCTGAACGTGGTGGTGCGTGGCCAGCGCCGCTTGCTGCTGCCCACGGCCGTCCTCGTTCCCGGCGACGTGATTGCCATGCTGCCGGAGCAGATTGTGCCGTGCGCATGCGTTGTGGTAGGTCAGTATGCTTGTTCTCGCTGCTGCTGCTGCTGCTGCTGTGGTTGCCCGCTGTTGGATTAAAGAACTATCTTTTCAAGGGTTTTTTTCCACTCAGTTCATACACTTGATTCTCATTCTTGAAATACGATAGGTGTTTCACCTGACAGGTCTTCACCACACTCGACATTTAAAAATCAGTGCCTGAGATATGGCAATATGCAATGTGGCAGACTTGCACCAAGACCATGTACTCTTTCTCTCCCTCTTAGATTACATGCTCTGCTCACCCAGCACTGCAGCAGCGAATGCCGTGTATTACTGCGAGTTGGTATACGGTTTGCATCACTGTGAATGTGTGTGTGTGTGCGCGCGCAAGTGTACGTGCGTGCGCGTGTGTGTGTGTGTGTGTGTGTGTGCGCACGTGCGTACGTGTGTGTGTGTGTGTGTGTGTGTGTGTGTGTGTGTGTGTGTGTGTGTGTGTGCGTGTGCATGCGTGCGCCGTCCATGTGTTGCGTGTGTTGCCGATATCCAGCTCTCGTCCAAGCCACAGCGGATGTACCTTGATGCTGGCAACAAAGTGCCTTGGTGTGAATGGTCCAGTAAGTTCTCACTCTTGTTGACTACTCTGCTTGGAGTGTTCTTGATGCCCACCTTTAGCAGCAGTGCTCCCTTTTATTCATTTCCTGTGCACAGACCTATCTGCTATGCCGGTGTGCACTCTTTGGAAATCTTCACTTTTGAAATAGAAAGGACCAATGGTTTACATGTTGATCCGTAGCTTGTCTAGCACGCATATGTATATGTAGATACTGGTGAGTCAGAGCGTGCAAACGTCCCCTCTTTTGCCTGTTGCTGATAAACACGAGCCTCCCAAGTTGGGTGGTTGTTTCACATTCTCGAAATGAGCCGTGGCGTCCTATGTCGTGGCCCTTCGTCTTTCGACATCATCTTGTCATAGCTAACGTTCTTAGTTCACTGTGATGCTAAGCTTGGGTTCGTCTTGAGTGCGCCCACCTTCCTCTTTCTGACGTTATTTCATCATGTTGGCTTGTGCATTCAAGACATGATGGAGCTAAACATCAGGTCCTTGAATGTCAGTACCTCATCAGTCAGAATTGTGCTAACTGTTGCACGTTCTAACTCTCCAGTATCTTGCTTACCCAATGCTGTAGACAGCAAGCTGTTTCGGCCATATAGGCCTCATCAGTACAGCTATGAGCTTTTTAAAGGGGAAGTGCATCGATTTTTCGAGTATGGTCCAGAAGAAAGACAATTTGATATCGGTTCGAATGGCATATCTCTCGCTTCCATACGATAAGCCAAACTTGCCAAATCGCCAATTGTATACTCACGTTGCCATAGCGACCAGCGCAGTGATGACGTACGAAAGGCTTAGCTCCACCACAGAGAAGGTCGATCACTGCAGAATTTGGTCATTTTCAATTGGTTTATTGTATTCACGAAGTGAAAGAAGGGCTGTGTTCAATGCTGTAAGTGCAGTGAACTGTTTGTTAGTAGTCCTCTCGGTTGTGTACTGGGACGTGACACCGACAGGAGAAAGCTGGAGCGCGGAGACACCAGCAGACAAGCGAAAATAGTGACGAACAACATGCTGAAATCTTGGTTGGGACAAATCAGACGTTCAGCATTTCCCCCAACCAAGGACCATGCCGTTTGCTCTTTCCACTTCCTGAAGATGAATGTGATGCTTCCTGGCGACTCTCCTATCTCTCGTAACATCTTCTGAAGCCAGGTGAGACGACGGGTGGTGGAGATTGACGAATGAAATAATGTCGTAGGTTTGGAAGTTTGCTGAATATGTCTCAGGAGAGACGGCGAATTCCAAGCATCTTGTCCTGGAGGAAACCATTTCCTAGGCACAGTCAGCCTAGGGAAATGCATGAGAAGGGCGACAAATAGTTCACGGCACTAACAGCATTGAACACAGCACTTCTTTCACATCGTGAATACAATAAGACAATTGAAAATGACCAATTTATGCAGTGATTGACCTTCTCTGTGGAGGAGCTAAGCCTTTTTAATTTCGTACGTCATCACTCCGCTGGTCGCTATGGCAACGTGAGCATACAATCGGCGATTTGGCAAGTTTGGCTTATCGTATGGGTATGCCCCCACATGAGCGCGACCCAAAACAGCGCCGTTGACTTCAGCGCCCCCCAAAAGCCCCATCCCCATAACTGGACATCCCCAAAACCGACCACCCCGTCAGCACGCACGCTCAATACAGGTCGACTCATTTACACTCAAACCCAAAAGATGGACACTCGACTTGTCAAAGACTCAAATCATGATCAACTCGAAATGGCCAGTTCAGTATTGAAGGGCGATATTGCCTGGACTCAATTTATAATCAACTCTAGTAAGCAATGATGAACTAAAAAAAGCAATTATCGACTCAAAAACACCAGTTCAGTATTAAATGGCGATATTGCCTGGATGGACGTTAACAGGTCCAGATACAAATAGGTTGTAGTCCACGAACCACGAACCTTCCAAGTTGGAAGGTTGGTTTGCGCACTGGAGATGTGTTAGAGCTAGGTCTCGGGCCACTGAATGTCTCAGTGGCCTGTCAGTTTCGTGCCCTATTATCGCACAGTCACTTTCTGACTGTTTATCATCTTGTTACAGTCGTGGATAGTTGCTGCACAACTCGTTCTCATGTGTTTCTTTTCTTTTTTGCATATCTTTTTTAGGAACGGGTTTGCTCCTGATATCCACCATGGTAATACTAACATCAAGAGTACATAAAACTGGTTATGCACTCTTGCTAACATGAGCCTGCACATTATGGGTCACGTGTGTAATGAGCTGGCTTATATTCGGACGTTAACGTAATTGGTCGCGCCAAAATGGGGCGTGCAAGAGATGAGACGAGCTGTAGTGACACCGTGTCACATTAGGTCGCGCTGTACTGGGGGTGCTAATATGAACACGCGCCGTTTATGGTTGCGCTGTTTTGGGTGTAAATCATCGTATGGCAGCGAGAGATATGCCATTCGAACCGATATCAAATTGTCTTTCTTCTGGACCCTACTCGAAAAATCGATGCACTTCCCCTTTAAGGAGTCAGTGCAAAGGAGGCATCACAGACATTAATATAACTTGTTGCTCTAGCGCCAGAGTGCTCTAACAAAGAAAGTAGCGAGCAATGCGTCAAACAGCAGCACTAGAGCAGCCTACCAAGAGTGCTGAACAAGACAAATGTCGAGGAGCGTAATAAGTATCTTGCTTATAATTTTAATATGGCAATAAGTAGGACGAGCTGAAGCGACATGTGGACTACTTTATTTAAAACAATGTAGGCGATGGAGACGATGCAAGAAACAACCTAAAGGGTAAGGAAAAATACGTGTAAGAAGAAAAAGGGCAATGGAAAAAAAAGAAAGATGATTCGAACAAGTTTTCGTACAACACTCTTCAGGAATCACCGTTGTACTAAAGAACAAAATGAGAACAAAGGAAATAATATAGCAATCAAGGTAGGGTGACACGATACAATGACAGCACTGGAATATCGAGGTGCGATTTCTCACAAAAGTGTGCAGAAAACAAGGGTATACAAGTAAGAACTAAGCGTGACAAGTGTGTATCAGCAACAAAAACAAAAAAGTGAGAACGAATGATAATAATAACAATAATAAACAAGAAGGTGACAAAACACTTTAGGCACAAGTGGCAACAACGTTGCCACACTACACAAAAGAACATTATTTGAACAATTTTAGGTCTCCTCGTCGAATTTTTGCTTATAATTGTTGGGCAAACTACGTACATCATGTAAGATCTTTGGTCCTTTCTCATTTTTTAATCCTTGGCTCTCCATTTGAGTCTAATCTTCACTTTTTCTTGTTTGTTTTTCCCTGTGTCACAGTTGAGAGTGACCACAGTCCTACTCCTGTTTACCTTCAAGTCCAAGAGTGTATGGCTGTGCATTCTCTGCGGTGAGTCCCACTGGTGGAAGTGAGCTGAACCTGAGCATGCTCACTTCTTGCCAGTGAGTAACCAGTGCCGGGGAGCAAGCGTCTTGTTGGCGTGATCCACCACTGCCTGGCAATCTGGTTGAATTCTGCAGTTCTTCTGGTCTTCTGTTTTCTGAGAGCTCTGAAGCTCCATTGTAATGTAGCCTTGTCATCCTTCCACTAAACCTCTAACCCGACACACGAAGTCACGAACAATCCTCGGCTACACCACGCACAATGATTGTTTCCAAATTTTCACCCGGGAGAGCCTCCGTTCTCTCTATCTAGTGACTACCAGCTGCATTGTGGTACATATACGACATGCATGTATGCATGCATTGCAAGTTGCCCGCGCATAGAACCTGGCCGAGGTCTCTTTGCAATCGCATGTGGCTCTTTCACTTGACGTCAGTTGTGTGTTTGAATTCCTCTCTTTTTTTGCAGCAAAGTACTGGTACAAGATTCACTGCGGCCGTCTCCCCTGGAGCAGCAGGTCTCCACCATTGCTTTCTTCCTTGGACGCTTTCTCGTGCCGATCGTTTTCGTAAGTCCACTACACCCATACAACTTTCTGAGACATTGTATATGGAACTGTTTTTTCTTTTCTTTTCAGAGTGTTAAAAAACAGATGAGAAGAAGGGTAAGCAACAGCTTTTGGCCGACTTTATTTTATGAATTTTTACACTCCCAGCAACACTGGGTGTGCTTTCCCGGCCGGCCACCCTAACCAAACCTGCAACAAGACATTGGTTTGAATTATCTTTCCAGCTACTGATCCCTCAGAGATCTGTTTCGACGTATCGGATCTCATCGGTGAATGTATAAGAATATCAAATGGCTAGGATCATATATAGAAAAGAGAATGGCAAATAGAAATAGTAAATGAAGGGAGATAAATTCTTTGTTTTGCGCACGTGTGTGTGCATGTGCGTGTGTGTGTCTGTAATGTTTCTTCCTGTGAATAGGTGTTGTCATTGCTGATGCAAATGATCTTCTGGCTTGCCCTGTCCGGTTCGGGCAGTGATAACGCTGGCCGAGACTGGAGCCTGTCCATTCTTGTTATTCCGGTGAGGATTGTCTTCAGCTTGGTGTACTCTTTATGCGTGACTTGCTTGGCTCTGTAGCGTATTTGTGTCGTGCCACGTCTTACTGTCGAGAAAATGTGCGCTGGAAGACATCATACGGATTTTCTCCTGTGCCGACTCTTGAGCTGGGTATATTGCTTGATCAGTACCTTTTCAGATCAGTATTGCGACGTCTCGAACCAAGATGCATCTGCAATGTTATTCCTTCGCAAATACTGCATACATTGTCCCTCGGCTCATTTGTGTTGAACATGTCTGCAGTATTTGCATTCTGTTTAGCGCTTCTAAGGGCAACCGTGTGTGCTTGCTTGCGTGTGTGCAAATATGTGTGCGAATGTGGGCAAATGCGCATATGTGCGTATGCGAGTGCATGTGTGTGTGTGTGTGTGTGTGTGTGTGTGTGTGTGTGTGTGTGTGTGTGTGTGTGTGTTGTGTGTGTGTGTGCGTGTGTATGCGTGTGCGTGTGTATGCGTGTGTGTGTGTTTGTATGTGTGTATGTGTGGGGGATGCATGTATGTGTGTATGTGTATATGTACTGTAAGACATGTTATTATAACGAGTCGCAAATTTAAGGATTGTCCAAAATTCATAGGTTAACGAGAAGATATGTTAATTAACGATCTTGCAGTATTCCGGCATATCCACACACAACATATATGAAGCAGTACGGCCTCAACGGGTGTTATTATAACGAAGAAATGTCATCCGTTATAACGTTAGATTTACTTCCTCGTTATATATACATGTCTTACAGTATTCGATGTGTCCGATTTCTACAGGTGCACAGCATACTACCACTACTACCTATCACGTTTCCATGGATGTGGGAGACCATTGTCATGTACTTCACAGCGTCCATGCTCTTGCCTATCTATCAGCTCCGACTACCTTCCAATATTGCCGGTGATGTAAGTCTCGACTTGCTGTGCGGTTGGTTTCTCAATCTGATGGGTAATGTGTAGGTAGTGTGTGCAAGTGTTGAGACAGGACAGTTGATGTCCACTGGGCAGGTTGTGTGTTGTGTCCATGTGATCCATTCTGCATTTTTGGAGGGGATTAGCAAAAAGATTAGCAAACAGAGTTCTGTTAATACAGTGAGGAAGTACATTACGTTTTTTGTCTTGGCAGCAAGCCAGCCTGTGTTTGATGGCATTGGTCTGTGGCTAAGATCAGCTGTTCAGTGTGTTCTCTTCTTAGTCATCTCCGTGCCCCTGTCTCATTTGCTTCTATATGTTTGCTTCTATATGTTTCCTGTTGTTGCTGTTGTTGTTGTTGTTGTTGTTGTTGTTGTTGTTGTTGTTGTTGTTGTTGTTGTTGTTGTTGTTGTTGTTGTTGTTGTTGTTGTTGTTGTTGTTGTTGTTATTCTTTATTATTCTTTATTATTCTTTTATTCCACGATGGCGTGACGCCAACACGTTGTTGTTGTTGTCGTCGTCGTCGTCGTTGTTGTCGTCGTCGTCGTCGTTGTTGTCGTCGTCGTCGTCGTCGTTGTTGTCGTCGTCGTCGTCGTCGTTGTTGTTGTTTTCTCCTTCAACGTAGAGATGTTCCTGGCAGCACTCTGTAGGACTATGGCTGAAGTTATGCCTGGGTGAAGCTCCAGAGTACCTGGCGCGATCCACGCATGTCCTCTTCAACATGGGCCGTATAACAGTATGTTGCTTGCTGTTGTCGCGTGTATTGTGTGTGTGTGTTTGTGTGTTTGTGTGTGTGTGTGTGTGTGTGCGTGTGTGCGTGTGTGTGTATGTGTGTGTGTATGTGTGTATGTATGTGTGTGTGTGTGTGTGTGTGTGCGTGCGTGCGTGCATGTGTGTGCACTGGGGATGGGCAGTGTAGGTGTTGCAGAGTGTTCAAAATTTCAACTGGTACAGGGATGTAAAGCAGTAAAAGTATTTGGTTTCGACTAGTACAGGGAATGTAGAGTACACTGGTGACTCAAATAGGTC
>NC_088643.1:71886884-71895950 GCF_964019385.1 Sycon ciliatum
AACTGCGGGTAATGACTGAAGTATGGTGGTACATGTGTGCAGTTTGTATGTGCAGTTTATATTTGCAGTTTGAACGTGTAGTGGCTGCAGTGGCTGTAGGATAATGCACTTTCCAATATCCTGGTTACCTATTATTAGTACTTGAAGACTCCATGGTACATGATATTAAGTTGGATCATGCAGTATAATCACTCCTGTAATTTGTACGTTTGGTGGTGGTGCTACTGCTCCTGCTGGTGCTCCGGCTGCTGCTGCTCCGGCTGCTGCTGCTGCGGCTGGTGTTTCACCTGCCTTCCTGTTGGTCAAACAGGGACTCAATGTGATATTCAACCATGGCGATACAGTGGAGGATCGCGTGGCCGACGATGCCAGCCTCACAGCACTTCTCACGGACCTCACCTCGTCTCAGCTTGCCGGCAAAGCGTACGTATCTGGACCATGTGAGCGTGTGTGCATGTGTGTGGTGTGCGCATGTGTGTGTGTGTGTGTGTGTGTGTGTGTGTGTGTGTGTGTGTGTGTGTGTGTGTGTATGTGTGTGTGTGTGTGTGTGTGTGTGTGTGTGTGTGTGTGTGTGTGTGTGTGTGTGTGTGTGTGTGTGCATGTGTATTGTGTGCATGTGTGCATAGGGAGTTGTAGCATCTAGGGATACGACACGGGCGACTGGAACATGACTGTAATGATGTGGCTTTCTCTCCCAGTCTCCCAGGATGCCCGTCCAGTGTGCAACTCTGGGTCTTCGGGTCTGTTTCAGTAGTACATCACTTGCTGAATCAGCTCTCTGTTTGGCCACTTTGCACTTTTTGCTTGTGTAACCTCTTGAGTCATATCTTGTGATGTGAAGCTTTGCTCTTGTAGCTCTAGATGATGAATGGGCAGTCAGTTGCACCCTTTGGTGGCTTTGTGCTCATGCTAAGGGATGTTTGTACGTGTGTGTGTGTGTGTGTGTGTGTGTGTGTGTGTGTGTGTGTGTGTTGGTGTGTGTGTGTGTGTGTGTGTGTGTGTGTGTGCGTGCGTACGTGTCGCTCAACAGGTGTGTTTGCAAGTTCGCCTGGGAGGTTGGATTTGACCCCAACACCTTACAGTACTACCAGACTCAGCGGCGCATTGTAGCAACTGCCACTCGGGTGAGTAGAGTAGCTGCTACTTTGCTGTGAATCGTCATCTTTAAGAAAAGAATCATGATCATCGTCTCGTCCTCTTTCTGTCTACCGTGTATTGGGTAGACCAGCCGTGAGTGGAGAGCTCAAGGATGAAATTTTAATCAATTATCAAACCGGTCACATAGGATGACATGGGTACCATTGTTTGAATCGTTTTGGATCCGTACAGCACTTTTTAGCATGTTCAGTTCATTACAGGGTACCTCACTTCAAACTCTCCAATTATGGTCTCTTCGCTGCCTAAGTTCACTTCACTTCCAAAAATAATAATAATAAGGCCAAAACAAATAATGACCTTGTTTCCGGTCGCCCGACCGGGCCACTTTTTCCCAAATTCTGATACTTTTTTTTGGTCCCAAATGTATACAAACGGTGGCAATGCCATGTGTGCAAGTGCACTGAACGAGTCATAACTCAGTCAAATCTCAACCGAATTCCACAATCGAAACACCTACAAGGTAGCAGAGATTCTCAGCTGTCGGCTCGAAAAATTCCGGGGTCGATACGAGCTAGAATAACGGAGCTGGAAGCACTCGAACTGTTTGCTTGATTTCTCAGGATGTACGAAAACAGGAATACACCACATGGCTGTACAAGAACAGTGAGTCAGTCAACTTTGACATTTACCCTTGCCATGATATATGTACAATGTACATGTGTAGGTGCTCTTGTCCATCAATACCACAACGATTGAGGAACCAAAAAAAGTATCCAAAAAAAGTTTCAGTCCGGCCGACCGAGTCTCCTTTTTGAGGGGTTGCCGACCGGAAACAAGCCTATTTTTTGTTTTGGCCTAATAATAATATTAGATACAAATGGAATGCACCAAATTTTCAGGCATGGCCCATCTTCGGGGTGAAAAACCATTCAACTAAAGCCAACAAAAACTGAAACGAGTATATATGCTGTGTGGTGCGGTTGTGCTGGAAATGTTTGTATGTGTGGAGGGTAGCAGCAATGGTGAAGTGTGTTGGTAGAAAGGGAAGGAGCGAAGTGTGAATATGTGTTAGTGCGACGTGAAGGGAAAGCACGAGAAGTGTGGTTACCAGCAGCAATGGTGAAGTGTGTTGGTAGAATGGGAAGGAGCGAAGGAGACAAGTGGAGAGCTGTGTCTGTACGTGTGAATATGTGTTAGTGACATGGAGAATAGAATGCAAAGTATGCAATGTAGCTGGGTCCATGGGTGTGAAGACAAAGATGACGACAAATATTTCCTAAGCACTATATATAACCAGCTAGCACACATAAACATCAAATATTATCATATCATATATTCGCAACGTCACGGTCTACCACAAATTACAACACCAGCATCTAACACAATAATTTCACACTGTGTCCAGCAGTCTCCAGCCACGATCCCTGTTAACACTTGGACGTCTATCACGAATGAACATTGCTTCACGTATACGCCGATTCACAAGGGACGACTGCTTGGCGAGAATTGATGCGTTGGTGATGGGTGTAGATGTGATAGCTTGGGATTTGTAGTGATGTCTCGTGACAGTTATGTACAGAAAGCGAATGTCATGTTGGAGTGTCGGGATAGTTATGAGCGCTGTGATGTGAAGGTAGAAGACCTTGACAAACACACACGCAAGAAAGTCTCTGAGATCACCCAACACAAGCTACCATAACCACTCGCCAAAGCCATTCTCCCACATAACTCGCGACTGAGCCAATTCTACGGTCTACCCAAAGACCACAAGCCAGGTCTTCCGCTGCGCCCAGTTGTGTCTACGTGCGGTTCGTCAATGGATAATGTCTCCTTGTTATTGGAACGTATCCTGAATCAGTTGTTGAAGTTCGTTCCAGCACATTTGACCAGTACAAAGGAGTGTATTGACGTGTTGAGTGATGTTGGTGTTCTTCCCGATGATTGTATCACTGCCTCACTGGATGTTGTCTCGTTTTATTCTACCATACCAGTTGTCGAGAGCATTGATGTCGTCATGGAGTTCTTGGAGTTGCATCGGAAGGAAGTAGATATGTTTCACCTGTCACTGTCGGATGTTCGGGAGCTCCTGTCAGTCGTGTTATCGTCCAACTACTTTCAATTTGACGGTGTCCAGTACAGGCAGCGGAAAGGCCTGGCAATGGGCAACCACCTCGCACCCCCAATGGCAATCATTTTCATGTCGAAGCTCGAGTCGGAGGCGATGGCTATGTTTCCGTGGAAGCCTCGCTTGTATCGTCGCTATATCAATGATTGTCTGGTAGTATGGTGTCATGGTCTTGTCAAGTTGATGGAGTTCGTGCAGTACTTGAGCAGCAGACACACGCTTCACAGTGGAACACACCCAGCAGAATGTCTCGCACATAGTCAACTACCTCGACTTGTCTATCTCTGTGGCGAGTGTTGTTGTGCAGTGGGAGTTGTTCGTTAAGCCCAGTCATAGTGGTGTCCATCTATCATACGAGTCTTCAATGCCATTGGGGGTGAAGCGTTCGGTTGCCCAGGAGCAGTTTCGGCACGCAAACAGCAACGCGTCAACCGACAGGGGGAGGGAGCGGGGAGAGAAGAAGATCGAGACATTACTACGAGACAACGACTACCCACAACACGCTATTCAAGCAGCGAAGCACCATGCAAGCACACCAAGACCATCATCCACCAGACAACGACAACAATCGTACACATCCATCATCAAACTGCCCTTCGTCAATGATCGTTTGGCACGTGATGTTCGTCGTACGGTGAGGTCTTTCAGTAAGGATGTGCGTGTGGTGTTCCAGTCCGGTCGGTCACTAAGGGACATGTTGGTATCGTCATCATTGTCCCGTCCTGAATGCCTGAAGGAAGTGTGTAAGAAGAGAAGAGGAAGGGGACGACCAGTTGAATGTCGTGCATGTGATGCTGGTATGGAGAGTGGTGAATGTTTGTCTCAGGATGTTATCTACTCGATGTTATGTGCACTATGCGCCGAGGAGTACGTTGGCGAGACCGAGCGAACTGCAAGGAAGAGATTTGAGGAGCATTGCAGAGAGGCCAAAGCGCAAGCGCTGGAGACGCCATGGGGAGAACACTATGCAGAACACCACCCACAACAAGCAATCACATCTACACCCATCACCAACGCATCAATTCTCGCCAAGCAGTCGTCCCTTGTGAATCGGCGTATACGTGAAGCAATGTTCATTCGTGATAGACGTCCAAGTGTTAACAGGGATCGTGGCTGGAGACTGCTGGACACAGTGTGAAATTATTGTGTTAGATGCTGGTGTTGTAATTTGTGGTAGACCGTGACGTTGCGAATATATGATATGATAATCTCTACTATAAGCACAGGTCTCCATTACTAGCACAGTCTCTAATACTAGCACACTGTGAGCACCTTTCGAAACATTACAAGCACAGTCTCTATCATTAGCACGGTCTTGGTGGAAATCAATGCTGCATGCATGATATCTAGCATGTATTTCTTCTTGCTCTGTATGGATATATTGGTTGAAAAATATAAGCACGGTCTCCAATATAAGCGCGGTCTCCAATATAAGCACGGGGTAGAGGGGTGTTGAAAAAATAGAAGCACGACGCTTATAATAGAGAATATAGGGTATGTGTGCTAGCTGGTTATATATAGTGCTTAGGAAATATTTGTCGTCATCTTTGTCTTCACACCCATGGACCCAGCTACATTGCATACTTTGCATTCTATTCTCCATGTCACTAACACATATTCACACGTACAGACACAGCTCTCCACTTGTCTCCTTCGCTCCTTCCCATTCTACCAACACACTTCACCATTGCTGCTGGTAACCACACTTCTCGTGCTTTCCCTTCACGTCGCACTAACACATATCATATTCACACTTCGCTCCTTCCCTTTCTACCAACACACTTCACCATTGCTGCTACCCTTCATACATACAAAAATGTCCAGCACTACCGCACCACACAGCATATATACTCGTTTCAGTTTTTGTTGGCTTTAGTTGAATGGTTTTTCACCCTGAAGATGGGCCATGCCCGAAAATTTGGTGCATTCCATTTATATCTAATATTATTATTATTTTTTTTTTTGGAAGTGAAGTGAACTTATGCAGCGAAGAAACCGTAGTTGGAGAGTTTGAAGTGAGGTACCCTGTAATGTGTGAGTGGCTGCAATGGAGTCTGCGAGTGCTTAGAAAAGTGTATCATGTTCAGTTCAGCGAGAAATGTGCTGGCATCACCTCGCCATTTCCTTGTGTACCTGGCTGGTCTATTGTATGCCTGCTTGCACTGGAGTGATGCCGAAAGGAGGACCACATGCAGCTTATACTGTAGTGTTGCGTTTGCTGGAAAGTCGCTGTACACTTCTACGTCCGGGAGTCCGGATGGAGGGGAGTCTATTGTATTGTCTATCGAAGAGATAGTTTTTTTCCACTGTTGGTCTGCTCATGATTTGAATTCTTTTCTCGTGTTTGTATGACACTGTGTATATGTAGGAAGCACCATCTCTGCCCACAGCTCCAACAGCTATGTTCCGCAGTGCCTCTGTCTTGTCTTCAACACTAACACCACCTACGCAGCATCTTTCCAGCACCCTGGTGGCCACAGGAAGTAAGTCCGATCAGTTTGCAACACTGGCGCGCTCGATGAAAGTACTGACCATCACCCAACACAACTCAGCTTTAGACTCTCTTTTTCTGTTGTGTACTATCTTTCCATTTATCCATCTTTCTCTCCCTCTCCCTTTCTATCTGCCTGCTTGTCTATCCCCATTCTTTTCTATGCATGTTCAAGTGGTGTGATAGATGTGTGCGTGACTGTACTGTGCAATATTGCATATGCCCATGTTGCTGCAGACACTCTACAACTGATGACCGAAGGCTCTGGTGATCTGGTACTGGAGGCGTGCACAGACTACTTCACGGGCACGGACATCTGTCCCCTCAATGCTGAACAAAGGTCAGTGGACTCAAAACATGTCCTATGAGTCAGGGGCGTATAGCTGGTCCCCCTTTTAGGGGGGGGGGGGGGGTTGCACAGCCGCATATGTGTAGGATGGCAGGCGCATGTCATTCATGATCATCATGTGCATGCTGAACCTAGGTCGAAATTTTGGGGAGGGGGGTGCACGTGCCCCATGCTGGCTACGCGCCTGTATGAGTGGACTTTGTTCTCTTGCTGATGATAGTAGTGCAGCTGAGCCGAGGTGTTTGGAGTGTGTGCATTCAGAAGAATGTACTTGCACACATTGTGTATGAATAGTACTATCATGTACTTGAAGTACATGTACATGCAGTCAAGCCTATGCCTATGCCAGCATTCTTCTACCTTGCTTTACAAGTGGATACAATCAGGCCGTTTCAAACTCAGTATCACAGTACATGACTGTACATGTACGTGCAGAGGTTAGTTTCCTCGTCAGTACTTTCCTACATGTGGTCATCTGTGCATGCTCGTGTTCATGTGTATTCAACCTCTATGTGTGTATCCTCTGCCCTGCTACAGGAAGAGCATCCAGGATTTCAATGCCTGCCACTCTTCTCAAAGCCATTGCGTGGCGTTCTCCTATCGTCCCTTGCCCAAGCAGGTGAGTTTGACCTACAGTACGCACAGGCCACAGTGCTCACATAGTGAGTAGTATCATACACTATACATTGTACTGTCGTGGACATGGAAATGCGGCCGCACGTCTAGCGGCCCCGGGGTGGTTGCCATGCAGCCGTGAGTAAGCATACGGTTCACACATTCATGTATGCGCTGCAGCGCGTTGGTCGTATCGGATCAACATGTGCACTGCATGCAACGTTCTGGACGCACTGAGGGCGCCGGCCCCGGTCATTCAACTAGATTTCCATGTCCACGACAGTAGTAGAACTTGAACATGGACACCTGGACTGGCAGTTCTGCATAGAAACTGCACCGGAAACAGCGGCCACCTGCATTGCGCGACCAGCGGCCGACTTTTAGTGTGCCGAGTGCCCTATCTGACCTGCGTACAGTGACCACAAGTGCTGTCCTGGATGGCAGACTTGACTGCAACATGGGTTGAAGTGCGTTCAGAAGTGAGTGCATGCCGCCAACGGAAGTGACAGTGCAGACAGTGCAGGGTGCGGTGTGGTGCGGTGCATGCACTTGAGTGAGGTGTGAGAACGCATGTGTGCTACGTCTGTCTGAAAGTGTTGTATGCCCAACACCTGTCATAATATGAGTGCATGGAAGTACATGTATGTGCACAATCCGGCATGTTGCGAATGTATGGGATCTTGTTCTAAAGACCATCTGGCTTTAATGACCGCTTTTTCTCGTACCAGGGGGCGGTGTCTTTGGCCAGTTTGTACTGTACTGGCAACAATACAATGTATTGTTATGAAATTATGTCATGTTTATGTTGGATTGCAGATGTACAGCTGTGCACGAAAGAGGAGCAAAACTACATTTATGCACTTGTCAAACAACCAGATGCTGGCACCGCAGATGGGAGATGCTTTATCTGCCTACAGGTACATGTACTCACTATGGTATTATATAACCCAATACTAGCTCAATACTAGCTCAATACTAGTATTAGATCAACCTTGTTATAGCGCTGTCCAACTAACAACATGTACTCACTAGTAACTGCATGTACTGCTGTGGCTCTGTGGCTCTGTGGCTCTGTGCCTCTGTGTGTCTGCGTTTGCATGCGTGTCTGTCTCAGTGTCTGCCTGTGTGTCTAATGTCTATGTGTTTGTGCATGACATAGGGTGTACAAGTAGAATTATGAGTATCAGTGTTGAGCTTGATCTCTTATTGCTGTGTGCTTGGCTCATGTTGGAGCTTTCTGTTCAGGATAGCACTGGAGTGTACCAGGAGGTGTGCTGCTCATGATTTGTATCAGTATGACGTACTGTGGGCGTTGGTGTATGTGTACAATACTCGTATGTGTGTAATTTGGGAAATTTCGCTATTGTGTGTGTGTGTGCATATATGTATGTGTATGCGCAGAGATGAAACAGGACACAATTGTGTCGTTGTCTTTCTTTCCTATGTCTGGCATTTGCGTTCCTTCCTTCACCCAGCGTGGCAACAACTGCCAGCGGTAGCTTCTTTGACGAGCCATCGTCCGAGAGCAGTTCCAGTTGTCCACCCACGGTGGCTGCTTATCAACGGTAAGCGATGCAAGCATTACACCATGGTGCTGTGCCCTCGTGTCTTGACTCAGTGCATTGCACTTAGTAGGTTAGTGGTGGTGATGGCGGCGGCGGTGGATCAACCAATGTTTGGCTCACCGTGTTCCTGTCGAATCTAGTCTTTCACTGACTGCTGTTCACCGACTTGAAAAGGAAAATGTTAGCGGAATGGTACTATACGTATTAATCTACGCTTGTGTAGAGTTGAAAAGGAAAATGTTAGCGGAACGGTACTATACGTATTAATCTACGCTTGTGTAGAGTTTATGCTGCCGTGTGTGTTGCTGTGTGTTGTGCAAGTGGAAAGCAAAGGTACTGCCACGTGCCCGTCACAATAGTGTTTGTCGTGTCGGTGTTATGCTCATATCTTCTATTATTATTACTATTATTTTTGCTGCAGTGTTCTCTCGGAACAGATCTTCATGGGCATGTTAGCGCTGCGGTATTTGCCCAAGGACGTAAGTCTCTTTTCTTCATTCCGTTGGCCACAGCCACATGCATGTACTATGCTCTCCGTTGTTCACTAGAGTTCGTTGTGATCGGCTCGACAAGTCACTCTGAGTTCGCCTGATAAGACCTAACAAGGTCAAAACATTTTTTTTATCTACTGGTGGTATGATCTAACTGTCTGAAGATGGAGTATCCACTGTCATTGTATGCATAGAGTACTTCAAAGTACACTGTCTTATTCACTGCACATTTCCTGCTGCAACAAGAATCTACAGTCCATTTCAAAACTGTAGACGCGTAGTGTTTGTGAAATATTTCAAATTTGGCTGGAACTTTTTGAGAATAGTTTTCG
>NC_088643.1:71896150-72153650 GCF_964019385.1 Sycon ciliatum
ATGGTAGGAGCAGGTTAGGCCGCAACCACACTACGTAAAAATCACAGTACAAATTTTCATGCATATCTCGGTACAAGTCGGTACGCAACCACACTACACTTTTCGGTCTGCATAGATGACGTTTTCACGCGACCAGCACGTGACGTTCTCGTACCAAAGCGTGTGCCATGTGCTGGAAAAGACCGGGAAATTCAAAAACAATGCTGATGCTGATGCTGTGTACGACGACCAGGTACAAAAACAAAGTTGTACACAGGAGATGGAGCGCGAAAACGACGAAAACGACAAACGTGGCTTTCTACAGGGGTGCGCCAGTTGCTGAAAACCTACAAAGCGCATTTTGCATTTCGCACGCGTCGGCATGACGATTTCTACTGTAATGCCGTTTGTACGTGATTTTGTACCTAGTGTGGTTGCAGCCTAAAGTAAGAGTAGGACCGAGCAGTCGGGCACTGCCCGCATGCCCATCACTCATCAGTGCCCATAACCAGATAACTACAGTCATGTACTTGGAAATGTTCGTACCCCCGAGTCATGTACATTTTGATGGGGAAGGGCCAGAGATCTGGGATGTGACGTCACCATTTCAACAAAAAATGGCCAGAGAGTACACTCGAACGTCTCTTATCCGGGCGCCTTGGGACTGCGCACTGCCCGTATCTCAAATTTGCCCGTATCTCCGAACAGCTCATCTACCATGTACGGGTAATTTTAGCGACGTAAAAACCCACATACACACACTAGGGAATTTAGCGATCGACTCATTTTCGCTAAAGTTTCAAGTCGCTAATCCGTTGAGACATTAGTAGTGCACTGGTGATCCGTGAGTAAAATCGCTGCAAATCGCTAAAATAAAACGTCGCTAACCGGTTGACAATGGGAAAACGCTAAAATTAATAGTCGCTAAAATTACCCGTTCTACAGTATCACACCAGTTTTTGAAGACGTGCACTTGTTCAGAATAAAAAAATACTCAATTGTTGAATATGTGTTGAATACACAGGTTGGAAGCAGGGAGTCGTCAAATATTTGACGACCCCCTGGTTGGAAGCTCCGTCGAAAAAAGAAAAAAACGTTCAAAACCCCAAAATTCGAAGCATTTTTGCCATATGAACTCAAGCTGAAGGTGCCCGGTAGAGAGACGTGCCCGTATCTGAGGCGTCCGGATAAGAGACGTTTGAGTGTACTTCAAAGCACAATGTAGTAATATTTCCACTAAAACTCACTCACAGAGTGCCCGGTAGACCGAGGTGCCCGTAACTTACTCAGTGGAGGTCCGGATAAGAGAGATATGAGTATACAAGTATACCATGTATACCTGTACTAATAGATAGCCGTGTGTCCGCAATATACATGTACTGGTTCTAGTAGCAAGCCTTAAGTCCATAACCCCAAGAGTATGCAACTCTGCACATGAGGTCAGGCGCGGCACGCTGTTCGCATTACCTAGCCACGTACTGGGGAATCAGCTACAGCATTGCACCATTATTGATCTGCTACGGTTTCCAGCTTCAAAGTACGTTTTTTCTAGATTTCGAATAATTTTGTACGTGATATGTCGCGCACAAGCATTGCCGTTGAACCGCCCATACTACGCGTGAAGTCGTTGCCCCTCAACCGTAGGAAACTCAAATCCAGTCAGCTTGATCGTTATTTCACTACATAATGAAGGCAGCACGCACCCCTATCTTTGGAGATCAGAACTGCACACTCTTGGAGTTATGGCCTACTATTAGATCACTGTACTACTCTCAATCAGCAAGGCCACAGCAACCATCTCGCTGGACACGCTATAGTTCAGTACGGTATAATCAAGACCGCACAAGCTACGCCACTGCCCTTCGCTAGATTTTGTTGTGTCTAACACAATTATCCTAATGCATGTACCACCACACAACTACATGTACTGTACAACATAGGGACTACCAGCACATTCTGTGGAACTGAGGGCATCACGGAGCTAAAGCAATAGCATTAAAACATGGCAAACAAATTTCAGGTAACAGTTACTTCGAAGTACTGAAAAAGGAAGTCCTATTCTTTCAAAAATATATTGGAAGAACTTCTTCGTACTAAGCTAGAACTGAGGTGTCTTAGAAATCTGTGAAGCTACAACAAACTAGAACTTATAATTGTGTGAAACTCCGTGCAACTACGAGTAACTGGAACACTATTTCCCTAAATCATCACGAGTATGTTGGGTGCGAAAACAACTATTTTAGTAGACAATGATGTTTGTACATATGTAAGAGGTCAGAGACTTGAGTTATTGTTTTCCCTGGCAGAGTGCATGAGGCAGTGAAGTACAACTGTTGCCAATGCAATGCCAGGCACGGCATAAAATATCTTGGTCTTGACGATTGTGGAAAGGAGAATGCATGTTGAACTAGTCGTAGTACTAGCCTATTGCATGACAAATGACAATGGGACAAACAACCCATCCTAGTGTTGTGAACACAGGCACTGGACAGCATACCCTCGTGTAACATGCACACATGCATGCACCACATATGCACACAGGCATGCACAGACGTACACGAATGACACGAACACACGCACATACACAACCAGCCTCGCTCTCATTTGGTGTTTTCCTCTCTTCCTCTACTTCTCCGCGTTCATCTGACACATCTTCTCAGTGCGCAGCTGCAGCACAGCCTCTCCAAGCCGTTCGTATTCCCAGAACTCGTTGTAGACATTGGCTGAGATGCGGCAGTACGGCACACCCTTGATTCCAAACGTGCACACCTGTGCGCAGTTGACAAGAAAGGAGAGGAAGGACATACGGTATAGAGTGAAGATGAGCATATGCAAAGTTCAGTGCAGTTGGACCAGGTCTCCAAGTAACAGGCATTCAAGTAGCTGGACCAAACTTAAGAGATGACACGGGGTCAGTTTTACTACAATATCCACAACTCACTACAAGAGACTGATCAGGGCCGGTGCTTTTAGTGTGAGCGTGATGTTCTTTCTGTACATGTACCCCAGGCGCGTATTCCGCATTGGGCATGGGGGGGGGGGGGCATGTGCACCCCCCCCCCCCCTAAAATTTTTGACCTAGGTTCAGCATGCACATAATGACCATGATGCCATGCACCAGCCATCCTACATAACACGTAGATCTACGTATGGATAGTACCTGATTGCACAGCTAGCTAGCCAACTGTCGCCGTGCTATTACACAGGCCATGGAACAAGTCCAAAGCAGCTTGGCTAGCAGCACACAAGAACAGTATTGCAATGTCCTGAAGTATGTCACTATGTGTACTCATAGAGCTCTCACCATGATATTGAAGCGGTCATAGATTTCCATCATGAGGTCCTCTGCGCTTTCAATGAGGCCTTCGAGAGGCAGCCTGATAAGTTTCATGTTGGGCGCTTCCAGGTGATGGGGAATGGGCAAGCGCTCCGTGCTCCACACTCTAGCCAGCATGTCAGCTGCAGACGATGCTAGCTCAGAGTTGTGTTTGACCATGGCTTGCTGCAGAGCAGAAACATGCATTACACATACACACGCACACACACACACCTGACCTGACCTTTGACGCCCATCGCCGGAGGCGATGATAGCAATGCTACGGCAGAAGCCATAGCAACTTGTGCTGGGATTACACCATTCAACAGCTTGCAAGGCTGAAGAATTGACCGTCACTATTCAGCCTGGTCTACACCATACAGCTATTTGGAGTGACATTTTCTGGCCAGTGAATCCTTATTTTTGGTCTTTTCATTTTTTTTTTTTTCCCCGCACACACATCACACCACATACTCCAGCATGCACTGGCTGTTGGTAACCACCCAGGAGAATGAAAGAAAAGTCAGGAAGAGTCTGAGAAAGAGAAGAAAGATGTGTGTGACCATAATCGTCGGGAATCGAACCCGCAATCTATCGATTGGAAATCGCTGCACATACCACTGCACCATATGGGACACACACACACACACACACACACACACACACACACACACACACACACACACACACACTTTGAATTCTAGTACATGTAGTGGCTGTGGATAGCAGTGCATACCTGATGAGGGCAATTTGCCAAAACGTTGTAATAATAACTGAAGTAAGGAATTCGGAAAGAATAGGTAAACAACATACCTGTGAAAACACAACCTTTAATGCTACTAACACAACCTGTGACTATCATGAGATCAACCCCAACACATTTCTTGCGGTTTACTTTCGTAGAGTTTGCGACTTTGTGTTCCTCAACACAACTTGCAGCTTTCTTCAACAATATCCTCAACCTTGGTTCTGTCCTAGATCGTATATACATGCATTCATTGTTTCGTCTCATCATCATGGAGCAGCTTGTGCGAAGGCTAGCCAAGCTTGCTTGGCGATGCCAACGCGGAAAAAGCCTATAATAATAATAATAATAATAAGAAGAAGAAGAAGAAAGGGTTTGCTCCCCACACTGGAGCTCGTGCTATTCCGCCGACTTTACTTGACACTTGATAATAATAATAATAATAATAATAATAATTCAAAGGAACAGTAGGGGAAGTGAACTGCCTGAAAAGAGAAAAAACCGCCAGACGCACCAGGACTCGAACCCGGGACCTTTTTATTTTTATTTTTTTATTGAAAAACCACAAACCTTCAGACATGTGAATGTGCACATGATATACAGTGTACATACGTATGTATCGAGAAGGCAGCACGGAAACGGCAGTGGTGGTGAGGCCTGGGCAGCTCGTCCGACCGTGGGTCTCGGAGTCAACACTGGGCAGACGCACCGGGGGGGGGGGGGGGGGGGGGGTGGGGGGGGGTGGTAGCTTAGGAGATAAGGGATGAAGCCAGCATGATCATAGTATGTAATGCATATGCAGAAGTAATAATGATGTTAATCTTAAAAACAATAGTGCGGTCGCCCTGCGCAGAGGAACGGCATCATGGACATGATCTACGTGTATAACAAAATAATAATAATATTATAAGTGAGCTAGGGCACATCATACACACACATATGCGCATGTACACATAGGAGATCAACCTGATAGGGCGTTCGCCGGCGTTGGGTAATCTTGAAATATAGATATTAATATTATTGAAGAGATTATTATCATACGCTCACATAAACACCACATACCAACCATGTGCACCCACCCACACACACCCACACACACACACGCGCGCGCGCGCACACACACACACACGCGCGCACACACACACACACACACACACATGCTCGCACGCACACACACACACACATACACACCACACACACGCACACACACACACACACACACACACACACACGCACACACGCACACACATACACACACCACACACACACACACACACACACACACACACACACACACACACGTACACACAGACACACACGTGCACATTCACGCAGACGCGTAATCATACATAATATTTGTGCACAGACTCACTCTCTCACAGTAACGTCCAGAAAACCACCACGCCGAGTCCCTACAGCCGGTCGGTCGCCCAGTCCCAGTGGCTCGAGCGCAGGAATCGGTGGACGCTGCACTTGAAGGACTGCAACCTCTTCTGGTCGGGCTGATCCAGGAGGTGTTGGCGAGGCAACTGGTTCCAGGTGTCCAGCACTCCTTCAGGGAACGACCGGCGGACGTTGTTGCGAGAATTGGCTGGGATATCAGACTGCAGCTGGTAGCGGTGGCCGGCCGCCACCCGCGCCTGCTGCCTGGTGTTGGCAGGATGTTGGTCGTGGTCTGGTACTGCTTGGGAGGGGGGCAGCATTCGGGTTAGCATCTGTGGGCCTGTCAGGTAGTGGATTTTGTAGAGATAGCAGAGAGCAGCCACTTTGCGCCGGAGTTCGAGGCTTGGCAGATATGCGCCTTCGCCGATCAGATGCAGGGCTCTCCGCTGTACAGCATCGAGTTGGGCCAGCACCGTCTGAGAAGCACCCATCCAGACTAGCATGCCGTGCTCTAAGACTGGGCGAACAAAGCCGTTGTAGACCGTGAGACGGCAGCCAGGGTCAAGCACTGCTGAGGCCTTCTTCAGGAAGCCCAGTCGCTGTGTGGTGCGCAGGGCTGACTGTCGAATCTGCTGGCAGAATGTCAGTTGACTGTCGAAGGCTATCCCAAGTAGCTTCAGGCACTGAGTTTCAGGAACCATTTCACCTTGGAATGTGACCGGAGGGCAGTCCCAGGGCCGACGGTGGTGGCTGACGTGGAGTAGGTATGACTTGGCGGGCTCGAATGTCACTCGTCAGGTCGCACCCCAGGCAGCAAGGGCATTGACGGCGGTCTGGAGATCATCACAGTCAGCTGCGAGGTTGCCGAGATACCGGATACACCTGTAGAGCGTTGTGTCGTCTGCGTACGTGGCAAGGCTGGTCGATTGGGGAAGGTGGTCCTCAGCGTCATTAATGTAGATCAAGAAGAGAGTGGGCCCCAGGATGCTTCCTTGAGGCACACCTGCTCGGATGGCGTGTGTGGCTGATGTTTGTCCACCAACTACGGCCCGGATCTGGCGGCTCTCTAGGTAGTTTTTCAACCATGAGAGCAGGTGGCCAGTCAGCCCAAGGCATCTGGCCTTGTGAACTACACCGCGGTGCGACACTTTGTCAAATGCGCCGGCCACATCGACAGCAAGGACTCGGGCCACACCCCCGGCATTGGACGTCCGACTCCACTCATGCTAAAGTGAGAGGAGAAGATCAGTCGTGCCCAGGCCGCGTCGGAACCCGAATTGCCGTCCGGAGAGGACCTGATTGCTTTCCAGGAAGTTAGTGATGCTGCGATTGATGATGGCCTCCATCACCTTAGAGAGTATAGAGAGGAGGGAAATCGGACGGTAGTTCTTCGGGGTAGACTTGGAGCCTTTCTTGAAAATAGGGACAACGTTCGCGATCTTCCAGGATGCAGGTTGCACCCCGTCCCGGAAGCACTGGGTGAATAGCTTTGCCAGAGGGCTGGCGAGTGACTGCGCTGACTTCCTGAGCACTTGCGCCGGAATGCCGTCAGGGCCAGTTGCTTTTGAAGCGTCCAGGTTCTTGAGAGCTCGCTGGACTGTGGCAGGGCGGAAGTGTACGGTCTTCAGCCTATTGCCTGTGCGTTGGCGAATAGGGGGCAGAGGTGTGTCTGGCAGGTCATTGGCACCAAGGCTACATTTCTCCGCGGAGTAGTGACCGAGGCAGTTTGCTTTCTCGATGTTCGTGGCATGCTCTTTGCCAGCAGGGTCGACAAGAATCGGGATGGAGCTATTTCGGGAGGTTCCGATGGACTGCTTGATGGTTGACCACCATTGTTTATCTCGAAGGCTGCCGGTCTGGAGTCGTGCACGGACTATTGCTAGATGGTGATTCTGGGCATCACGTAGGCAATCAGAAGACCGGTGGACAGCGAGAGTATAGTTAGCTTGACATTGGGGCGAGTCTGGTCGTCTCTTGAGGGACTTCCAGGCACTCTGTTTCGCCTTCACGGCCTTGCTGCAAGCTGGCGTCCACCAAGCGGGATCAGAGGGCCGAGTACAGAGAAGTTGGGATGGGATAAACTGGTTCATTCCATCTATGATGGCAGAGGTAATATTGGTGCAGCTGCTGTTTGCATCCTCAGACATCAGGGCATCCTAGTCCACACTCCTAAGGTGGTGGTTTAGTCTGTCCCAGTCAGCGCGGCCATATTGCCAGACTGTTCTGGCCGTCTTGGGCTCTCGACATAGTTCTGTCTTGAATTCTGCCAAGATTGTGGCGTGGTCAGATCTACCAATTGGGGGGCCGAGCCGGACCGTCGGGTTGCCCAGGTCACTCATGATGAGGTCGAGGAGGGCATTTCCACGAGTAGGCTCCGTCACATGCTGCTGGAGGTGATGTAGTGCGCAGAGGTCCTCCAGTTTCTCCCCAGCTGGAGTTGTCCTACTGCTGCCCAGCCAGGCAGTGTTGTGCGCATTGAAATCGCCAGCGATGATGAGGTGCTGTGCATCCACCCGGGCAACGTCAATGGTTTTTTTATTTTTTTATTTTTTTTATTGGGAACACAGCCCTACAAAGAGACATGTGGAGACAAACACAAGACAGGACACAGGGGATGTAGGGACGACGTGCCGATGTACAGGGAGCAACTCGACCGACCAGGGGTCTCGGCGTTAGCGTTGCAACCTGGCATCGAAAAAAAGGGGGGGGTTGCATGGTCAGGTAGCAAAAATAATAATTTGGTGCGAGAAAGGGGCGCTAGTATTGCACCAAATAATATAAATACGTGTAATGACTAAACCAGAAGGGAAAATGAAGAGAGAGAACAATAATCATAACAAGCAAGTAGTAGTAGAGAGGTAAATACTAAATGGGTCTCAAATCTCAATATTATTATTATTATTATTATTATGAAATGACCCAAAGGCAATGTGCCTATCGAGGGGTTCATTTGATTGAAAGAACAGTAGATGTAGATGTATGTACAAAGAGAAGTAGGGATTGATGAGGAGAGAAATGGGGAAAATCAACTGCAAGGTGGCGGAATTCCGTTGATTGCATAAGCATAGTCAGCTGTAAATTTCCTGAGGGCAGCTTTGAACTTATAGAGCGAGGCTTCCGATGTTAGACTGGGGGGTAAACAGGTCCATATCATCGTCACAGGTACTGTGTGGACCACAGCCATCTCTTTCGGATTAGATCCTTACATACGTTGACCTTGAAGGTTTGGAGGCGTCTTGAATGAGGCTCGTGAAGCAGGAGGTCCGCAGGCAGGTTGTTCCAGGGTGTGATGGCGAAGAAGGGGAAGGATCGCAGGAGGTAGTCAGGGGCTGTGCGAGGGGGTGTCCACTTCAGCTGAAAGGCATGGTGCGTCTGACGTTTTTGCCGTGTGCACATGCTAGCTACGGCAGGGGGCTTGGTTGGTGGCAGCATGGGCTTTACCTGGGGAGGCCCTGGAATGTAGTGCAGCTTGAACAAGTATGACAGGGCTGCCACCATCCGACGAAGCTGAAGACTTTGGAGGATGGTTCCAGGTCCCAGGAAATGCAGGGCACGTTGCTGAACCTTGTCCAGCTGGGCCATGTTAGTTGCGGCTGCGCTCGACCAGGCCAGTGGGGCATATTCAAGTAGGGGTCGCACGAATCCCTTGTAGACCGTCACTCGACCATGGTCGTCCAGGATGGGTGCTGCCTTTCGTAGGAAACCCAGCCTTTGGGAGGCGCGCAGTGCAACACTGCGAGTGTGCGCTCTGTAGGAGAGAGTAGGGTCGAGCATGACTCCCAGCAGCTTCAGGGTATCTGTCTCCTGGAGTGCTTCACCTCCAAAGGTGACTGGTGGAGTGCAGGGGGGAACGTGCTTGCGATGTAGAGTCATGCGCTGTGTCTTGGCTGGCTCAAAACAGATACGCCACTTGCGGGTCTGGTCCAAGTAATCTACCATACTGATATCGTTGCCAGGAAGAGACCCTGGGCGGTAGGCAGCACACAAGACAACTTTGCGGCCAGGTCTTATGCGGATAGAAAGCCATACAACTTCTTGATCAAGGGTTGGAACAGCTTCCAGTTCTTGAAAAGCTAGGTGGGATTTCACCCACACAGCCACGCCTCCACCCTGTGGTGTTCGGTCTCGTCTTACTGGAGGGGAGTACCCAGGAAGAGTCACTTCGGCTTGCGTCATCTTATCCAGGGTCAGCTTGGTTTCTGTGACTACAGCAATATCTGCATCAGATGCCAGAAGGGTATGTTGAAATTCGCCAAACTTTGAACGGATACCAAAGGCATTCGTAACCAGCAATTTCAACGTCTTACTGGTCATTGCTCAGGAGAGGGTCGGCAGGTGGGAGACTATCATTGTTCTGAGGAGGAGGGTCAGACTTGGTGATGTCATCAGTTTTGGCAGGTGGGCTAGAATTATCATGGCGTGCTCCACTGCTTTCTTTGAAACGCCATTGCCTGGCATAAAGTGGCCGGGGCCAGAAGTTTGCAGCGGTAATTGTAGAAACTGTTCCAGCGTCAACTGTCAGTCTCGCTGAGATTTTGCCCGTTGCTGATTCGTGCATACTGCAATCGTGCACATCCGCAGATGTCCCAACCGCAGCTGCTCTGTGTTGCACAAACTCCCTGAGGCGTTCCTCGGTGCATTGGTCGCCTAGGTTGCCAACGTACAGCACAGCTTTCTTCGCCCTGGGAGGCTCTGAAGACACCATCTTCCAGCTGTCATCTGAGATCACCTGAAGCACGCACTGCTTCTTACTCCGCTTTGAGTTCTGGACTGGTTGGAATCTGTCTTCGTCTACACAGGTTGCATCTTGGTCGCCATCCCCTTCACACTCGTCACTGCTACGGGAGATGTCGCAGGAGACGCTGCCATCCTCTTCACACTCGTCACCGCTACGGGAAATGTTGCTGGGGACGCTACGGGACATCGTGGTGTCATGCTTTCGAGTACCTTGCTTGTCATGAGCAATGCTCTAACCACTGAGCTATGGGACTGGGCTGAACCTAGAAGGCGCTGACAAGTTTTTCACTCCAAAGGCAGCTCACAACACGTGCCACACATACTGATGGCACTTGGGTCTTTCTCCCTCCCCCAGGGGACCAACCACGGTCAGTTTCTGGACCCTACCAGAAGTGAAAGAGAGTGATAAATTTATGAAAGGATTGGGAGAACTTCAAATTCAAAGGAACAGTAGGGGAAGTGAACTGCCTGAAAAGAGAAAAAAACGCCAGACGCACCAGGACTCGAACCCGGGACCTTGCTTGTCATGAGCAATGCTCTAACCACTGAGCTATGGGACCGGGCTGAACCTAGAAGGCGCTGACAAGTTTTTCACTCCAAAGGCAGCTCACAACACGTGTCACACATACTGATGGCACTTGGGTCTTTCTCCCTCCCCCAGGGGACCAACCACGGTCAGTTTCTGGACCCTACCAGAAGTGAAAGAGAGCTACTCTTCCTTTGAATTTGAAGTTCTCCCAATCCTTTCATAAATTTATCACTCTCTTTCACTTCTGGTAGGGTCCAGAAACTGACCGTGGTTGGTCCCCTGGGGGGAGGGAGAAAGACCCAAGTGCCATCAGTATGTGTGGCACGTGTTGTGAGCTGCCTTTGGAGTGAAAAACTTGTCAGCGCCTTCTAGGTTCAGCCCGGTCCCATAGCTCAGTGGTTAGAGCATTGCTCATGACAAGCAAGGTCCCGGGTTCGAGTCCTGGTGCGTCTGGCGGTTTTTTCTCTTTTCAGGCAGTTCACTTCCCCTACTGTTCCTTCGAATTTGAAGTTCTCCCAATCCTTTCATAAATAATAATAATAATAATAATAATAATAATATTTTATGACTTGGGGCTCCCCGCGTGCTAGTTTGTACGTGAAGTGTGTGGGTTACAGTGAGGGCTGCGTCCCACCCGCCTGTGTGGATTCACAGGAAGTGTGAGTTACGAAGTCTGAAGAAAATGTTGAAGGGCCTCTGCTGGGATGACGACTACACCATAGCTCAGTGGTTAGAGCATCGCTGGCTACAAGCGAGGGTCCCTGGTTCGAGTCCTGGTGGTGACAGTCAATTTTTTCTTCAGACTTTTCCCGTTTGTCTCTTTCCCTCAAACCAGTTAATAATAATAATGAAATTGAAGACACCACTGCAGCTGTACTTATTGTTGATAAATATGGTGGTAAAGACACACCTGGCAATATGGCGGTAAACACACGCCTGCCCACACACGCTCTCTAGGCTGCAAAGTTCTGGCACAGAGCTCTCCTTCTCACCACCACCACCATCAGTTCGCGCCTGGCGCCTGGTCGATGCATGGCTGGCGGTATCCGGCATAGCAGGCTGGTACATCAAGTAGCGCATGGCACATAGATGATGACACAGCAACGACATAGCTCGATTGCGACGTACGTTTCGTCCCCGCTGGACTCATCAGGCAATCTTCTTCTTGGATGTCTTCATACGGAGCTTGACTCGGGAGAATGAAATTGAAGACACCACTGCAGCTGTACTTATTGTTGATAAATATGGTGGTAAAGACACACCTGGCAATATGGCGGTAAACACACGCCTGCCCACACACGCTCTCTAGGCTGCAAAGTTCTGGCACAGAGCTCTCCTTCTCACCACCACCACCATCAGTTCGCGCCTGGCGCCTGGTCGATGCATGGCTGGCGGTATCCGGCATAGTGAGAAGGAGAGCTCTGTGCCAGAACTTTGCAGCCTAGAGAGCGTGTGTGGGCAGGCGTGTGTTTACCGCCATATTGCCAGGTGTGTCTTTACCACCATATTTATCAACAATAATAATAATAATAATAATAATAATAATTTTAATATGGCAATAAGTAGGACGAGCTGAAGCGACATGTGGACTACTTTATTAACAATGTAAGCGATGGAGACGATGCAAGAAACAACCTAAAGGGTAAGGAAAAATACATGTAAGAAGAAAAAGGGCAATGGAAAAAAAAGATGATTCGAACAAGTTTTCGTACAACACTCTTCAGGAATCACCGTTGTACTAAAGAACAAAATGAGAACAAAGGAAATAATATAGCAATCAAGGTAGGGTGACACGATACAATGACAGCACTAGAATATCGAGGTGCGATTTCTCACAAAAGTGTGCAGAAAACAAGGGTATACAAGTAAGAACTAAGCGTGACAAGTGTGTATCAGCAACAAAAAACAAAAAAAGTGAGAACGAATGATAATAATAACAATAATAAACAAGAAGGTGACAAAACACATTTAGGCACAAGTGGCAACAACGTTGCCACACTACACAACAGAACATTATTTGAACAATTTTAGGGTAATAACACTATCTTTCTGGACACACAAATTCGGCTTATGAATGCGCTGACAAACAGCTTCCAAAACTTGTAACTGCAAAAGATAACCATGACGAGCACGGCACAAAACAGAAAAACCGTGCCGTGCTCGTCATGGTTATCTTTTGCAGTTACAAGTTTTGGAAGCTGTTTGTCAGCGCATTCATAAGCCGAATTTGTGTGTCCAGAAAGATAGTGTTATTACCCTAAAATTGTTCAAATAATGTTCTGTTGTGTAGTGTGGCAACGTTGTTGCCACTTGTGCCTAAATGTGTTTTGTCACCTTCTTGTTTATTATTGTTATTATTATCATTCGTTCTCACTTTTTTTGTTTTTTGTTGCTGATACACACTTGTCACGCTTAGTTCTTACTTGTATACCCTTGTTTTCTGCACACTTTTGTGAGAAATCGCACCTCGATATTCTAGTGCTGTCATTGTATCGTGTCACCCTACCTTGATTGCTATATTATTTCCTTTGTTCTCATTTTGTTCTTTAGTACAACGGTGATTCCTGAAGAGTGTTGTACGAAAACTTGTTCGAATCATCTTTTTTTTTTTTTTTCCATTGCCCTTTTTCTTCTTACATGTATTTTTCCTTACCCTTTAGGTTGTTTCTTGCATCGTCTCCATCGCTTACATTGTTAATAAAGTAGTCCACATGTCGCTTCAGCTCGTCCTACTTATTGCCATATTAAAATTATTGTCTCCTCGTCGAATTTTTAAATAATAATAATAATAATAATAATAATAATTTTACAAGAAGTCGGAGGCGGATAATACTTTAATAACGAAGGTACGTGTTGGGTCGTAAGTATCCACGCAAACACACATCCAGTCAAAATAAGGCACTTGTCAAAGTATCCGAACGTTTTCGGTCCCTTCTCATCAAGGATTATACAGGGAATGGCTCAAGTTGGAAAGACTAAAACTTATATAGCGTAAAGATATGAGATAACAACACTCGTGACAAGGTGGAAAAAGTATCAAGTTCAGCACGACACAAAACTCGAAGGAAATAATAATAGCGACAAGAACATAGTGAGCAAATTAAGTTACATTGTTAACACCTCGACGAGGAGTAACACCAAACAATTGTAGCGACAACACATTTTCTTTCTGTACGCAAAGTTCAGGATCTAACTTACGGATATACAAAGCTTCTAACACAGCCAGATGCAACGCACATCTACCACGTGACAATGTCTGTGGGACTTTTCTACTAACTCTGAATAGCCTCCATCCGGCGTTGAGATTCACGTCGGAAGCGGAACAAAACGGCAGATTATCCTTCTTGGATGTACAAATATCACGCAACATTAACACTAAGAGTTTGGACACCACTATCTATAGGAAGCCAACTTTCACCGGCCTCTACATTCCGTGGGGGAGCTATACTCCAACGAAATCGAAGAAACATCTTGTGAAAGCGCTAGTTTATCGTGCGCATAGAATATGTTCCCCTCACCTATTGCAGGACGAATTAGACAGACTGACATCAATATTTACGAACAACGGCTATCCAAAGGAATTTCTGGCCAAGCTTATCAGCGAAAAACCGGCGACAGACAAGCCGATCCAATTTGGACCTGACCTTTGCCCAGTGGTGCTCCGTTTACCCTGGGTTGGCGCCGGTTCTGCGCGCGTGGAGAAGGATGTTCGTGGTATCGTATGTCCATCTTATCCGTGCGTCAAGCTGTACGTCATATTTGGGACAGTGCGTGCGTTCGGTGTGAAGAAGGATGTTCTACCTACCCTTAGTAAAAGTAACCTTATCTATTTCTTTCAATGCCGACAATGTGAAGATCGGTATGTAGGTAGAACCCTTCAGCACCTGGGCGCGCGCATTCGTCAACATGTGCCGTTAAGTTTTGTTCCGCTTGATGCGCGTGAGTGTCGTCCTCGCCGTGGTCGTCCTCCAAAATGTGCTGTCCAGTCCATCGGTGGATCTTCCTCTTCCTGTGAAGATATCACTGCATGCCCGTCCTCCTCCGCGTGTATAGCGCAGGGTTCAGCTGAGAACAGCGTGAAAGATGGTGAAAGACCGACACGTAAACCACCGAAATTGACAAAGGATCTGTCTGCGTCGGGAAGGGTTACGCGAAGCCAAGTAAAAATACGGACGGGTGAGGACGCACGTACAACGACAACGGAAGTGACAACAACAGTCAATATTCGAAAACGTGGTAGACCGCGAAAACGAACCTCAATATCGAACACCGGACAAGTTGGAGTAAGAAGATCAATAGAAATCCGCAATGGAGGAGACGTAGCTGAAAGGACACTGGGCATCGCGCACACAACGGCTAGTGTCAGAAAACGTGGAAGGCCGCGGAAAAGCAAAGAGACGGATAGTGGTGATGCCGCGAAGAGGCGAGATGACGGGACATTGGAGGAGACTACACCCAACGGAGCTAAGAATCGCACTTCGTCCATCAAGCAACATCTGTCAGCCCGTACCAATTGTCGTGAGTTGTACAGTGATAATGTGTTCTCAATATTGTCACGTGGTAGATGTGCGTTGCATCTGGCTGTGTTAGAAGCTTTGTATATCCGTAAGTTAGATCCTGAACTTTGCGTACAGAAAGAAAATGTGTTGTCGCTACAATTGTTTGGTGTTACTCCTCGTCGAGGTGTTAACAATGTAACTTAATTTGCTCACTATGTTCTTGTCGCTATTATTATTTCCTTCGAGTTTTGTGTCGTGCTGAACTTGATACTTTTTCCACCTTGTCACGAGTGTTGTTATCTCATATCTTTACGCTATATAAGTTTTAGTCTTTCCAACTTGAGCCATTCCCTGTATAATCCTTGATGAGAAGGGACCGAAAACGTTCGGATACTTTGACAAGTGCCTTATTTTGACTGGATGTGTGTTTGCGTGGATACTTACGACCCAACACGTACCTTCGTTATTAAAATAATAATAATAATAATAATAATGTAAAAGAGAAAAGGACATATGGATACGAGTTTAGAGTAACTCTCCATCACTGTAACATGATACTATATACAGTCAGAAAGTTACTCTAAACTCGTATCCATATGTCCTTTTCTCTTTTACATTTATTTATGGCTCAACATCCGAGTTTCAAATAATAATAATAATAATTTCGAGTCCTGGTGGTGACAGTCGATTTTTTCTTCAGACTTTTCCCGTTTGTCTCTTTCCCTCAAAACCAGTTAATATTTTATGACTTGGGGCTCCCCGCGTGCTAGTTTGTACGTGAAGTGTGTGGGTACAGTGAGGGCTGCGTCCCACCCGCCTGTGTGGATTCACAGGAAGTGTGAGTTACTAAGTCTGAAGAAAATGTTGAACGGTCTCTGCTTGGATGACGACTACACCATAGCTCAGTGGTTAGAGCATCGCTGGCTACAAGCGAGGGTCCCTGGTTCGAGTCCTGGTGGTGACAGTCGATTTTTTCTTCAGACTTTTCCCGTTTGTCTCTTTCCCTCAAAACCAGTTAATATTTTATGACTTGGGGCTCCCCGCGTGCTAGTTTGTACGTGAAGTGTGTGGGTACAGTGAGGGCTGCGTCCCACCCGCCTGTGTGGATTCACAGGAAGTGTGAGTTACTAAGTCTGAAGAAAATGTTGAACGGTCTCTGCTTGGATGACGACTACACCATAGCTCAGTGGTTAGAGCATCGCTGGCTACAAGCGAGGGTCCCTGGTTCGAGTCCTGGTGGTGACAGTCGATTTTTTCTTCAGACTTTTCCCGTTTGTCTCTTTCCCTCAAAACCAGTTAATAATAATAATAATAATAATAATAATAATCGGCGTGGAGAAAGCAATTTTATTAGTGCAATTAGGAGTATAATCGATGCAGACATGGCCAGACAACAACGAGTTCATGGAATTTTTTTTAAGGATTTTTATGTTATTCAAAATCGATTTTCGTGTTCCGCTCATCAGTGAATAGTATCGGAACTGAGGGTACTGTGTACAACAATAGAACATTTTTATAACAGCATAATTAATTAAAAGTGTGAACAACAAAGGAAGTGCTACAGCATTACATAATAGGTGTCAAACTTCTGTATTTTGTCACTTGTTATCACGTCCAGATTGTCTTGGTGTGTACGATGATTCTCACTTTTCTGTTTTGTGCCGTGCAAGTTATGTTAAGCAGTTGAAGGTTCTGGAAGCTGTATGTATTCGTGTGCATAATCCGGTTCTTTGTAAACAAAAGAAGCATGTAGTCGCGCTAAAGTTGTTCTCGTAGCTGGTTATCAGATGTAAATGTTGTGTCATGTTGCACTGTATCACCTCTTGCTTTGTGGCTGCACTCAGTTATATACGTTAGCACTATGTTTGACACCTATTATGTAATGCTGTAGCACTTCCTGTGTTGTTCACACTTTTAATTAATTATGCTGTTATAAAAATGTTCTATTGTTGTACACAGTACCCTCAGTTCCGATACTATTCACTGATGAGCGGAACACGAAAATCGATTTTGAATAACATAAAAATCCTTAAAAAATTCCCTGAACTCGTTGTTGTCTGGCCATGTCTGCATCGATTATACTCCTAATTGCACTAATAATAATAATAATAATAATAATAATAATAACAATTTGTCTCTTTCCCTCAAACTAGTGAAGATTTTATGACTTGGGGCTCCCCGCGTGCTAGAGTGTACGTGAAGTGTGTGGGTACAGTGAGGGCTGCGTCCCAACCGCCTGTGTGGATTCACAGGAAGTGTGAGTTACGAAGTCTGAAGAAAATGTGGAACAGTCTCTGCTGGGATGACGACTACACCATAGCTCAGTGGTTAGAGCATCGCTAGCTACAAGCGAGGGTCCCTGGTTCGAGTCCTGGTGGTGACAGTCAATTTTTTCTTCAGACTTTTCCCGTTTGTCTCTTTCCCTCAAACTAGTGAAAATAATAATAATAATAATACGAAGTAGTGGTTGCGACTTCGGCGATGATTTGTAAGAAAGGGTTTGCTCTGGATGGCAGTCGTGAGTCAGTCAAGTGTCAAGTAAAGTCGGCGGAATAGCGCGAGCTCCGGTGTGGGGAGCAAACCCTTTCTTACAAATAATAATAATAATAATAATAATACGAAGTAGTGGTTGCGACTTCGGCGATGATTTGTAAGAAAGGGTTTGGGTCAAGTGTCAAGTAAAGTCGGCGGAATAGGGCGAGCTCCGGTGTGGGGAGCAAAGTCAGCAAACCCTTTCTTAATAATAATAAGAAGAAGAAGAAATTCGGGTGGGCGCTAGTTGTAATAAATAATACCTGGTTGATAAAATAATTAGTTGTTGTTGCAGAGTGAATGGGAAACAGCGGGTCTGCTCTAGAAAACCTCTTCCTAATTTGAATGACTCATTTTCTTGGTGCGTGCTGGCTGTAATCTCCCTGACCAAAGCAAGAACAGACCGAACAACAAGTGGAACTGGAAGGGAGTTGACTACTGTACATGTACTCGTACTCATACCCAGTATCGTATGCAGGGGGCCTAGGCATGAGGTGAAGTGAAGCGAGGGCTGACACCGTTAATACCAATGACTGAATAGCCGCAACTGCACCGGTTTTCTTGGCCTAGACAGTGATATCCAAATGCTTTGCTGTTATACCATGCACATGTACTGTGACAGCAGGATCATGAATATGAATCAAGACTTACCTGTCCACCTAGTTTGTTCTGGATAAAGCTGAGCGCCTCTCTGACCGAGAACAACTGTGTCTGGTCTCTAGTTGCAAGGAAATTAAACCGCTCAACGAACGGCTTCCTCCACCACCAGGATATGACGGCTGGCAGGATCTCCTCCTTCAGCTCACGTTTCGCATACAACAGGGCGCAGCCGCGGGGCGCAAAGCACCACTTGTGCAGGTTGCCTGGACAGAAGGAGAATGTCGGCAAACGGGCAATGAGGAACAGCTGCTGTTTTCCTTGCATCGTACCTGCGTGTAATTGAATCTCTCTGTGTGTAGGAAGACGATAGCAGTGATGTGGGAGAGTTTGTACCATGCATGCACAAAGCATGGTGTGTTCTACAACTGAGACTAGTCCAGTGAAGTACAACTGTTGCCAATGCAATGCCAGGCACGGCATAGTGACTATGTGGCCAGGCAATGTTAGGCACGTTCACACACCATTTGATGCCCATCGCCGGAGGCGATGATAGCGATGCTACGGCAGAAGCCATAGCAACTTGTGCTGGGATTGCATCATTCAACAGCTTGCAAGGCTGAATAATTTACCTCCCCTATTCAGCCTGGTCTACACCACACGACATACGTGCCATCTCCACGCTCCGCCAGTTCCGCGGCAGCATGATCCCGCACACCCTTAGTACCTTGAGTACCAAACGTCCTGTTTGATGATCAGCTGGCTTAGTTTTTCTCCACCTCTATCCTAATTACATCAGTCCCCAATTTCATTTATTACTGCTTTCTATCTGCATTCGCCACCTTTTCATTGGGCAGATCTGCCCGTTTGGTTTGCGAATTAAAATAAACACAACAACACAACAACACAGCTATGAAGTGGCTTTTTCTGGCCAGTGAATCCCTACTTTTTGGTCTTTTTCATTTTTTCCCCGCACACACATCACACCACATACTCCGGCATGCCCTTGCTGTTGGTAGCCACCCTGGAAAATGAAAGAAAAGTCAGGAGGAGTCTGAGGAAGAGAAGAAAGATGTGTGAGCCCATAATTGTCGGGAACCGAACCCGCAACCTCTTTATTGGAAATCGCTGCTCATACCACTGCACCGTATGGCACACGCACACGTTCACACACACACAAACATACACACACACACACACACACACACACACACACACACCATTTTGACCATTTGACGCCCATCGCCGGAAGCGATGATAGCGATGCTACGGCAGAAGCCATAGCAGCTTGTGCTGGGATTACACCATTCAACAGCTTGCCAGGCTGAAGAATTGACCGCCACTATTCAGCATCGTCTACACCACACAGCTATGAGGTGGCTTTTTCTGGCCAGTGAATCCCTACTTTTTGGTCTTTTTCATTTTTTTCCCACACACACATCACACCACATACTCCGGCATGCACTGGCTATTGGTAACCACCCAGGAGAATGAAAGAAAAGTCAGGAAGAGTCTGAGAAAGAGAAGAAAGACTTGTGTGACCATAATCGTCGGGAATCGAACCCGCAACCTCTCGAATGGAAATCGCTGCACACTGCACCATATGGCACACACGCACACACACAGAACAGAGTTTATCTAGACTAGAGTCTAGGAGTACGTACCGGTATAGTAGTCCACATGAGGCAAGTCGGACATGTTCAGGTCGATCTGACCAGGCGAGTGTGCACCGTCCACCAGCACACGAACATTTCGGCTATGACATATCGCAGACAGCCGCTTAATAGGCATGAGCACGGCAGATGGACTGGTTATGTGATCTAGAATACACACTCGAACATTGGGATGCTCAGCGAGCCCCTCCTTAAACTGCTTCACAAGTGCATCCTCGCTCACCACAGGGAAGTCCAGGCACATGCAAAACGGCTTGATGCCGCGCCTCTCGCAAACGCAATCGACGGTGTTCTTCACGGGTTGGTACGTCCAATCCGTGGTCATTACTTCGTCGTCACCGCTCAGCGGGATCGAGTTAAGGACAGCGTTGATTCCCGTTGTTGCATTGTCCACGATGGCCACACAGTCTGTAGGTGCCTTGATTAGCTCAGCGGCAGCAGCAGAGTTCTCTGAGAAGTACTGACGTGCAAGCCGTCGGAACCACCTGTCTGGGTGCTGCTCCATTTCCTTTCGAAGCTCCTGCTGCATGGCTACAATACTTCTTGGCACAGTACCAAACGAACCATGGTTGAGGAAGATAGCACCGTCTTGCAAACACAGCTCATCCTCCCGTAGGCGCTGTGCGTCAGATCGCAAGCAGGAGCGGACACCTTTATAGAGAAGATAGGCTGTGCAGCTGGTGGCACCCACAGCCGCAGCACCGTAGGCCAGCTGAGTGGAAGTCAGTGATCCGATATCCATTCTACACCTATGTACATGCACACACACACACACACACACACACACACACACACACACACACACACACACACACGCACATACACACACACACACATATATATATATACCGGAGGGTATAATTATTATCTTCACTACACCATAGTTCAGTGGTTAGAGCATCGCTAGCTACAAGCGAGGGTTCCTGGTTCGAGTCCTGGTGGTGACAGTCAATTTTTTCTTCAGACTTTTCCCGTTTGTGTCTTTCCCTCAAACTAGTCAAGATCTTCACTAGTACATGTATATTATATATAATTATATGCACACACACCTTTGCTTTGCTTTTGACGCCCATCGCCGGAGGCGATGATAGCAATGCTACGGCAGAAGCCATAGCAACTTGTGCTGGGATTACACCATTCAACAGCTTGCAAGGCTGAAGAATTGACCGTCACTATTCAGCCTGGTCTACACCAAACAGCTATTTGGAGTGACATTTTCTGGCCAGTGAATCCCTTTTTTTGGTCTTTTTTTCATTTCCCCCCCCCCCCCCCCACACACACATACGCGCACACCACACACACAAACACACACAGTCAGACTCAGACATGCCCATCGCGGAAGCGATGATAGCGAACAGCTATGTTAGACATAGGAATTTATTAGACATAGCAACTTGTACTGGGATTACACCATTCAACTTGAGAGCTTGCAAGGCTGATGAATTGACCGCCACTAATTTTATCCTGATACTGTGACAGTATCCACCAACTTCACAGACTCAGTGCACTGGTTCATGCTGCATGCAGCGCTGCTGATCACCCGAAAAGTGTGGTCTATACAGGATATTGCACAGTGTCCGCGAGGATTATTTTTCATAATCCCCGTGGCGCTGCGCGCCTTGGGGATTTGAAAAATAATCCCCTCGGAACCGTGCAATATCCTATACATAGACCACCCTTTTCAGGTGATCTACGGATATTTCCCCTAGTTTGAGGGGATTATGGCTCATAATCCCCTCAAACGAGGGGATCTTATATCCACAGGATATACCAAGGACAGCAAGGTGTCCATGCATGTTAGAGATCCCCATGGAAAAGAGAAAACATTACTTCTTCTATTCTTTACTTTATTTCTTTTGCACTTCAGTAAAAATATTATTTCATTGCCAAATTAGTTTGAGTTACCTTTGAAAATAGTCATGTTCAACTGTCTTCGTAATCATCATACTCGTCCAACCGATGTCACCCTCACCCTGCGAATAATCAGCTCATCTCTCCCGTAGCTCCACTTCTCCTTCCATCATGACCGAGCATCAACTATACATCAATTTAGAGCATTATCCATAGCCTGCAGTCATATCATGGCTGCTAAAATCCAGAGGTCATGACTTCGTAACATGCATAATGTTCAAATGTATTATGTAATGTGCATGTACACGGAGTTTTGCGGACTACCCGCCACTATCTCGTCCACCCCGGATACCTGATGACGGCTGATTCACTCGCATCTTCTGCTACGTGTACTGTGTCAGTGTGAGAAAGAACTTTGAAGAAGACGAGTTCGAACATACAATACTGTATTGCCATGATTTCTACCCTGCTTTTCATTGAAAACACTATCTGGATGACCTCTAGGCACCGGCGGATTATGCCGGCATAGACCACCCTTTTCAGGTGATCTACGGATATTTCCCCTAGTTTGAGGGGATTATGGCTCATAATCCCCTCAAACGAGGGGATCTTATATCCACAGGAAATCCTGTGGATCCCCTCGGACGGTCGGTGGGTCGGACCCAGTCCTTCTACCAGCATAACCAAGAGAGCTAGCTCCCTTGGCTGCTGCTTGAATATGCAAGAATGGGCCTTCCAGATAAGGTCTAAAAAGGGGAAGTGGCTATAGTTGTCAAAAGAAAAGCATATTGGTGAAACAAAACTAGGGAAGTGGTAATCTTTCTATCAGCAACAAACAAGAGCATCTTAATTTGCAACATGCTACGTGAACCGGGTGTGCCGAACACCAGTAACCATAGAGACACACCACACTCTCATATAGATACTGGTTATAAATAACCGAGTAAGGAAAATAATCCAATAGCCTATGGAGAAAAAAAGAAATAATAATTAAGTCAATGACAACAAATGCTCGTCCAGCACACGAGTTGTCATAGAAACATTGAACGAAATGACAAAAACGCATAGTAATGAGCATCGCCGTTCAATGCAAACTTTGGTTTCTAGTACAGTAATAGTCATGAAGTTGATTGTTCCAACTAGGAACACACGCTTCTTGCCGAACTTGACACTTGACTGACTCACGACTGCCATCCGGAGCACACGAGGAGCACGTCGCACCTTCCACTCGGCAAACCTGCAAGAAAGCACCACTCCCTGCTCAATACACGGTGTTTCGGGGAATTCACCCCTCATCAGTTGAGCTTGAGTAGGCTGAGGAAGATTGTGCCTGAAAAGCACCACTTATATACTGCTCTCCAGGCCAAACCATCACCAGGGATACAAACTTACAGAGACGCTTTGTTTCCAGCGCGACAAACACCTCGTGAAGCTCCAGGTAGCAGCGTGAGTCAGAGTCGCTCATGGAGTTGTGATAAACAGACGTTGAGAGCCAGTATAGCTATTCGCAACGCTGTCACCTCCAACAACTAGTCGCACGTCCGCGTGAGGGACAACAATACGAACTTAGAAGTTGCGACTTCGGCGGTAATAGTCATGAAGTTGATTGTTCCAACTAGGAACACACGCTTCTTGCCGAACTTGACACTTGACTGACTCACGACTGCCATCCGGAGCACACGAGGAGCACGCAGTCGCACCTTCCACTCGGCAAACCTGCAAGAAAGCACCACTCCCTGCTCAATACACGGTGTTTCGGGTGTGCTCCGGATGGCAGTCGTGAGTCAGTCAAGTGTCAAGTTCGGCAAGAAGCGTGTGTTCCTAGTTGGAACAATCAACTTCTAGTACAGTGTTTGGAAAATTCCTTCTTTCACAGACCTGAAAGATAAATCTTTGCAGCAGTTAGCCTACTACTAACTCAATGTCATTGGTTCTACATGTACGTGTAGATGTACCCATTCACGCTCTACTGGTCTTGTCAAATTAGTTCCAAACGATCACAAACAATCCATCTTATTTCGGATACTCTTACACCATTTGACTAAGCCATGGGACGGACGTCAGTGCCTGACAATTCTTCATTGTAGTCTTTGATTTGTAGGGAATAAATCGCCTCCACGCCGGTAGGTGACAGACGAACAGAGCACCTCAAATTATTTTCAAATAATTACAATATCTACTATTTCGTCGTCTTCACTTGATCGCTATCAGTATCGCTTTTCCCCACGGTCTTGTCAGCTACCAACAAGCAGCAGAGTTCATGAGGCTTCGTCTTGGGAGACAAACCAAAGAAAGTGTGTGACAATCCGCATTCGCCTCAGTCAAACCAATAAGTGGATCAAAACCTGGAGAGGCGACGAACAAACGACTATCAGAACTTCCGGTACTTCGCGTTCGGTGTTCCGTTCACAGTAGGCTCCGGCGGATTACTAGTATGCTCGCGAAATCATGGAATTATGCTTTCATGGATTCTCTCATTATGCTCGCAAAATCCTCATATTATGCTTTGGCACGCGGGGATACATGTCACTTTGTTGTACTTATGAATATGAAGTCTCAAAGTTGAGAAAATTGTGCCTTTTTCGACCTTGCAAGTGGCCATAACTTAGCATAAGTACAACGAAATGTTACATGAGTAGTACACACATGATGCTAGCATGCCAAGTGGACCACAATCATGTCGTCGACGCTCGCATGCGGAGGGAAGATGTGAAGGTCTGCTGCAAGCAGGTCAGCGCGGAGAGCTGCTATATCCACTCTGTGCACATGGTGCAGCTGCCTAGTGAGGAGTGATCTCGCTGGCTGGCTTACTTCAGTAGCACAGCTGAGTGAAGCACTCACAGCAAAGTTATCGCTGATGTCACATGGTACGAATACGATGTTCCAGGATGAGGCTGGCATGGTTGACCAAGACTAGGTTGGTGCTGTCACCATGGTCACGACGTTCTGCAGTCCATAGCTTCCACACGTGTTATGCATGTGGCGTAATTGTGGGCCAGGAGAAACTGGGTAAGCATTTACATTGTCATTGAAGTCACCCATCATAGTGACCGATCCGGTGTTGTTGGTGGCTGCCTGTAATACAGTCTCTAGCAGGGCATGCGCTAAGGATTAAAATTTGTTGCTACTCTTGTAGCTGACAGATCGTTCATGTCCATCAAGCGCCGCTTCGACCTTGAGCGCTGTGGACTGGAGGCGGTTTGGCTCGAATTGCGGCCAGTGATCCTTCCCTCACTCCCCCTCATCATCTGCTCTGTTTACAGACCCCCTGGAGACAGCATCTCCCAAGTCCAGGCATTTAGTGACCTCCTAGAGGACTGTCTGTCCAATATTAGCCTCCCCGATTCGGCGATTGTACTTGCAGGAGACTTGAATGCTCGCCACTCTGACTGGTCTCCTAGTGACACCACGAATCGTGCTGGAAGGGAGTTCCGTAACCTCTTCTCTTGTTTTGGCCTTGAGCAAATGGTGACATTCCCCACACACTTTACCCCCCACGGCTCAACATCGTGTATTGACGTTGTACTCACGGATCATCCTCACCTACTACTCTCTGTTACATCTGTTGCTCCTCTTGGTGCATCTGACCACGCACAGATCCTCAGTCATTTTCTACTGCCTACTGATGCTGTTTACCGTGAGGAACCTGCTGCAAGCGGACATCCCGCTGCTGCACCCCGAAGCCACTTCAGCAATGTTCCTGCAAAGCCGGAATATGACTTTAAATCCGTGCCATCTTCCGTCTGGGATAGTGTGAATGCAGAGCTCTCTGATATTGACTGGAGCTGGCACCTGCGTGCCAGCAACGTCGATGATGCGCTTTCACACTTTTCTTCCATTCTCAACAGTGCCCTTGAGAAGCACCTCTGGCCATTCGGAAAGCAGCCGTATTCTCACCGCTGCCCACGGCCCAGTCAGCCACCCTGGGTTGATGCCCATCTCCGCACAGCAATCAAGTGGAAATATGATCTCTATAGCATTTTTAGGAAGTACCCAACACAACAAAACAAACAAGCATACCAACAGCAGCGAAATATAGTGAAAACCCTGACGCGGACAAAGTACAGAGCTTATATCCGCTCAGTGAAAACTACTTTGCAGGGTAGACACCGTCCATCGCTTCACCAGTTTGTGAGACAAGCAAGAATTCGAAACGTATCACGGGAAATTCCGTCACTCACAACAGGGACTCAGCAGGCGGCTGACCCTTTGGCCAAAGCTACGGCATTAAACGCCCAGTTTGCCTCTGTGACTCGGCCAGATGACCCGTTGCTCTCTATTCCCCCTATTCTCACCCCCTCGGAGCCCTCAGCTTGTTTCACGTCCGTCATCACCACAACTGCCACTGTCCGGCGTCATCTGAAGAAGCTTCCGACGTGCAAGGCGTCTGGTCCTGACGGCATCCCCAATCGGGTCCTCAAGGCCCTGGCACCATCCATAGCATTCCCTTTGTGCCATATTTTCAACATGTCATTTACCACGGGCATATTCCCTTCCGCATGGAAAACAGCGAAAGTCATACCTGTATTCAAGAAAGGTTCCCGCCACGAACCTGCAAACTACCGCCCTATCTCTCTTCTTCCCTGCGTGTCCAAAGTATGTGAACGCATCTTTTATGACCACTTATACAGACATGTTTCGCCGTTTCTGAGTCCCGCACAATCTGGGTTTCGTAAAGGCGACTCCACCTCTCTTCAACTGACCCGCATCGTGCAGCAGGTGTGCCAGCATAGGGATAACAGAGCGCTTGCTGGCATTTGCTTCTTTGACTTGGCCAAGGCTTTTGATACCGTCTGGCATCGAGGACTTTTGGCAAAGCTCGAGCATGCATTCAGGGTACGCAAACAACCACTCTCCTGGCTGAAATCTTATCTCTCTGGGCGTTATCAGTACGTAACTGTGCTTGGCACATCCTCGGCTGCAGAGCCAGTATTGTCGGGCGTTCCTAAAGGATCAATTCTTGGTCCCCTACTATTTATAATTTACGTAAACGACTTACCTGCAGTCTTCCCTGGAACGTCTCTGTTTGCTGACGACACGACCCTTCTCACCTCATCAGCTTCCCTCACTGGCCTGAAAAACAACTTGCGTGCTGGCATTCAGAAAGTTCTTTCCTGGATGTCGTCCTGGAGGTTGTCCCCAAATCTATCAAAAACAAAGATCATGCTCTTCCCGCCCCAGCCGGAGTTCACAACCCTCATCCATGCCAACTTTCCAAATCCAATTGACATAGTGTCTTCTCACAAACACCTTGGCATTGTGATTGACTCTGCACTCTCTTGGGTACCTCACATCGAATATATCTGTAAAAAATCAAGTAAATCCTTAGGAATTCTCTCCCCCCACTGCTCCTACCTCCCACTTTCTTGCAAGCTTCTTTTTTATTTAGCCTACCTTCGCCCAATATTTCATTATGCAGATACGTCTTGGGTTGGGTTATCCTCTTCCGCTGCTGCAAAGCTTGAAATACATCACAAGAAAATCCTTGAAATTCTCCTCCGTCAACCCCGCATGCTCTCATCATCCGCCCTTTATAAAATCGCTCACACAACCCCGTTATCACATGGACGCAGTGCACACCTGGCTTCTCTTGTCCATTCTATTAAGCTTGAGTTGTGCCCACCTCATCTCATGTGTTTTAATTGGTTCTCTTCTCTAAGAACTAGAAACTCGCTCTTACTCCCTAAGTGTAACTCATCCACTCTTTTGCGCTCCCCTCTCTTTATTGCTTATTCTGTTTGGCTCACTCTACCCAGAGAAGTTAAGGACCTGACCTCACCCCGCCTGTTTAAGATCCGTGCCGCCCCTTATTTACTACGACATGCATAGCTCATTATCCACATGTCCTTTGCGTCTCTGTGTTTTTCACTGCTTTTATTTGACATTATCTTTCTTTACGGAGTTGTTGTTGCTGTTCGTTTTGCTACTCTTTCTTTTCCCTCCCCTTATTTCTATTTATCGCCGTGGTTGGCAATCACCCACTCTCGTAATATTGGCCGGTGTTTCCGCCGAGTCTTGAGATGTTGCAATAAATAATAATAATAATAATAATAATAATAAAATATGCTCTGACACAATGTCCTGCCAGTTGCAAAAATGTCCGGACATGCAACTTTCACATCAAATCACACAATGTTCAGTGTAGAATTAATACCATCGAAATGTTATCACGACGATGCATTTCAGAAGCAGCATGATCTTTGAAGGCTGACGTTTTCAGGTTCCTTGAGCCAACGACGAAGGAGTCAGAAAAATTCTTGCTGCTGCGAATTTTCAACAAAACGGGAACACATCTTACACTTCAAATTTTCGACAACGCTACGATCTGAGGGACTGCGCTCATAGCTCAGCCAAACAGAAGTTGAAAGCTCCCAATCATACTCGGCGACCCACTTGTCACAAGTGGTCGTCTTGACTCCTCTGGGCTTCTTTCCAAGTGGAGCACCCGCATCAGCGGTGCTTGGCTTTCTCTTGCCAGACGACATCACTAATGACTATGACTGAAGTATGAGACAAAGGATTGAAGTGCCTTTTCTTTTTTGTACTTTGCAAAAAGGTGCGCGGACACTTTGTCCGGATATGTACAAAACATCCGGAAACTGACCGTAAACGGTCGGATATTGTCCGATGTCCGACCGTTATTTCGCGCCCTGTCTAGTCTGGGCCAGAACGCAACAGTTTCACTTGGCGGCCGGTACACACACCCTAAGAGATGAGGTGCCTGGACACCTTTAAGCTCGATCCAGGTGCACTCTACATCATCCGCCGTCAGATCCGGGCGAGGCTTCGCGGGGAGGGTCGACCTGAAGTAGGTCATGTTCCACCTCATCTTCCACCGGCACGGTCCTGGCGGGCAATACTGAAGTTTGGGATCCGGATTTCTCCACCAGATACTGTGCAATCAAGCCATGTTTTAGCAACACCAACTATGTCCCAGCACTGGTCCGCGATCAGCTCCTCCAGGGCGTCAACTTTGTGCCGAAGGCTACAAATGTTGATGAAGCCAAAGCGTACCAAGGAATTTGCTGGAATGAAGCCTATCTTAAGGGAAGCGGGAGGCTGCATAGCAGCACGAGGGAAAAAGGGATCAGCATAAGGATTAAGAGCAAGTGCAGTAAGTATTAAAAAGAAAGAAAGGTAACAAATACTACTAATAGTTAACACTGACGGACCGTAATTACCTTCATTGCACTAGTGGCTTCCTCTGCGGGCAGCTTCGACTCTCTCTGCCAGCTTCTTGCGCTCACGGTTTGAATACTCCTTAGCCCACGCAACTTGCGGGTCGTTCAAGGCAGAGGCAGGTGGCTCAGTGCGCCCCGATAGGACAGTGGCGGAGAAGGTGTCACTGTGTTTGCCTGCTGCAAGTCTGAAGCCTTCTTCATCAGGAGAGGGGGTTGTCCCGCTGCTCTTTTCTTTGTCTCCAGGTTGACTGAAAGCCGGCATATGGTTACTGGTACATGTATCAGTTGTGCCAGTGCTGGTCCCATTGGCTAAAAGTAAAAGTGCCTGGCGATAGCTGTTGACTGAGGCAGTGTTCAGCCCTATGTTGCTAGCTGCACCTGTCTCCACACTGACGACAGCTGGCTCTACAGCGGCTTCTGCGCCTGCGGGCTGGGTAGTCACTGTACCCGTATCATATCAGTGGCTGTACTGACGCTGGGATCCCGGGAGGGTTTGTACTCGTACCGTACCGGTTGTGTTGCGGTGCATGCTGTGCTTGTGGCACTTAACTGTGCTGCGCCCGGAGACGCCGCCTTCCGTAATCGCGCCAAGCGGAGAGAGAAAGTCGCTTGGTTCTCCGAAACGCGGCGTTTCCTCCCCGACAGGTCGGTGGAGGCCTTCTACACCGCAGCAAAACTGCCAACCGTCTCCATCGTACACTCGATTCTCTAATACCGGTGGTCAATCTGCTTCCCGGACGGACTAGCGGCTAGAGTAAAGATGACCGAATTGTCCAAGTAATTCTGTCTGTACACGATAATATAATTATTATTGTTTCCATCATCATGAAACGAGCGTTGTAGAGCTGAGGACCTGAGAAGAGTTGATTGTTAATTCTACTCATCAAAGAAGCCATCAGCTCTCGAGCGATCTCTTTGTTCTAAATTATTCAGATGACATACCGCCATCGCAATCAAGTAAAGATTAGTTTCCAGAAACTGAGAAAGGCCCTCATAAAGAGTCATATCACTTTCGCGGCCTGCTGTGCGCTCTACTCTACTCCGTCTTCGAGAGGTTGGACCAGTACAGGGAGTAGGTCTACTCGTAGTCGTACTAAAAAACTGCTCGCGTGCCTGTATGTAGTGTGTGTATGAGTCGGCATTGCAATGCACTCTACAAGAGGATTGCCTGCCTGCTTGCTGATAAAACCAGCGAGCCTTACAGCTGCCAACACCGTCATGGCATGGGTCCGCTGTACTGTAGACTCAGCTTTGCCCTCCTCCGTGCTAGTGTGATGTGCCTCCGTGGATCCCGCACTCTGCGCGCCCCTGTTCGCTTCAACTCCCCTGCCTCGCTTGTTGCAGCTGAGGCAGTGATCCCAGGACACTAATCATATAGTATTATTACTTTTGTTATTATTATCAGGCTGTTTTCGGTTTGTTATGATTTCTTGGTTTTCCATATTAGACTGTATTCACGTTCCAATGTAGTGTGTGTACGTAGGCGCCTCTTGTCGTGAGCACTGAGTACAGGCATGTACTCGAGTACGAGTACTGGAGTAGACTTTCTATTTCGCCGCCACGTCTCCCCGGCCCCCCCTCCTCCACCCTACACAGTGGGTCCATTGTTATTACTTAATATTAGGCATCTGCCTGTTTTGGTTTTCTCCACTACAGGTTAAAATAAAAGAATACTACTACTACCTCGTGTTTGTTTTTTCGCCTTGCAAGCAACCCCATGTTTTGTTCACGCTTTTTCCGCGTATAATCGCTAAATTGCTTCTTTCGCGCTAATTACTCGACAGTGCTCAACGCCTGTCTGTCCAGTTCTCTGGTTATATTGAGTTCCATATTGTAATTTATCTTCATTCCTCTGATGAAGTGACTCATGTCAAACTTGGAACTCTCCTTGCTTGTGAGTGCGTGGTTGTTATGGAACCTGCAGCTCTTTGCTTCAAGAAATCTTTACCAGCCGCTGCTGTAGCTCTCACACCACTGCCACTACGAGATCCCAGGTGTCTTTTTCTTTGGCATTACCCCCAGCACAGAGTACGGCTGGCTTTTCTCGGATTGGCTATCTCGCTGCTGACCGGTGGAATATGCTGCCTTCCACTGTTCGTACTTGTACAGATTACCGCTCATTTATTCGCTCATGCATAACCTTCCTAGGGGCTCCCGTAAGAAGACCATAGGTCTGTGGGAAACACCCTAGTAAAATAAAAGTTAATAATAATAATAATTAACTGGTTTGAGGGAAAGAGACAATAATAAAAATAATAATAATAATACAAATAATCTACGTGGAGATAAAAGTTTAATAATAGCAATGAAAAGTATGAATGCCGCAGACATCACCACGCAACATGACAATTTGTTCAAGGTTTGGTTTTGTGTGTTTCCAAAATCGATTTTCACGTTGCGATCATCAGTGGAAATACGCAACTAAAGAGATCAAGGGAAAAACAAAGGTTAAAAATCCAAAGAAGTGTGACACATGACGGGTAACTTGTGGTAAGTATTACAAAAAGTGAGAACTAAAATAAAGAGTAAGTGTGACAAACGGGCATGAACAGTGCAGAAACAACTCATGAACACGGGGTGCAAACTCACGAAAATAACCTAAGTGCTAAAACATGTTCTTTTTGCTTACACAAATCGGGCTTATGCGTACGAATACAAACAGCTTCAAGGACCTTCAACTGTTGGACATAACGGGCACGACACAGTACAGAGAAGTGGGAATCATCATACACACTCAAACAATCGGGACGAGATAACAAATGCAAATACACAGCTGACTTCTTACGAATTTCACCCTCATCAGCTCCATCACCTTCCCTGCCACCTGACTCCTCCTCGTCCGTTTTATCACCATCACCACCAGCCGTCTCACCGTCATCCGCCTCGTCTTCATCCGCCGCCTCGTCATCACCCGCCTCGTCGTCATCTGTATCCTCGCCGTCATCCGCCTCGTCGTCATCTGTATTCTCGTCATCCGCCGCATCATCACCCAACTCATATTCACCACCAGTCAGTCGTCTGATACCATCCATGTTCTCCTTCCTACGTCTGTCCCGTGTCACTGTCCTTACCTCATCTACGTCCCGAGATTGTGTTCCGTTTTGCCCCCGGCTTCCGGTCTCCTTCGATGCTCCGCGTGGGCCTTGGCCATTCCTAGCATATATTTCGGTTGAATAATTGGCGGTCGACCTCCGTGGTCTCTGGACCCACGGATCAATCGCCGGAGGGTGCTGCGGTGTCCGCACAGCCGGATACTGTGTCAAAGAAATGGGCTCAATTTCTGTGATTGGCGGTACTGTTGTTGTTGCCGACTCCTCCCCAACCCCAGCCCCCAACGGCACTGGTGGTGGCTCCGGTGGCGGCAAGGGCAACGGTGGAGAAGGCGATGAAATTGTAACGTCAATATACAGGAAACCAACATTTACCGGACAATATATCGTGTTTGACTCGTATTGTTCGTACCTGTATAAGGTCAACTTGGTGAAGAATCTGGTGGATAGAGCGCGGCGAATCTGTTCCCCCTCTCGACTCAAGGATGAGCTAGGTTTTCTGAAATCTGTGTTTCTCAAAAATGGTTACCCGGAGGAACTGCTAAACAAGCTACTAAAATCAGCATCAAAACCAAAGGTCGTCATCATTGGTCCAAGTCGTTGCCCGGTCTACCTTTCCTTACCTTGGAAAGGAGAGGCATCACAGACATTGTGCCGCACAATCAAAACGCTAGTTACACAAACATACTTTGCGGCGCACTTCATCCCTGTGTTCACTACGATACGTGCGTTCACGGTGAGGAAGGATGTCCTACCATCCCACCTATTGAGCCACTTGGTCTACCAATTTGAGTGCCGGAATTGTGATAGCCGGTACGTTGGTAGGACCCTTCAACACCTGAGCGCACGTATCAAGCAGCATGTACCACTTCACATGCTGCAGGACGCAGCAAAAGCGAAGCGCCCGAAGCGGGGAAGACCACGCAAGAACCCGCTCCCTCTACCACCGACACAACCAGAGCAAGTCGAACACACGGTGCAGAGGAAGAGTGGTGGATCACTAAGCCAACCGAATGTGCCTTCTCCACCGTTGCCCTTGCCGCCACCGGAGCCACCACCAGTGCCGTTGGGGGCTGGGGTTGGGGAGGAGTCGGCAACAACAACAGTACCGCCAATCACAGAAATTGAGCCCATTTCTTTGACACAGTATCCGGCTGTGCGGACACCGCAGCACCCTCCGGCGATTGATCCGTGGGTCCAGAGACCACGGAGGTCGACCGCCAATTATTCAACCGAAATATATGCTAGGAATGGCCAAGGCCCACGCGGAGCATCGAAGGAGACCGGAAGCCGGGGGCAAAACGGAACACAATCTCGGGACGTAGATGAGGTAAGGACAGTGACACGGGACAGACGTAGGAAGGAGAACATGGATGGTATCAGACGACTGACTGGTGGTGAATATGAGTTGGGTGATGATGCGGCGGATGACGAGAATACAGATGACGACGAGGCGGATGACGGCGAGGATACAGATGACGACGAGGCGGGTGATGACGAGGCGGCGGATGAAGACGAGGCGGATGACGGTGAGACGGCTGGTGGTGATGGTGATAAAACGGACGAGGAGGAGTCAGGTGGCAGGGAAGGTGATGGAGCTGATGAGGGTGAAATTCGTAAGAAGTCAGCTGTGTATTTGCATTTGTTATCTCGTCCCGATTGTTTGAGTGTGTATGATGATTCCCACTTCTCTGTACTGTGTCGTGCCCGTTATGTCCAACAGTTGAAGGTCCTTGAAGCTGTTTGTATTCGTACGCATAAGCCCGATTTGTGTAAGCAAAAAGAACATGTTTTAGCACTTAGGTTATTTTCGTGAGTTTGCACCCCGTGTTCATGAGTTGTTTCTGCACTGTTCATGCCCGTTTGTCACACTTACTCTTTATTTTAGTTCTCACTTTTTGTAATACTTACCACAAGTTACCCGTCATGTGTCACACTTCTTTGGATTTTTAACCTTTGTTTTTCCCTTGATCTCTTTAGTTGCGTATTTCCACTGATGATCGCAACGTGAAAATCGATTTTGGAAACACACAAAACCAAACCTTGAACAAATTGTCATGTTGCGTGGTGATGTCTGCGGCATTCATACTTTTCATTGCTATTATTAAACTTTTATCTCCACGTAGATTATTTGTATATTTTAAGCGGAGATACTCTAGAGAACAGATAGATACTCTGAATAACGCCCTGCGGAAACGCCATGTTTGTCGTTGCATTTCATTGAATATTTCTTTTCTTAAACAGTGTCGGGAAAGTGGCGTTTGTCCAAGTGCCATACAGAAGCGCGTACACAGAGCCAAGGCGTATCACTCATTAACAATAGAGAGAGTATTCTTGAAGGATGATATAGCCCGGTCCTCCGATACACTTTGTACTATACAGTGTGAGTTCAGACGTTTGTACTGTGTGGCTCGCTCATTCCTTTCTGCCCATGACTATCTTCGATTTAGTTCACTTATTGCTGCTAATGACAACAAATTACAGACGAGGCTGATTGCGAAATACGAGAAGAATCTGAAGTGGTTACGCACAAAACGTTATGGCGCGATACAGATCAACACAGACACCATCATTAACCGAGCCAACATTGAGCTCTCTACCGTTCAAAAGGAACTGCTATGTCGGGGTACTGACTTCGGCATTCCTCCTGCCAATAACAAGAAGGAGGTAGTACTCACGGAGTTTGAATTATTCTACAAGAAGCTTCAGCAGCTCAAGCCCGTGTCTGATGCCCAGCAGGCTGTATGCACTGCCAGTATCAGAGCGGTTGCGGAAGAACATGCTGCAAAACCGCCGGACCGCAGCAAATTTTACCTGTCCCGTGAACACCTCAAAGTCCGACGTGAACTCAGTAACAATCATGATATCTTAATTACCAGACCGGACAAAGGACGCGCAACGGTCATAATGAGCCGAACAGAGTACATATCAAAAATGGTGGTAATCCTGAACGATGACTCCAAGTTCGTGAAACTCGGACCAGTTTCCACTCATGATAATACAACAAAAGTAGAGAAACGCCTGATAACATACCTAAAGAAATTGAAAGCTGAGAAAGAAATTTCGGTCTCAGAGTTCATGAGAATCAAGCCAATAGGCTCCGCCCGCCCGCGACTCTATGGCTTGCCAAAGATCCATAAGCCGAATTGTCCATTACGCCCAATATTATCAATGGTAGCATCCCCACAGTACAAAGTATCGAAGTGGCTCTGTTTGATGCTTGGAGCTGTGCAAGATTATTACTGTAAGAACATTGTCAAGGATAGCTTCCAGTTTGTAGACCTCATTCGCACTCGCCAGATTCCCGCTACAGCGCACATGTGCTCATTTGATGTGGTCAGTTTGTTCACGAATGTACCGTTGGAACAGACCATAGATATTTGTGCGGATGTTCTCTATCACAATAACTCTGTTGACACGCCATGGCTGCCTGAGTCCTCCTTCCGTACACTGATGTCTCTTGTTACTACGGGCGTTGAGTTTTCATTTGATAACGTGATGTATAGGCAGGTGGATGGGGTAGCCATGGGATCACCATTAGGTCCAGTGTTGGCAAATATATTTGTTGGCTACTGCGAATCTCTTGTGGACCAGTCACTGTGGCCGGAGTTTTACGTTCGTTTTGTCGACGACTCGTTCACATATTTTGATTCAGTACAACAGTGTGACGCCTTCTTGGACCGATTGAATAACTTACATCCCTCTCTGAAATTCACGGTTGAGCATGAACAGAACAACACCTTGTCCTTTCTAGATGTGCGTGTGGAGAAGTCAAACGATGAAATTGTAACGTCAATATACAGGAAACCAACATTTACCGGACAATATATCGTGTTTGACTCGTATTGTTCGTACCTGTATAAGGTCAACTTGGTGAAGAATCTGGTGGATAGAGCGCGGCGAATCTGTTCCCCCTCTCGACTCAAGGATGAGCTAGGTTTTCTGAAATCTGTGTTTCTCAAAAATGGTTACCCGGAGGAACTGCTAAACAAGCTACTAAAATCAGCATCAAAACCAAAGGTCGTCATCATTGGTCCAAGTCGTTGCCCGGTCTACCTTTCCTTACCTTGGAAAGGAGAGGCATCACAGACATTGTGCCGCACAATCAAAACGCTAGTTACACAAACATACTTTGCGGCGCACTTCATCCCTGTGTTCACTACGATACGTGCGTTCACGGTGAGGAAGGATGTCCTACCATCCCACCTATTGAGCCACTTGGTCTACCAATTTGAGTGCCGGAATTGTGATAGCCGGTACGTTGGTAGGACCCTTCAACACCTGAGCGCACGTATCAAGCAGCATGTACCACTTCACATGCTGCAGGACGCAGCAAAAGCGAAGCGCCCGAAGCGGGGAAGACCACGCAAGAACCCGCTCCCTCTACCACCGACACAACCAGAGCAAGTCGAACACACGGTGCAGAGGAAGAGTGGTGGATCACTAAGCCAACCGAATGTGCCTTCTCCACCGTTGCCCTTGCCGCCACCGGAGCCACCACCAGTGCCGTTGGGGGCTGGGGTTGGGGAGGAGTCGGCAACAACAACAGTACCGCCAATCACAGAAATTGAGCCCATTTCTTTGACACAGTATCCGGCTGTGCGGACACCGCAGCACCCTCCGGCGATTGATCCGTGGGTCCAGAGACCACGGAGGTCGACCGCCAATTATTCAACCGAAATATATGCTAGGAATGGCCAAGGCCCACGCGGAGCATCGAAGGAGACCGGAAGCCGGGGGCAAAACGGAACACAATCTCGGGACGTAGATGAGGTAAGGACAGTGACACGGGACAGACGTAGGAAGGAGAACATGGATGGTATCAGACGACTGACTGGTGGTGAATATGAGTTGGGTGATGATGCGGCGGATGACGAGAATACAGATGACGACGAGGCGGATGACGGCGAGGATACAGATGACGACGAGGCGGGTGATGACGAGGCGGCGGATGAAGACGAGGCGGATGACGGTGAGACGGCTGGTGGTGATGGTGATAAAACGGACGAGGAGGAGTCAGGTGGCAGGGAAGGTGATGGAGCTGATGAGGGTGAAATTCGTAAGAAGTCAGCTGTGTATTTGCATTTGTTATCTCGTCCCGATTGTTTGAGTGTGTATGATGATTCCCACTTCTCTGTACTGTGTCGTGCCCGTTATGTCCAACAGTTGAAGGTCCTTGAAGCTGTTTGTATTCGTACGCATAAGCCCGATTTGTGTAAGCAAAAAGAACATGTTTTAGCACTTAGGTTATTTTCGTGAGTTTGCACCCCGTGTTCATGAGTTGTTTCTGCACTGTTCATGCCCGTTTGTCACACTTACTCTTTATTTTAGTTCTCACTTTTTGTAATACTTACCACAAGTTACCCGTCATGTGTCACACTTCTTTGGATTTTTAACCTTTGTTTTTCCCTTGATCTCTTTAGTTGCGTATTTCCACTGATGATCGCAACGTGAAAATCGATTTTGGAAACACACAAAACCAAACCTTGAACAAATTGTCATGTTGCGTGGTGATGTCTGCGGCATTCATACTTTTCATTGCTATTATTAAACTTTTATCTCCACGTAGATTATTTGTATATTTTAAGCGGAGATACTCTAGAGAACAGATAGATACTCTGAATAACGCCCTGCGGAAACGCCATGTTTGTCGTTGCATTTCATTGAATATTTCTTTTCTTAAACAGTGTCGGGAAAGTGGCGTTTGTCCAAGTGCCATACAGAAGCGCGTACACAGAGCCAAGGCGTATCACTCATTAACAATAGAGAGAGTATTCTTGAAGGATGATATAGCCCGGTCCTCCGATACACTTTGTACTATACAGTGTGAGTTCAGACGTTTGTACTGTGTGGCTCGCTCATTCCTTTCTGCCCATGACTATCTTCGATTTAGTTCACTTATTGCTGCTAATGACAACAAATTACAGACGAGGCTGATTGCGAAATACGAGAAGAATCTGAAGTGGTTACGCACAAAACGTTATGGCGCGATACAGATCAACACAGACACCATCATTAACCGAGCCAACATTGAGCTCTCTACCGTTCAAAAGGAACTGCTATGTCGGGGTACTGACTTCGGCATTCCTCCTGCCAATAACAAGAAGGAGGTAGTACTCACGGAGTTTGAATTATTCTACAAGAAGCTTCAGCAGCTCAAGCCCGTGTCTGATGCCCAGCAGGCTGTATGCACTGCCAGTATCAGAGCGGTTGCGGAAGAACATGCTGCAAAACCGCCGGACCGCAGCAAATTTTACCTGTCCCGTGAACACCTCAAAGTCCGACGTGAACTCAGTAACAATCATGATATCTTAATTACCAGACCGGACAAAGGACGCGCAACGGTCATAATGAGCCGAACAGAGTACATATCAAAAATGGTGGTAATCCTGAACGATGACTCCAAGTTCGTGAAACTCGGACCAGTTTCCACTCATGATAATACAACAAAAGTAGAGAAACGCCTGATAACATACCTAAAGAAATTGAAAGCTGAGAAAGAAATTTCGGTCTCAGAGTTCATGAGAATCAAGCCAATAGGCTCCGCCCGCCCGCGACTCTATGGCTTGCCAAAGATCCATAAGCCGAATTGTCCATTACGCCCAATATTATCAATGGTAGCATCCCCACAGTACAAAGTATCGAAGTGGCTCTGTTTGATGCTTGGAGCTGTGCAAGATTATTACTGTAAGAACATTGTCAAGGATAGCTTCCAGTTTGTAGACCTCATTCGCACTCGCCAGATTCCCGCTACAGCGCACATGTGCTCATTTGATGTGGTCAGTTTGTTCACGAATGTACCGTTGGAACAGACCATAGATATTTGTGCGGATGTTCTCTATCACAATAACTCTGTTGACACGCCATGGCTGCCTGAGTCCTCCTTCCGTACACTGATGTCTCGTGTTACTACGGGCGTTGAGTTTTCATTTGATAACGTGATGTATAGGCAGGTGGATGGGGTAGCCATGGGATCACCATTAGGTCCAGTGTTGGCAAATATATTTGTTGGCTACTGCGAATCTCTTGTGGACCAGTCACTGTGGCCGGAGTTTTACGTTCGTTTTGTCGACGACTCGTTCACATATTTTGATTCAGTACAACAGTGTGACGCCTTCTTGGACCGATTGAATAACTTACATCCCTCTCTGAAATTCACGGTTGAGCATGAACAGAACAACACCTTGTCCTTTCTAGATGTGCGTGTGGAGAAGTCAAACGATGAAATTGTAACGTCAATATACAGGAAACCAACATTTACCGGACAATATATCGTGTTTGACTCGTATTGTTCGTACCTGTATAAGGTCAACTTGGTGAAGAATCTGGTGGATAGAGCGCGGCGAATCTGTTCCCCCTCTCGACTCAAGGATGAGCTAGGTTTTCTGAAATCTGTGTTTCTCAAAAATGGTTACCCGGAGGAACTGCTAAACAAGCTACTAAAATCAGCATCAAAACCAAAGGTCGTCATCATTGGTCCAAGTCGTTGCCCGGTCTACCTTTCCTTACCTTGGAAAGGAGAGGCATCACAGACATTGTGCCGCACAATCAAAACGCTAGTTACACAAACATACTTTGCGGCGCACTTCATCCCTGTGTTCACTACGATACGTGCGTTCACGGTGAGGAAGGATGTCCTACCATCCCACCTATTGAGCCACTTGGTCTACCAATTTGAGTGCCGGAATTGTGATAGCCGGTACGTTGGTAGGACCCTTCAACACCTGAGCGCACGTATCAAGCAGCATGTACCACTTCACATGCTGCAGGACGCAGCAAAAGCGAAGCGCCCGAAGCGGGGAAGACCACGCAAGAACCCGCTCCCTCTACCACCGACACAACCAGAGCAAGTCGAACACACGGTGCAGAGGAAGAGTGGTGGATCACTAAGCCAACCGAATGTGCCTTCTCCACCGTTGCCCTTGCCGCCACCGGAGCCACCACCAGTGCCGTTGGGGGCTGGGGTTGGGGAGGAGTCGGCAACAACAACAGTACCGCCAATCACAGAAATTGAGCCCATTTCTTTGACACAGTATCCGGCTGTGCGGACACCGCAGCACCCTCCGGCGATTGATCCGTGGGTCCAGAGACCACGGAGGTCGACCGCCAATTATTCAACCGAAATATATGCTAGGAATGGCCAAGGCCCACGCGGAGCATCGAAGGAGACCGGAAGCCGGGGGCAAAACGGAACACAATCTCGGGACGTAGATGAGGTAAGGACAGTGACACGGGACAGACGTAGGAAGGAGAACATGGATGGTATCAGACGACTGACTGGTGGTGAATATGAGTTGGGTGATGATGCGGCGGATGACGAGAATACAGATGACGACGAGGCGGATGACGGCGAGGATACAGATGACGACGAGGCGGGTGATGACGAGGCGGCGGATGAAGACGAGGCGGATGACGGTGAGACGGCTGGTGGTGATGGTGATAAAACGGACGAGGAGGAGTCAGGTGGCAGGGAAGGTGATGGAGCTGATGAGGGTGAAATTCGTAAGAAGTCAGCTGTGTATTTGCATTTGTTATCTCGTCCCGATTGTTTGAGTGTGTATGATGATTCCCACTTCTCTGTACTGTGTCGTGCCCGTTATGTCCAACAGTTGAAGGTCCTTGAAGCTGTTTGTATTCGTACGCATAAGCCCGATTTGTGTAAGCAAAAAGAACATGTTTTAGCACTTAGGTTATTTTCGTGAGTTTGCACCCCGTGTTCATGAGTTGTTTCTGCACTGTTCATGCCCGTTTGTCACACTTACTCTTTATTTTAGTTCTCACTTTTTGTAATACTTACCACAAGTTACCCGTCATGTGTCACACTTCTTTGGATTTTTAACCTTTGTTTTTCCCTTGATCTCTTTAGTTGCGTATTTCCACTGATGATCGCAACGTGAAAATCGATTTTGGAAACACACAAAACCAAACCTTGAACAAATTGTCATGTTGCGTGGTGATGTCTGCGGCATTCATACTTTTCATTGCTATTAATAATAATAATAGTTTCCTCTGAGACAAAAATGCGATAATACTCATAAAAAGGACACACTTCAGGCTCATTACAAACATCTTGAAAGTTTTTGTCTTCACAAGTATACTTTCAAGCCTTCTCATCAGATGAAATACAGGCAAGGGAAAAGGAACAGGAACAGTGGATTAAATACAGTAAGAAGGTGGTAAAACAGCGCAAAAAGAAAGAAAGAAAGAAAGAAGATAGCTAAAGTAAACAGCGAAAATTGCAATAATGACACAAAGGTGCAAATGCGAGAAAACTCAATAAGCGCGACATGTAATGCGACAACAAGAGACAACCACTGGACATACATGTAACTAACGAGGTTTTGACGACCTACCTAACAGCCTAAGTGTGAATTTGATTTGTTTCTGCTTGCAAAGGTTGGGTTTCCTTGTGTGGATGTATACAGCTTCCAAAACATTCAGCAATCTAGCACTGCGTACACGTGACACAATCGAAAAACAATCATCCGAATACACAGCACGACAATCAGGATGCTCAAACAAATGACTAGCAATGGACGACTCATACTTATCAGAACTAACATCAGAACAATCAGCATGTGCGGTGGACACATCCGATTTCACATGGCTAGTCGAGTGGACCCTAGCCGTTGCCTCTGTCTGTGCTTTAGTCGCTGCCATCGCCGCCGTTGCCGATCTTGTCATTCTTCTGGTTGATGCGGTTCCTGTCACTGCCACGCACGTAGGTGTCTTGTCCGGTTGTTTTTCTGGTGGTCTAGTTAATTAAGTTAATTAAGTTAACCAGAAGAATGACAAGATCGGCAACGGCGGTGATGGCAGCGACTAAAGCACAGACAGAGGCAACGGCTAGGGTCCACTCGACTAGCCATGTGAAATCGGATGTGTCCACCGCACATGCTGATTGTTCTGATGTTAGTTCTGATAAGTATGAGTCGTCCATTGCTAGTCATTTGTTTGAGCATCCTGATTGTCGTGCTGTGTATTCGGATGATTGTTTTTCGATTGTGTCACGTGTACGCAGTGCTAGATTGCTGAATGTTTTGGAAGCTGTATACATCCACACAAGGAAACCCAACCTTTGCAAGCAGAAACAAATCAAATTCACACTTAGGCTGTTAGGTAGGTCGTCAAAACCTCGTTAGTTACATGTATGTCCAGTGGTTGTCTCTTGTTGTCGCATTACATGTCGCGCTTATTGAGTTTTCTCGCATTTGCACCTTTGTGTCATTATTGCAATTTTCGCTGTTTACTTTAGCTATCTTCTTTCTTTCTTTCTTTTTGCGCTGTTTTACCACCTTCTTACTGTATTTAATCCACTGTTCCTGTTCCTTTTCCCTTGCCTGTATTTCACCTGATGAGAAGGCTTGAAAGTATACTTGTGAAGACAAAAACTTTCAAGATGTTTGTAATGAGCCTGAAGTGTGTCCTTTTTATGAGTAATAATAATAATGTTTTAAACTTCCCGTGTAGGACCTTCGCCGCTGCTTCACTAGGATGTATACTTCTGGCAAGTCCCTCGGCTTAAAACGCAACCGCAATACTCCGCCCGTGATGCCCATGACGGATCATTCTACGTCCCCACTCGCTAAAAGACGAGCCCTGGTGAGGTCTGTCACCGCCAAGGATGTTTCGTGCCACGACCTGCCCCAGGCCGTGCACGGTTATGTGTCCTGGACTCCTGGTGTACTAAACTCATCGCTGATGCCAACGTCAGCATGTCACGTCTAAAAGAAAAGGTCAAGCGACTTGAATCACAACTGAGGGACAAGGGCTTCCCGGATTTCGTCCAGAAGAAGTTTTGTCGTCTCACTTCAGAAGCCGCTACCTTACAATCTATTGCCTTCACTGCGCAAGCTGTTGAAAAAGTCAGAACGTCACTCGACCCGGCTACTACGAAGAAAGAAACAGCAGAACATGACTTCGAAGCGTTGATGAAGGAGTTCGAATCCGCAGATGTTTCGTCTGCACTCGTCCACGAGGCCCATGCCTTGTTCGAGAAACAACTCAACGAAGCCGAAGCCTCTGAAATTGCCAAAAAGCTAGAAGCAGAATTCCCAAACTACAATTACGCAAGCTACCACTGTTCCTCCCTCTACTGAGGAAATGGGACACTTAATCCAGAGAGAAGTGTCTGCCCAGTTGGCACTTCAAAAACCGCCTCTACAAAGGCAAGCTAGCCGAAACAAACCCAAAACTTCTCCCAAGTCTTCCCGGCAACCACCCCGCCCCATACGACAAGTACATGAATGGCAACAGGGATAGACGAGACAACTACGGCAGCAGCCGCAATGGCAGCAGCCGCAATGGCAGCAGCAGCAACGGCAGCAGCAGCAGCAATGGCAGCAGCAGCAACGACAGCAGCAGCAGCAACGACAACAACGAGAACAACGACAGCGGCAGCAACAACATCCACGGCCATCGTCCAATGTGCGTCGCTACAGCGACGTCGTGAAAGATGGACGTGCGCAGCCAAAAAACGTGAGGGGGCGCTCATGCTCCGCAGTGATACCTGAAAACGCGGCACCTGCCCGCGCCCGCCAGCAGGCTCGAAGACAATAGAAGACCTGCGACGTGTGGGACGTGGATATTCCATTTGCGTTTGTCCACGCATGAGCGCCTTGTCACCAACTTTGGTGTTCACAACCTCAGCCGTTTTGAGTTCTCTGATGTACAACGCTACCTGCTTGGCTTGGGATCACGCTTCCGAGTCACATCCTCAATCGCCAACCACAACAATTTCTCGACCGATTTAGCGCGTTTTGAGCGACGTGTACGCTGGAAGGAAGCTATCGAGGAAGGTCCACATGGTCCCCCTCAACAAAAGGATCCATAAAGAAATTCCACATCGCCGGTAAACGGTTGCCGCCACCTGCATTCCCCGGTACAAGGCTCCGGCGGATTATGCTCACGAAATCATGGAATTATGCTCTCACGGATTCTCGCATCATGCTCGCAAAATCCTCATATTATGCTTTGGCACGTGGGGATACATATTCACTTTGTTGCACTTATGGTTGTTGTTGTTGATACATGTGGACGACAGAAGGAATGAGAGAGAGGGGGGGGGGGACAGAAGTATGGAGAGAGGAAGGGTAGAAATAAATAAGCAATCAACCTCAGGGCTACACCAAAGCAAAAACGGAATGGGAACATACTACATATACAAAATAGCTTCATACATACATGTATATTGCAAAACACGTTTACTATTCTTCAGTCCGCTATACCACAGAAACACACTAGCCGAAAAGCATTTTTAAAAACGGAGCCATGATGCGCTTTTAGCAGGGCACAGAACTGAAGGTGGCTGGGCTCGGAACGGAGATCAGTCACTTATGGAGCCTCAAACTTCGGAACATTGTGCCTTTTCGTACATTATTATTGTATTATTATAATAGCTATGAAGAGAACAAATTCTGCTGTCATCGCCACACTACAACAAAGTCATGAAGGTTTACCAAAATCGATTTTCTTGTCACACTCATCAGTGGAAAGCCGTGACTGAAGAATAACCATGCTAAATCAATAATTTATATACATTCAATGTGTTACGAGAACAAAACAAAGTGCTAAAATAGAATGATGATTGTGACAAGAAAATCGATTTTGGTAAACCTTCATGACTTTGTTGTAGTGTGGCGATGACAGCAGAATTTGTTCTCTTTATAGCTATTATAAAATTGTTGTCTCCGCGTCGATTATTTATTATTTATAATATTATTATTATTATTCAAAGGATCAGTTGGGGAAGTGAACTGCCTGAAAAGATAAAAAATCGCCAGACCCACTGGTGGGGAAGTGAACTGCCTGAAAAGATAAAAAATCGCCAGACCCACTGGTGGGGAAGTGAACTGCCTGAAAAGATAAAAAATCGCCAGACCCACCAGTGGGTCTGGCGATTTTTTCTCTTTTCAGGCAGTTCACTTCCCCAACTGATCCTTTGAATTTGAAGTTCTCCCAATCCTTTCAAAATTATTACTATTATTATTATTCACTAGTTTGAGGGAAAGAGACAAACGGGAAAAGTCTGAAGAAAAATTGACTGTCACCATCAGGACTCGAACCAGGGACCCTCGCTTGTAGCTAGCTAGCTTGTAGCTATTATTATTATTATTATTATTATTATTCCACAATCACGATGACATAGTGCCAATAAGCATGTGATGCGGGCGATTTTAACCAGCCATGGAGGGGACAACTGAGAAAAAGAAGGAGAAGAAAAAGAGAAAACAAAAGAAAACAAAAGGAGTACTAAAGGAACCTGGAGAGAGCAGTATGAAGATTAGGCTAGCAATGGAAAACAACGAATTCAATTCAATTCAACTTAGGCGCGGGCAGAATGGAACAAAATGCAGCGAAGGTGTCACGAGACTTTACCTCCTGCGGAAGCCGAGACCAATGAGAATAGGACTTGAACAGAGGGGATTTTAAAAGGATCGATGATCTGGCAAGTGGGAAATGGAGAGAACATCTAGTACGCGAGCTATTATTGAACCAGCTTAAATGCGCAAGTGCATGAGGAGGAGCAAGTCGAAGCTTAATGCGGTGAATGAATTTGCATGCTGAGTGGGGAAAGCGTTCTGAGAGAGGGGAAGAGGAAGCCAAAATGTATAGCGTCTGAGAGGAGGTCAGAGGGGGCATGCGAAATATTAATCGAAGTAATTTACGGTGGGTGACTTCTAACCGATGCATAAGAGCGGAGGATAGACCGGAGGACCAAACGAGAGAGCAGTAATCAAACAAAGGAAGAACATGATAATAATAATAATAATAATAATAATAATGACAGTTCGCATTTCACTCATTGCATGAGGTCAACGCATCTGTTAACAATTTCGAGCCAAGCAGCTCTATCAGAAGCAGATTGCACAGCATCCAGAAGCGACAGATTAATGCATTGTAAGTCTTTCTTGACAACGTCGATCCATCTCAGACGTGGCCGTCCTCGGGGTCGTCGTATGTCTGTTGTGTTGATCGACATTAGGAGGGCTTGGAAAGAGGACGATTCTTCGCCTTCCCTCACTACATGGCCGAACCACAGCAGTCTCCGTTGCCTGCAGACTTGGGATAGTGGGGTCTGCTCGGTTCTGGCATACAGCGCTGTGTTCGAGATTCGTTGTGGGTACGTGATACCAATGATGGTACGTAGTTTCTTCCGGTGCCATACATTGACGACGTCGGTTAATGTTTGCGATAAGGTCCAAAGCGCACAATTATACAGCAAGACAGGCAATATCAGGCAGGAAAACATACACAGCCTGGAATTCAGGTTGTGGCGTTTCCATGGAATGCCTGCAAATGCCCGATTTGCAGCAGACACTCTAGCTGCTATGTCTTCTGCTGTGCCTAGCATACTCCCCAGCAGCTTCACCGATTTCCAGGAATCATCTTCCTTGGTCACAGTGAAATATTGAGTTTTTGCCACGTTCAGCTTCAGATTGTCATCCGAGAAAACGGGTTCACACACACGGACGGTTTCTTCCACAGATGATCGCTCGTTCTGATGGGCAGTGGTGTCGTCTGCGTATTGTGTGAAAGTTGCTGGTAGGTCTGACGCGGGTAGAGCTTGCTCTCGGATCCTACGCATGGAACCTTCGGCGTAAGTTATAAACATTATTGGTGACATTGGGTCACCCTGGACGACGCCGATGTTTGTTGGAAATGGTTTGCTTAGTTGTTTACCAAGCTTCGTGCGGGCTGTTGTGTTTGATACTAGGACTGCAGTGGTGGACGTTGGTGCGCCAGCAGTGGCTAACCTCTCCAGAGCAACCTGACGAATGACAGTGTCAAACGCACCGCTGAAGTCCAATAGTGCCGATGAATATGACCAGTCGCCAAGTAGTGCGCGCTCACACATCGTCCTGGCGTAAAAGACACCATCCGTGGTCGATCTGCCAGGGCGGAAACCAGCTTGGCTCTCTGCCACGTATGACTGCACATGGAGTGTGTGTCGTCGAGTGAGTATTGACGTCAAGATCTTACGGACGACGGAAAGGAGCATAACGTGATAAGAGTGATAAATTTGTATTCGACAACCATGGTGTAGAGGGGAGATGTGAGGAGAAATGCAGCCTATCGCGGAGCAAACTCGCTTTTCAATATAGGTTACGTGCGAATCCCAGGACAAGTGTTCATCAAGAAATATACCAAGGTGTTTGTGATTTTTAACTATGTTGATATCAATGGGATCATCAGGGAAAGTAAAAAGCCGAGTCGTAAAGAGGGTGAGGTCACTGGAGGGTCGTGGGGGGGATACAAAGGATTGCCATTTTCGACACATTGGGGCGAAGTTTCCACTTCGACATCCAGCGCACAACGTGATTAATGTGATACTGTAGCGAGTCGCAGGCTTGTAATAAGCCTGGCTCGGTTATATAGAGCGCTGTATCGTCCGCGTGGAGTGAGGTATGATCCAAACCTGCCAAATCATTAACGTATACGATGAACAATAGAGGCCCCAAGATAGAGCCCTGGGGCACTCCAGAGTGGACTGTTAGAGGGGTGGACAGGGCATGTTCAATTCGGACACTCTGTCGACGTTCAGTGAGATAGCTGGTGAGCCACTGCAGACACGTCCCGGCTACGCCAAATGCTGCTAACTTATCAGGTCGAAAAAACATAGGAGGCTAAATTGCTTCTGATCCTTGCATTCATATAGCTTCTGCACAAGCCTCAGCAACTGCCAGGCGGTCGAATCGCCTCGCCGAAATCCAGACTGTGACGGGTCAAGCACCGGGTTCACATGTTGGTATAAGTGGCCAAATGCCACACGTTCACAGAGCTTTGAAATGGTGGAAAGGAGTGAAATCGGCCGGTAATTGGATGCAGACAGTTTACTGCCTTTATTCTTGTAAATAGGCACAACCACAGCTGCCTTCCAGACATCAGGGAAGATTCCGGTGGCGAAGGACTGGTTGAAAACTAGGCTGAGAGGGATAGCTATACTAGGAGACAGGGCTTTTAGGAGTTCATGGGATATGCCATCTGCACCTGCCGCCTTCTTGGGCTTTAGGCGACGGATGTGTTGGGCAATGGCGGTGGGAGTAGTGCTAAAAGAGGGTAGTGCTGGGAGCCCGTGGTATGGAATACCAGGAAGAGACCATGCAGGATCATCCGGTGTTCCAAAGCTGATGAATTGGCGATTCAGAGCATTGGCAATCTGGGTAGGGTCGTTGTGTACTGTGTTATTTTCATGGAGTTCAGTGATGATAGGGTTTCCAACAGGGGACGGCGAACGAAGCTGCTTAACGAACTTGAACAAACTAGGGGTGGATGCAATAATGGATGAGGGGTTAGTGCTAATGGAGGACACATACTGGCGGTGCGCCTCTCTACATATAGATAGGATTCGTGCTCTGTTACGTTCGCACTTGTAATGCTCGTGATTGCTAGGGGTAGGATACTTGCGATACAAGCTGTGCGAGTCTCGCTTCCTTTTTAGCTGAGCTTTAACAGCACGTGTCAGCCACGGGGGACTTGGTGTACGTCGTCTAGGGGCTGAAGAGCGCGACCGGGTGGGTAGGAAAGCGGAGCATAGACCATGAAGGATGTCATAAAATGCCGAAGCAGTACGGTTTGGATCTCCAAGCTTCAACTGGAGAGCAGCATGCCAGTTCACATTAGCAATGGATTCATTTAGAGCAACTAGGTGAGTGGGAAGAATGGAGGAGATGTCAAACTGACTGAAGTCAGGTATCTGGAAGGAATGGGAGGGCAGTGTAGTGTTGGGTGCAGGTGGTGATGCGGTACATGTCGGGATGCACAAACGGCCGAGAACAATTGAGTGGTCCGACTGACCGAGAGGGGCTGAGGGGCGCGGATCGCAGATGCTGGCTGCGGTGTCAGTGATCATCAGGTCCAGAGCAGCCTCATTGCCTTTGTGGGAGCGGTGGGTCGAGAATGCGACGTGTTGCTGCAAGGAAAACATGTCAAGAAGACATGAAAGGTGGTGGCCTGCAGTGTCTGTTGTTGTTCCATACCAGGTGGAACATTTAGCATTGAAATCCCCCATGATGAGGACTGGCGAGCCAGGGGTCCGTATTTTAGTCAAGCAGCTTTGAAATGAGGCGTAAAAGTTATCTATCACCGACGGGTCGGTGGACGGTGGGCGGTAGACAGCCGCAATTTGGATGGGCTGCTGGCGCGTGGGGCAAGCAGAGGTTGCAGTGGATGGCGATATCTCTACCCAGGTAGCTTCGAATTGCGGAAGATGTAGGTCTGTACGGTGGGTAATAGGACCAAATGCACTTGATTTTACTTGGATAGCTACACCGCCATAGGCCAGGAAGTCGTTGGTGTTAATTTTATTCTCGGAGGTGGGTCGATCCCTTCGAAAACATTCATAGCCTGGGAAGGAGAGGGAAATTTGTGGACACAACCAGGTTTCAGTTATGCAAACAATAAGGGGACAGCTGGTTGTGAGAAGGTCGGATAGCTCAGCAGATTTGTTTCTAAGGGAACGTGCATTGATACAGGCTACGGGAAAGGAGGCTAGGGGCGTTGAAGGATAGAAGGGTGTTGCGTTAGGGTCAAGTTGAGGTGTTCGTTTACTCATTGTTCAGATTCAGCCTGGTCAGTGTGGAACCTCCATTTCCGGATACTAATTTTGTCAGGCCAGAAACCAGGCCCTTGGATCTTGTCTACACAGTTCTTTCCCACAACCAGGTGGGCATAAGCTGTACCAAAGTACCGTGATTCTGAGATTGAGCAGTGAAAAACTTCGACATCTTTCTCTTTACACCACAGTTCAATTGAGGCAGCATCGCATCCAAGGTCTACATTAGAGAGGTTCCGGGATACGATTTTCCGTGCCAAAATCCGCGTGGGCGCTATGGATTTTTTCCAGGCGTGCTCCATACGATTTTTCGGTATGCCCCCACATGAGCGCGACCCAAAACAGCGCCGTTGACTTCAGCGCCCCCCCAAAAGCCCCATCCCCATAACTGGACATCCCCAAAACAGACCACCCCGTCAGCGCGCACGCTCAATACAGGTCGACTCATTTACACTCAAACCCAAAAGATGGACACTCGACTTGTCAAAGACTCAAATCATGATCAACTCGAAATGGCCAGTTCAGTATTGAAGGGCGATATTGCCTGGACTCAATTTATAATCAACTCTAGAAAGCAATGATGAACTAAAAGAAGCAATTATCGACTCAAAAACACCAGTTCAGTATTAAATGGCGATATTGCCTGGATGGACGTCATTAAAACAGAAAAAGAAAATAATAAGGCACCCATTTTGATAGTCCAGGGGATGGCCCACGCCTGGTAAAGAGAAAAAAATAGAGAAAAGAAAAGACGGATATTTCACAGGAAGTACAGGTACATGGACATGTACAATGGGGACACAGTGCAGTTCAGTATTAAATGGCGATATTGCCTGGAGCGAATCCATGAACAAATTGTGGGCAGTCACGAGATGGCTTGGACGTTACCAAGTCCAGATATAAGTACTAGTAGGTTGTAATCAACTCTAGAAAGCAATGATCAACTCAAAAAAAGCAACGGTCGTCTCAAAAAACGCTAGTTCAGTATTACATATTTTGGTTTTCCGAAAATGGTAATCTGTGATGGACTGAAACAGAAACAGAAAAATGATAAGGCACCCATTTTGATAGTCCAGGAGATGGCCCACGCCTGGTAAAGAGAATAGAGAAAAGAAAAGACGTTAAATGGCTGCCTGGAGCGAATCCATGAACAAATTGTGGGCAGAGTCACGAAATGGCTTGGACGTTAACAAGTCACCGCAGCTGCAAGAGGTGATTGTGCTTCTGCTGGCCCCGAAACAAACTCGCTGTCCGTGCCAACACGGGGCAACATGCCAGAATATGGTCAACAGTCTCCCCCCGGACCTCCGCACAAACGGCACACGTCAACCACGGAAGTGTCGCCAATGACTGACCTCTGGTAGTTCCTGGTATTAACCACCTGATCCTGAGCAGCAAATAAAGATGACTTAGCAGATGGACAATGTGGCAGACTTTAAGAAGGAGAGAGGCATGTCCAATACACCGTCACTCGGCTGCCAATAGCGACCATGCAGGGGCTTCTGCCGCAGACCTTGGGTGGTGGTTACTATAGCAGACTTTAAAAACAACATCAGTTGTTTCACCTCCGATGTCCGGGATGTTGAAATGCTCCATAGCCGTGGCTGCCCGGGAGATGATCGACTTTGTAGGTGGGAGATTATCGGGATGAGAATGCAGAGCAGCAATCAGCGGCAGGTCAGAGTGCACCTGGAGGTACCTAGACAGACGGATGTACTTCCTCTCCAGCAGGTGCTCAACCGATATAATCCCTCGGCCGCCCTCAGATTATTATTATTATATCTTTCTTAAACTCGGATACTGAGCCAGTAATAAAATTAATGTAAAAAAGAGAAGAAACACATGAGAATGAGTTATGCAGCAACTATCCACGACTGTAACAAGGTAAATATTCAGAATGTTCGCTTCGCTCCTCTTCCCTTCTTCGGTCCTACGTAACCACGAACCTTCCAAGTTGGAAGGTTGGTTTGCGCACTGGAAATGTGTTAGAGCTAGGTCTTGGGCCGCTGAATGTCTCTGAGGCCTGTCAGTTTCGTGCCCTATTATCGCACAGTCACTTTCTGACTGTTTATCATCTTGTTACAGTCGTGGATAGTTGCTGCACAACTCGTTCTCATGTGTTTCTTCTCTTTTTGCATATCTTTTTTAGGAACGGGTTTGCTCCTGATATCCACCATGGTAATACTAACATCAAGAGTATAATAAACCTGGTTATGCACTCTTGCTAACATGAGCCTGCACATTATGGGTCACGTGTGTAATGAGCTGGCTTATATTCGGACGTTAACGTAATTGGTCGCGCCAAAATGGGGCGTGCAAGAGATGAGACGAGCTGTAGTGACACAGTGTCACATTAGGTCGCGCTGTACTGGGGGTGCTAATATGAACACGCGCCGTTTATGGTTGCGCTGTTTTGGGTGTAAATCGATTTTTCGGCACGGAGAATCCGTGTGGACTGGCTTTCACACGAACCATGTTTCGTATGGAGATTTTGCGTCATCGGGTGCAGAAAGATTTTTCGCGAACAAATTTGGTACGAGAAACATGGATTTTCCGCGGGAAGTTTTGATTTCGGTACAAATTTTCAAAATAAAAAGGCATAGCGCGGGAATGTGACGTGTTTGCGATCGTAACCTAGGCAATGACGGCAAACACATAAGTTCCGTACTCCGGAACATTTCACTGCTCGAAAACGACGTATAAAAAACCCGTAGCGCCTCTACGGATTTTGGCACGAAAAATCGTACTCCGGAACCTCCCAGGCTCCCTATTGCCAAGGTAGAAAGCCGTGCGCTTCACCCGCTCCACGCCCTGAAGGTCAGTGCGTTTGGTACGGGCTGGCTCTTTTGTGAACTGGCTTGTGATACCAAGAGTACATGGTTATGTACTCTTGGTGATACTGATAGTGCGTTTCAGTGGACAACTGGTAGTGTTGGTGTCGGCTTGTGCAGTGCGGCGGCGGTGTGGGTTTTGCCACCCATTGTCGCTTGTGCTTGTACATGTATCTTGCGTTTGAGGTTTGGCGGGCAGGTCAGGTCTGGTCGTTGGGGTACTACTTCTTGTAGTAGTACCAAGAGTTCATAACCCCCAAGACTGGCAAGAGTGTGCAACAGGCATGCATAGACCCAGCGCTCGGCGAAATTCCTACATTACGTCATGCGCAGCTTGTCATCCGAGATAAATTTGGGTTCTTTGCGATTTCTGGAAACTATACCCTGAACCTCTCCTAACTCAAGGCTGTAGCCTCGACTTTTCGAAGCTTTTTTTCAAGACATTTCGGACGTACAAGTCGTACTTTCTCAAAAACAAACTCTTTCTCCAAGAATCCATGGACATCGCGACAGGAAGAAGTGAGGACGCTGTTAAAAATATTGCATTGCCGTCGAGGACAATCATTCTGATAGCTGTGCAACTCAGCCGAAAAATGCTCCTTCGAAGATGATTTCAAATGGTTGACTCCCGGGAACTTGAGGAAAGCACCGGAAATATGCCGATGGCCTGGGGAAGAAATTGTTCTTGAAGAGACTGACTGCACTGGTGAATTCATGAAAGAAGAAGGCGATGAAGAGTCACCATTGCATCGAATGGAGTGACCAGGTACATGTATAAGACTACTAGTACATGTATACCGGCTTAAAGGGGAAGTATACCCTAAAATCAAATTTTCACCAGTTGTAGTCTCCGGGGTGCTGAGTCGAATGGTCTTGGTCCGAGGAAGCTGAGACGCTCCCTTCCTACTTGAATCCCAATCGAACTCGCGCACTTCCACCGAAACTGGGTGACTGCGCCCTACTAGATGGGGATTTGTATGCAAAATGTCACTAAAAGCGCCATTTCGTTCTTATAAAAGCACGGATGACCGCGATTGGCCCATATGTTGTAGTCTTTTTGACGCTGAGTCGACTGGTTTTGGTCCGAAAAGGCTGCGATGCAGCGTTCCTCCTTTATTCCCAATCGAACATGGTTGAACAAGCGGTCGCGTGCTCCTGCGTACACCAGTCACCTGGTCACCGTGCCTGCAGGGTACAACTTACTAGCCTGTTTGACCTTTTTTGGGTGCAGTCCTGTCACTCGAGTTGAACCTTGGTGTGAAAGGTGTCGCCTGCTGGCGCGGTGACCAGGTGATTTGGGCACCCAGGAGCACGTGACCGCTTGTTCAACCATGTTCGATTGGGAATAAAGGAGGAACGCTGCATCGCAGCCTTTTCGGACCAAAACCAGTCGACTCAGCGTCCAAACGACTACAATATATGGGCCAATCGCGGTCATCCGTGCTTTTATAAGAACGAAAATTAATGGCGCTTTTAGTGACATTTTGCATACAAATCCCCATCTAGTAGGGCGCAGTCACCCAGTTTCGGTGGAAGTGCGCGAGTTCGATTGGGATTCAAGTAGGAAGGGAGCGTCGCAGCTTCCTCGGACCAAGGCCATTCGACTCAGCACCCAGAAGACTACAACTGGTGAAAATTTGATTTTAGGGTATACTTCCCCTTTAACGATATCGGAACACAAATAGCACTATGTGTGCAATATTCCTTTCTAAGCTCACGCTGTGCGGTGCAGATAGGTCATGTGTCGTTGCCAACTTGCCGCATGTGCATGTGCAGCAGGAAGGCACCACATGTCCACTACTACTTATACTGTACAGCATCGTGTGCTTACATGCATCTACGGCCTTGTGGATGCAATTGAGTCTCACATACATGTACATGAAATATTGCTTGTAGTGCGGTATCAGGTGTTAACATACAATGGCTAAATATTTGTCTCGCAATAATGACCGTATTCACCACAAGTGTGTTTATGTCCAGAGCCAACTCAAGTCCTGTATTATTTATGACCATGACAACAAGACTTCCGGGCTGAAATTCTTCTATGACATGCATGAACACTTGCCTTACAACTGTTCGTGATTGTACGAAGTACATATTCGCTGTTGCATCAATTTTGCACCATTTACATTGTAGTGCCACTAGTGGTATCACCTGCATGCGTGTTGAGTCAAACAAGGTTACCTCTGTATAATTATGCTTATCGTGGCTATCAAGAGCTTCGATGCAAATTCCCAGCTGACGAATGGTGTCCAGCTTGTGTTCAGCTCAGCTGGCACTCACAACTCATAATAATTGCGTTCTAGACGCCAGATGAGATGTTTCAGCTACAATGTAGACAAAACGTCCGTGTTCAAGAAAGCCGTCACTTCATCTTCTGTCCGTCCTCAATAGCACGTTCAAGCAAATACGTCTGAAACACAGTAGCGACAATCCGACAGCGGCGACACGCCGTACGCCGTCTCCGAATGAGCTTCTACCGTTCTAATTCAGATTCCCCCAAAAATGTCAAAATAAATAATAGATAGATTTCCACCAAGCTCGCTATATTATGCTAGCGCTAGAATCTTGCGAACCGTCAACATGCAGGCATTTCAAGTGTTCGAGCGTGCGTAGATTCTGCTCAGTGGCTCAAGAACATTCGCCAAGCGAAAAAAGTCGATGAGAAAGATGTAATGGTGGACGAAATTACGAAAATCGGAAGAAAGTATTCGACCCAGTTCGACTATCCTGGACTGGCAACGTCCAATAATCGGATTTGTATTCTATGGGGTCTCATGAGCTAGTGTGCCAAGCTAAAGGGCGTTTAGTTGGAGCTTCAGTGCATCATCACCTTCGCCGAAAGAGGCCCTTTCTGAGATTTGGCCGATGGACTACTCAGCCCTGTCAGCGGTGCAGGCCTGTTCCGCATCTGTGGACGCTGTAGATCTAATACATGATAAGGCCGTACGCGTACTACTACAGTACTAGACCGAGCAGGGGCTGCATGCACTCAGAGCGTGAACACTTGTACCGGTGAGTGGGGTTGAGCATGACGATTGTGCTTTCAACCACCTCCTTGTCAGCAAGCGCGGCGAGGTAGTACTAGTAGTAGTACTAGTTATCCCATGGTACGGTACTGTTTCAGCCAATCAGGAGCCTTGCTGACCGGGAAATAATAGCCAATACAATCCCGCGCGGGATGATATTCATTATTAACTGGGTTCACTTTTACCGTACCTACTACGGTGCACCCTGCATTGGCATGCCCCCACCCCCTCTCGATTCGATGCAATGCATCTTGCCACTGGAGTCCTTTGGATCAGAACCCAGCGACAAAATGCACTACACAGAACCGTGAGAGCAAGAGTACATAACCACATTATGTACTCTTGGTGAGAGGGTGAGAGCATGCCAATGCAGAGTGCACCGTCGGTACAGTAAAAGCAAGAGTACATAACCCCCCAGAGTGTGCAACGCCTGATCCAGCTCTGCATAGGGTCTTGGTCGAGCGGAATCGGATCTTTGCGTCATAATACCGTACACATCTGAGGGGAACCCGGGGAGTCGCGGGTACTCTTGGATCAAAAACAATGGTGCCCTGCCTCGAGACCGGCCTTGCGCTGGTGCGAAGTGTACGCATGACATCAGAAGATCCGATTCCGCTCGACCAAGACCCTACACAGATCTGGATCCGCGTTGCACACTCTGGGGGGTTATGTACTCTTGGTTAGGGCGCGCTCACACTGCGACCAAAACCAGCGTCCATGCGGCCATGCGGCCAAGTTGCATGGCAACGGCATGAACTTGACCAAAACGTCGCGGCCACGTTTCAAATCGTGACCGCGACCTCCGGAGGGGGGTGCCACGACTTGGCGGCAACATGATCGTAGACGTGAAGCGTATTTGTGTACAACCTGGTCTGAAGTATGTTCAATTTCTCAAATTCCGGTGTGTTGATTCATGAAAATCGGCGGTTGTCGATGTCACCTCGACATTTGCACATTTTTTAAATTGTTGTAGTTGTGGTCCTGCACGCACGCACCGCCATTCTTTGCCCTTTTTGGACGATGTCGATTTTGTTTTTGTTTTTGTAGTTGCTTCGTTGTGATCGGGTCAGTGACCAATTTCTACAGTGTACTCGTTCAATACGATGGCAGCTTGGTCTGGCTTTTCGGTTTCGGAAATCATCTTTCTCTACTTTTCTGCGATGATGGAATGCCATACCTCAAGACATTTCAGTTACATACATGTATCATCGGAAAATACAGTTCTCATCTCGGCAACAGACGAAAGAAACCACTACCGGAATTTCCACTGCACTGGCACTTGCTCTGTAAATACTGTATATGATGATTCGTTTTTATATATGTGTTGATTCTTCACAAAATGTGTTATTTTGCCCGTACAAGAGGCTCAGTTTTCCGTGTGACTGGCACTTGCTCTGACCACGAGGTCAGGAAAGCGAAAGCGAAAGCGCTTGGATGTCAGCGGCATGGCAGTCCCTCAAGAGTCCAAACCTACCTGATTGTATGAATTATTTTCGTCGACTTCAAGAATACGAGTAGAGCCACGAGGCACTTCCTCCAACATGCGCATATGCAACATGTGAAAAATTACATCCAAAACGGGCCACAACTTTATTAGGAAACGCACGAACTCTTTTGGATACGAACTGCAATTCGTAAAGTTTGTGTGACAACTTCACGTCTACGCGTCTACGAGGCCTAGTGTGAGCACGACTCCCACGTTTCTGCGTTTTTCTGACGCATGGACGCGTGCTCATGGTCGCAGTGTGAGCGCGCCCTAAAAGTGAACGGAGAGAACTTACCTCCGCGACTACGTCCAAAACCAGATTCCACACAAACAAACAACGAACTCCAATCACTATTCAACTCAACACTACGACACAAAGGAGACTTCGAAGTGCATCAGTTCTTATTCACTCTTTGTAAACTCGAAAACTACACAAAGTATCACCATCCGAGTGAAAATTACTGTTACGAAATTCGATTCGCTTATTATTTACATCCGTTGTTGTTCCTGGTCTCGCTGTCTTGTCTTGTCCGGTGTCAAATATGGTCTGCTGTCTGTACGGGAGTGATGCGGGGTGTGCGGTATATGGGTGTGATGTGTATGACGTGGTGTATGTAGTATATGCGTTGTCAGAGAGTGTGGATCTGCTTCTGCCTGAGTGAGTGCGTTTGTCTAACTAGTTGTCGCGCATGCGTGGATTATGTGGAGCATGCGCTGTGCGAGTCGAGTTCGGGTGTGAGGGAGTGGTGTGATTCGTCCACGATGTTGTTGTCTTGGTTCTAGTCACATGTATCGTACGTACTGGTCGCTCATTGGTCGTTTCGATGTGTTCGCCGTTTCTCTGTTTATTACTGTTGGTTGTTTATTATTTCGTTGTCTTTCTCCCCCGCTCGCTTCGCCATCAGTTCTGGTTTTGATAAAGTATTCTTGGAGCCGACAAATGAGTCAACGAACCGTTGTGGGGTGGGGAGAAATTCCGTAACAGTGGCGCCCGACGTGGACTCGAGTTCCACAACTTACTACGAGCGACCTACCAAAGGGACGGAACTACTCCTCTCGTAAGTGTGCCTTGCTTGCCTCGTCCTGTTTTTTTTCTCTTCGCGTTGTTTCTTTGCTTTTTTTCGCCGCCGCGATTTCTTTGGTTTCTTCTTTTTTTGACCAAGGCTTGGCCTTGGGGAGTCCCTTTGCGTTTTGCCGTTTCCTTTGCTTCTCCTTCCTCCCACTTAGTTCGTCATCATGACGGAGCCTGGCAGATGGTTGCTTCCACGCCCGTTCCATGGACGCCCAGAGGAAAGCCTGGCGGCTTACCTGCGAGATTATGATTCCTGCTTGAAGACCAACGGCTACGTCGCCCCTCCAGCCGAGGGAGAAGCAGACCCTAACCGAACTAGACTCGACCAAATGCGTATCTTTCTGCTACAACGCGGACTACAGGGACCGGCGGCTCTTGTCCTTGAATCCTTATCGGACGAAGACCGTGACGATCCTGTCAAGCTGCGAGCAGCCTTAGTGGCCCGCTTTGGAGATAAAGGAAAGGAGGCAGTACGCCAAGCGGAGCTCCAGGCCAGACGAAGGACACCCGGTGAGTCGATTCCAGAACTGGGTGATGCCATCTCCATTTTAGCCGCCCGTGCCTTTCCGGGGGCCTCTCGTGATGTGTTGGGGGCTGTTGCCACTAGGGCTTTCTTGGATGCATTGGAACCCACCTTGGGCAATAGGGTAGCCGATTTTGAGCCTGTCAATATTGATGCCGCTGTGCGTAAGGCCGTTGTGCTCGAAGCTAGGAGTAATGCATCTTCTTTAGAACTAAGCCAAGGGGTTCTGAACGTGGCTGCCCCCGCTTCAACTGAGATAGCTGATTTGAAGGCCACTGTAGCTGACTTGGCCGCCGCTGTCCATACCCTAACACGGGCTGAACCAACTAGACCACCACGTCCTCCTGCTTGCTTTCATTGTGGAATAACGGGTGGGACGACAGCGTCGTGGGCCCGGCTAGCTCAGTCGGTAGAGCATGAGACTCTTAATCTCAGGGTCGTGGGTTCGAGCCCCACGTTGGGCGCCACTGTTACGGAATTTCTCCCCACCCCTTTACCTTCACACCACACAACGGTTCGTTGACTCATTTGTCGGCTCCAAGAATACTTTATCAAAACCAGAACTGATGGCGAAGCGAGCGGGGGAGAAAGACAACGAAATAATAAACAACCAACAGTAATAAACAGAGAAACGGCGAACACATCGAAACGACCAATGAGCGACCAGTACGTACGATACATGTGACTAGAACCAAGACAACAACATCGTGGACGAATCACACCACTCCCTCACACCCGAACTCGACTCGCACAGCGCATGCTCCACATAATCCACGCATGCGCGACAACTAGTTAGACAAACGCACTCACTCAGGCAGAAGCAGATCCACACTCTCTGACAACGCATATACTACATACACCACGTCATACACATCACACCCATATACCGCACACCCCGCATCACTCCCGTACAGACAGCAGACCATATTTGACACCGGACAAGACAAGCCCGGCTAGCTCAGTCGGTAGAGCAACGACGCTTACGGCTCTGCAAACTTTTCTAGGATTCGCCGGTTACTACCGCCGTTTTGTTCCCAACTTTAGTTCCATTGCGGCGCCACTCAATTCTCTTTGCAAAAAAGATGCCACATTCCACTGGTCCGGCCCTCAAGACACTGCTTTTCAGACACTCTGCAACGCCCTCACAAAAGCACCGGTATTGGCATTTCCGGATTTTACTCAACCTTTCCTCATTGACACGGATGCATCCAATACAGGCCTGGGTGCGGTTTTGTCCCAAGTGGGGCCCGATGGTAAAGAACATCCTATTGCATTCGCCAGCCGCAGTCTTAACCCGGCTGAACGAAACTACTCCGTCACTAGACGGGAGCTGTTGGCAGTGGTGTGGGCTTTACCCCACTTTAAAGTATACCTGATTTCTCAACCATTTTTGCTGCGTACAGACCATAGTAGTTTGAAATGGCTGCTCTCGTTTAAAAACCCGTCCGGACAACTTGCACGTTGGCAGCAAATTCTAGCTGAGTTTAATTTTGCTATCGAACACCGCCCGGGGGCCCGCCACCTAAACGCCGACGGTCTCTCTCGCGCCGACGATCCGCCATCTAGTCCAGCAACGGTTAATTTTATTACCACAGTCGATCCAGCACAGGTCAAACAAAACACACAAACAGACCCACACCTAAACCTAGTGATAGAAAGACTGCAGGCTCAAGAGGAGGCGTTACCAGGGGACCCCTATCCCGTTAAAGTTCTTCTCAACCAGGCGTCGTCTCTTGCAGTCGAGAATCACACTCTCTATCGTCAGCTACCCGGTCGTTCGGGCCGCCAATTAGTTGTGCCCACCGCCCTGAGACCCATGGTGCTAGAACTCGCTCACGCAAATCCTACGGCGGGTCACTTTGGCACAGAACGTACTCTACAACGTCTCCGCGATTTCTTTTACTGGCCTGGCTTATCAACCGAGGTACGCCTTTTTTGCGAAATTTGTCCAGAATGCGAAGTTTCCAAGTTTCCAACTCGAAAGAACAAAGCGCCACTTGGCACCATTAAAGTGGGTTTCCCTCTAGAGGTTATTGCTATGGACATTATGGGCCCATTCCCACTTTCTAAAAGCGGAAATCAATATGTACTTGTCATCGGAGATTATTTTACGAAGTGGCTCACAATCATTGGTATACCCGACCAGACCAGCGGTACCGTGGCCCGTGCTCTTATCAATAAATTGGTGTGTGTCCTTGGCGTCCCATACTCAATCCATACAGACCAGGGGTTAAGCTTCGAAAATGCTCTGATTCGGGACCTATGTACATTGTTAAACATCAAAAAGACGAAAACCACTCCCTACCGACCGCAGAGCGACGGCCTAGTAGAGAGAGCTAACAGGACTATCAAAGCCTCATTGAAAACCTTTATCTCTCACCTGAACGATGTCCCTCGGTGGGACGAATTTCTCCCTCTGGTTCAATTGGCTTACAACTCTTCTGTTCACAACGTTACAGGATTTACACCCGCGTTTCTTATGTTTGGTCGCGAACTCCGCCTTCCGCTGCACCTTATTTTTCCTATCCCTCGGGATAACGAACCAAACGTTGCTCTCTTTGTTCGCGATCTTCGCTTACGTCTCGCCGAATGTTTTCTTTTGGTCCGCCAACGGTTAAACCACAGACACAAAGTTGCTAAAACGGTGTACGACAGCAAGTGTAAAGTGCCGGTATATGTCATTAACTCTTATGTCTGGTTACATGCCCCACCCCCCAGAGGGGTCTCTCCTAAATTACATCGGTACTGGACGGGACCTTGGCAGATTAAGGGCATCACGGGTACCACAGTTGACCTAACTCGGGTGGGTCCCCTCCCCTCACCGCGACACATGCGGTCGACCTCGGTACATGTAGACAGGATTAAACCCGTCCGGGGGACAGTGACATTAGCCCCGGCAGCTCCCCCTGTTTCTCAATCCCCACCAGTAGAAGAATCGGTGCCGGCACCATTTACCGTTAATCAGCCTACACCGGCCAACACAGCATCACGCCCACGTCGGGAAGGTGCGCACCGCCCAGTTGGGTTTTATGCTCGGTTACATTCCGGACAACGGCCCGGGACAAACTAAGTCAATACGAGACGAAATCCGTAACATAGCCCTCCGTTCCGGCGAAAGCCATAACGGGGATTGACTCACCGGGTGGTTGTGCGCCCGACGAACGACCGCTGTCTCCCAACATGTGACGGGGCGAAGTCGAGTAGAGTCATGCCGTCAGTGTCCAGTAGAGTATCCACACCGTACTCGCGTGCACAATTGTAAATCATAGTCATAATATAAATTCGTAACATAACCCTCTCCTTTGCATAGCCCTCCCCTCCGTCTCACGGGGTAGACCGTGCTTCACCTACTGCCGTGTCCATTCAGATGTTATGAAGGCGCAGTGTATGAGCAATCAGTGAGGACAAACAAAACCTCACGACGGATCAATCGCACAGTTTATTGTTAATTTTTGGACGACTTGGTACAGTTTCAGACTCCGTATCCAGCCTCAGACAGAGGATCGACGGCTGCCAGGTTCAGTGTAGAACTCCACATTGCTGAATGTTGAAAAAAAAAAAAAAAAAAAAAAAAAAAAGAGAATATATGTCGTGGGACGACAGCGTCGTGGGACGACAGCGTCGTGGGACGACAGGATTGTCTGACATCAGAAAAGTGCGTGCACTTCTGGAGAACCTGACAACGGACGCGTTGTGTCGCTAACAAGAAGCTCCACGGAAGGCATGGACACAAGTAAAGGAAAACACAAGTAGATATACATACACTTACACATACATTTGCATTGAGGGTTTCGGCCGATATTTCTTTACACTCGGTTTTGGATGACAACGGGTATTATGAGTTTTTCGCCATGATAACTATCCACAATGCATTCGACACATCCGGGGGGGGGCAATGCGTGCCTTCCCGTACCTTGACCACCATTTTTGCACATAAAAAAAAAAAAAAAAAAAAAAAAACAAGACGACGGGAGGAGAGTGATGAGCGGGCGGCAGTCGTCGGGGACCGTGCAGAGTCTGAGCACGATGAGTGGGTCCCTTGGTTGTCTTGCCAGTTTGATAGAGAGGCGCAGTGTAGATCATGTACAGATCAGAACCAGCAGAATACAGCAGGCGGTCAATCGGTCAGTGAAGCAAACAACCTCGGCGCAGAGCCGGCATCAACATCTTTTTGTAACATTATTTGTATTACGACTATGATTTACGATTATTGTTTTCCGCATTCTGCCAGGGTCGGCAGTCGTCTTTCTAGTAAAGTTACCTAAGGCTAACGGAATTGTTACTGCCATGCTCTGCCTCTCTTATCTTTTCCTATTCCGAGGGCTCGAGCATTCCGGGACCCAGCCAGCATGATCTACAGCATCACCGGACAGGAAGGGACCAGATACCGAGAAGACTACAACTACAAGCAAACACCGAACCACCGGACCACCATGACACCTCTCATTGAGGTCATGGTCGAGGACGACCTACACATTTTATAAACCCTAATTCATAATTCACAATAGTAATCCCTATTCTTTGTAAGGAGTCGTGGTCGACTCCTCCCGTTAGGGGAGGCTGTGTTACGAAATTCGATTCGCTTATTATTTACATCCGTTGTTGTTCCTGGTCTCGCTGTCTTGTCTTGTCCGGTGTCAAATATGGTCTGCTGTCTGTACGGGAGTGATGCGGGGTGTGCGGTATATGGGTGTGATGTGTATGACGTGGTGTATGTAGTATATGCGTTGTCAGAGAGTGTGGATCTGCTTCTGCCTGAGTGAGTGCGTTTGTCTAACTAGTTGTCGCGCATGCGTGGATTATGTGGAGCATGCGCTGTGCGAGTCGAGTTCGGGTGTGAGGGAGTGGTGTGATTCGTCCACGATGTTGTTGTCTTGGTTCTAGTCACATGTATCGTACGTACTGGTCGCTCATTGGTCGTTTCGATGTGTTCGCCGTTTCTCTGTTTATTACTGTTGGTTGTTTATTATTTCGTTGTCTTTCTCCCCCGCTCGCTTCGCCATCAGTTCTGGTTTTGATAAAGTATTCTTGGAGCCGACAAATGAGTCAACGAACCGTTGTGTGGTGTGAAGGTAAAGGGGTGGGGAGAAATTCCGTAACATTACTACATGTAATTGCAAGGAGAGATACCGCAACAACTCGAAAAGTACAAGACGTGAAAGTGAGAGGAAAAATCTTGTACAGAATATTCAACAGTGTGAAAGAAGAAGAGCTCAGCAATCCATGTGTGATGTAGATAAGATATGGATGCAAGATGCGACCCGCAGTGATTATCATGACATCGTATCCAGCACGATTACCACAAGAACAATCTAAACGTAGATGCTGCTAAAAATCCAGTATGCCTATAATAATAACAAGATCAACGTTCTTCTGATTGCATAGTGGCCGATAGTGATACAACCAAGAGTCTTGATACAACGAAATGCACTTTACTCACTGGTGCCTATGTCCGACGATATTATGTACAATGTGGTTACTGCCTGCACGGACAGTGTTCAGCAAGGATCCCAAACCGTTGAAAGTTCCACGCCGATCCAATGACAAGGAAGTCAGCACCAGCATCCACAATGACGTTGTATCTCACCGTGACTTGAAGTATGGCCCTTACTTTGAACCAAATGACTATGTATCATAACAGTGCAATTTTCGTCAACTCTCTAGTCCAACTACAAAAATGCAACTAGTTACTTGTCTCCCGAGCTCCATCGCACTCAAACCTTGACTGGATTGAAAAGAAAGGCAGCATCTTGTTTTTGGTATAGCCGTACCTTGGTAATTGTATTCAGAACGCAGCAGTCCGTGCGCCAAGCCCTTGAGTAGCCTGTTTTTTATTTGCAACCGCGGGAAAAATCGAGGTGCAAAAAGATGACGACGACACAATTGTTTTGTTGGGAATTTGCAACCTTATTTGGATCTGAACTGGCGTGTGCTGGAGGAATCCTTGTTCATAACTGGTTTGCTGCTGAGGTATGTCCCTTTGTCACCTATGGCACTTTAGCTGAGGTTCGTTGCGCCCAACTGTAGACCATGAAGACCTGTGTTTGCTCTATACATTTTTTCGTCGTAATCGTACCATCAACTTGCTTGTCGTGCTGGAGTGGATAGCATATAACGGACACTCTCGGCTTATGCTCTAAGCCAAAGGTAGATATATTTGGGTTTGGATTCCCAAAGCACATCCCAATCAGGCTATGCAAAATGGAGCGGCCCACAATTTCGTGGAGGTATGTCGAATTGTGTGGAATTTTGCACTAAAGTAATTGTGCTTGAACAAGGACGTTTTGGCTGCTTATTTTCCTTGGGCACCTCTACATTGCAAACCAGTCCCCTTGCTGTTTTGTCTTCGACATCTATACGGAATTTCTCTGTAAGTCGTGTGATTGGGGCCCAGATTTTTAATCAAAATCCAGCAGTATTCCTGGCTGCTGATCTAGTTTGCTAAAGTTCTGGCTGAAGGTAGTCTGTGGAACAGTTTCTTTTGTATGTACCATGGTAGGACGTTCATTACATAATTATAGATGGAGTACATAGTCAAAGAAACTTTTTATGTAGTTTAGCACAACTGCACAGAAGTGCAGGGCCTGAAAGAAAAGCAAGCGCTGGAGACGCAGGGTCCGCAGCATGTGTGAAAGCATTGTGAGAGCATGTGTCTTCGAATTCAGCATCACACACATATACACACACACACGTACACACACACACACGCGCATGCGCGCACATACATACACACACACACACACACAAACACGTATCACACACACACACACACACACACACCATTGGACCATTGGACGCCCATCGCCGGAGGCGATGATAAAGATGCTACAGCAGAAGCCACAGAAGCACACACACACACAGACACGCGCGCGTCATCTGGCGCGGGTTGCGGGTTGGGTGTTGCATACTGATCATTCTGTACTTGCAGCCTTATCTTGATCATGTGTGATAGTTGTGTCACAGGTTTTTGCCGTATTTTCTGGATTCTCTGTGCTTTATGTAGATGGTCTTTGCGCGCTCGTCATCAACAGCACTAGGTCCAGTGGGCCAATCAGGCTGAATGGCATCATCCAGCTGTGACTGGGGTGTAGGTAAGTGTCTCTGCGTGCTCTGATGGTCGACTTGTGGCTTCTGGCCTTCAATCATTGTTCTTGCACGGGACCTCAGCCTGCCTCGCATACCCTGTGGTTCACTCGTGTTGGCAGGCTGTGATGCACAGTGGAATCCTTGATGTGGCACTCGGTCTATGTTGTTGCACGCGACGATATTGCCACTGATGGGCTTTGGTGTGATGCTCTGAATAGATGTACCATGAAAGCCTCTTGGTTGGTCTCCGTAGTACATTCGCCTGCCTGGCTCGTTTTTGTCGATATTATCCATTGTTGCAATGGAGAACTTTGTGTGAGGTATCTCACTGTTCATTCCGAGCTCTGATTTCTTATCAATGATGGTCTTTTGATATCGCTTGTAGGAGTCGCCACCTGCTGTTGCGCCGACTCGAGCTAGTACTTCCTCCGCGTCATCGAAATTGTCGCAGTTTGACTTTTGATATAAAACGGGGTATATACTCACCAGCACTCGTACCAGAGGCAAGGAATCGGACCTAGGCGATAGTCATCAGTATACGGTGACGGCAAAGTTCTATTTTCTGTTATTGGAAGCTGGAATTTTTGAACTAGACGCAATTTCTTCGCTGATGTCGCTGCGATGGTAATTTCGACTCGCTGAGATCAGTCAGGCATTGCAGCCTGCACAATTCTCGTGCTTATGGCCATTCACTCAAGCCTCATCACTGTTTTACCTTAGCTGGGGTGAGAATGACTTCGTGGAACAAGTGGCAGCGCTTGGAGAAACATCGAGGGGTCAGCAAACTAAATGCCTGCAACAGCGATAAAATTTGTCGCTCTGGCTGAGACACTCAGTACATGATTGTACCTGCAAGAGCCGTGTAGACTCTACACGTAGTGCTAGTGATGCACGCGCAGGTGTCGTACCAGGGTATACCAGTGATGCAGAAAAAGAGGGCGCACTGGACGTGATCTGGTGATAGTACACTTACCTGCATGAGCGGTGACCACACAGCTAAAATAAATAGGCATGCCACGGCTAAAAAAAAGTTCATTTCAAGATCGAGGTGATTCCGCCGACGGTAATCAACCGACCTCGCAACGATCGTGTATTCTTACTAGGCTTCGTTGGTGGTGAAGTAGAAATCACCCAGAGCTAGCAGACGACAAGCATAGCAGCTCGTGTCCTGTGGAGAAAGTCAAAGCGTTCGAGATGAGGCGCGACCAACTTTCAACCTTCCTTGAAATATTTCGGAACGATATTTTTCCGTCCATTGACATCAACGACGACGAGGACTTCATCTCTGCATGAAAACTCTCAGTCCAACTGTCCTGGAATGTTACTCTAGTCTTCAGACTATCATACTGTGTAATAAGTTTTGAATGGCTTAGCTTCTGGAGTTGTCAGTAACAAGTGACAAGTCACTAGTCAAACTGCGACAATTTCGATGACGCGGAGGAAGTACTCGCATGAGCTAGCTGGAATTGCTATGTGCATCCACAAAGTCCGAAAGAACAAGCTGGAAAGGGTAAGTGCATGCTGGTGTGCTTGCATGCATCATGCATGATAGAACAAACAAGCACCGGATCCTCTTTGCACGGTGGTTGGATGCTTGACTTCCTTCTGACTCCGATTGGCCGTACATCATCAGCCAAATGTTTCCCCACAACTCACTGTCCACACTATCCACCACTGCGCCCAGCTTCATTTCCGACAGTGAAGTTAGGTCGTTATGCTCTTTGTGCTTGAATTCTTGTGCTTGACTTTTGATTTATGAGTGCATTGCAGCCGACAGCTCTGATACGAAGGATGATGGGCCACTGGGTTGGCTTGTGTGCTGTGTGTGCTGGGTTTCATTTTGTGCTCTGTGTTTCAGGGTCTGGGATCGTGCAACGGCGAGGGAATTGTATAAGCACAGAACTGTGTCACACCCTGTACGATACAGGAGCGTACCTCGTTTCTTACTGGTACCATATGACCCATGGCTGAGATGAGCGCCAAGCTTCGAAATAAGGCTGGACAGTAGCCACCAGTTGTTGCAGTCGATGGATGGTGAAGAAGAGGTGAAGAAATCAGCAGCCGTTGCCAGAAGAAGAGAACGGTTCTCGAGGAATGCAAGACAGACGAATCTTGCTGTTGCCAGCAATGCGGACTCCTCGGGTGAGGTGCATTGGTGCATTTCGTCTGTTATACTCTGCACCAGGCTCTCCAGCTTGAAGTCAGTAGTCTGACTGTCCACCATATCCAGTTGGCCTTTAGAACAGGCTAGGCAAAAAGCACTATCCGCGGTGACCGTAAGACCACGCTCAGCGTGCAGCTGACGCTGAACTGCTCCGACGTTCGGACATTTACGCTTAACACCCCTTATTTGTGCGCCACACATGGTGCATGTGGGCCTGTTGCTGTCATGTAGCTGCATGTTATGCCGGTTGCAGAGACCCGCTGGCTGATCGTTTGCGTTTACTTTCACGTTAAGCTTCTCGGCCAGCTCTACTGCTTGTAATGAAACTGTGACATGCCGTGGCAAATCACAACCATCTACTGAGCAGTCTGGTATTGTTGCGGGTGCTGGTGCCGGTGCTGCTGCTGCTGCTGCTGCTGTTGCAACATGCTGTGCAGGCATCGCTTCTGTAGGCTGCACGTTGTCAGTGACAGGCATTGGCTCTGCTGAATGATTTATGAGCCTTTTCATGCATTTCTTGCAGATACATGCATTTCGTGGTATTGTAGGGTGATGTGCATATTCCCAGCATTGCGTGGTATCGGGGTGGGCATATCTACCATCAAGGGGAACATCTTGGCAGGCTACACATGGTCCGCATTGCCTGTCAGGATGCAGTTTCGAGCTCTGGCTTTGGCGGCCCATTTGGACTTGGTCACAGTGCGGACACTCGTGGTTTCTTCCTGGCCTATAGCAACACCATCTGTCCGCCCATTCGCGTAGTTTTATCAGAGATAGAGCCTTGCAAAATAAGACGGCCCACAATCTCCTGCGACGTATCTACGAAATGGGAAATTGAGAAGAGAAACAAAAAGGCACCGCAACGACTTGAGATGTCGAATATCGAGGTGCACTTTCGAAAAATGTGCTCATCGCTCACCCTTATAACACCATAACGGCGCAAAAGCAATCGATATAGGAGGGTAAGCCTGTATTCTCGAGGTAACCAATAGTCGAAAATTGAGAATAATTCGGTATGTCACTAAATTCGTCTTCAAATTTCCCGCGGTTGCAAATAAAAGTGCAACTTTTAGACGACTTTTTTGAACTTGGCGCACGGACTGCGCAGTTGCGTCGATCCCCAAAATGCGTAGATGTACCTGGGATAAGTAGGATATTGACCCGCGTACTCGGGTGTTACCGTACCCTCGTATCATCCCTCCTGCTACGCAGCCGGGATGATATTCGGGAGGTAACACCCTCGTACTTGGGTAATATCTGTGTTTTATATGTGTTTACATGAGAAATTTCAACCCGGGTCGAGTTCAGCCCGGGTTGAAAGTCTGTACGATAGACAAAAGAGGTGAGCGTTTACATGAAGACAGTTGACCCGGGTCAAATACTGATATGCCGCCAAAAGTCCTTGCTGCGCTGCCGCCTTGGGTTTGCCCTGGTGCGTTGTGGTGCTATGTGCCTGCGTGGCTCAAGGAGCATGTTTGCTCCTGCCATGCCTGAGTCCCCTGCTGTGCTAGTGGCGGCGGAGGCACGCATCCAGTGAACCTGCACAGTGCAGTGATCCTACTGAGTGACAGACTCTGTAAATACTGTATCTGATGATTCGTTTTTATTATATGTGTTGATTCTTCACAAAATGTGTTATTTTGCCCGTACAAGAGGCTCAGTTTTCCGTGTGAAAAAAAAAAAAAAAAAGTCCACTTCTACAGTCTTGTATGGTCACGTGAATCAGTTCGCGCGAAATTTGCATCTGCAGTGCCGTGCAAACCTGGCGCGAGATACGCACAGAAGTACGTTTGTACGATTTTCTTGACCCGGGTTGATTTCAACCCTCCCCTTGGAGGTATATTATGTATCAGATTGCAACGACCAGGAGGCTGAAAATAGTGGCTGCAAACATGGCAAATGACCGATATCCGTCACTTGCAGCTCTGCATCAGAGGCCTGTAGCGAGGTATATTATGTATCAGATTGCAACGACCAGGAGGCTCTTAGTAGTGGCTGCAAATGACCGATATCCGTCACTTGCAGCTGTGCATCAGAGACCTGTAGCTGGCCTGAAGAGTTGTAAAATTACTCCTTCGTAGCCGGGAGAGTCAGAGCGAGGGCGATTCACGGCTTGGTCAAAAAACTGTCGGCCTGGAACGTAAACGTGGATCTGCCGACACAGTTCACCTGGTTCACACGCCTGACCTGGCATGCTGCCTTGCGTGAAAGGAACATTTTTCCGAAAGCAAGCTTCTTCTCCAAAATTCGAAATTTCTTTCCAAAAATGCCGTCATCCTTGACCTCGAAGCTGAATGTTGTTAGGACAGAAAATTAGCGAAGATGTAGCCGACCCATTCTGGCAAGCCGTGTGCCCTCTGGATATGCAGTTGTTCGCCATGGTCAACAATCTTCTTCTCCTTCGTTCGTACTTTCACTTTCCTGACCACGAATATAAGCGGTACCCATGCTCAGGTTAGTGTTTATTTGTCCGTCTATGCACATACATGTAATACAATGTACTGTTCGTGCTGCAGGCACTGGCCGATCATGGAAATAGAGGAAGCAGCCAGCTTTCTTTGAATTCTCGTGCTTTCAACAAAAATATGTACACACTTTCCTTGGCACCTCTTTCCCACCGCCACCATGCATGCACAATCGAGCTTGCTTTAATGCCCTGCAGTGCAGAATGCTCCCACCACCGCAACTACCACCGCCGCCACCACTACCAGCAGCACCACCACCACCACCACTGTGACCACCACCACCACCACCACACCACCACTGTGACCACCACCACCATCACACCACCACCACACCGCCACCACTACCATCACCGTGACCACCACTATAGAAGCATTGTCGTGCACAGCACGTCTGCAAGAGAAAATAATAGTATGCCAGTGCTGTAATGCCCTGCAGTGCAGTATGCTCCCGCCACCACCACCACCACTAACGTTATGGAAGCATTGTCACGCACTGTACATCGATCCACAAGAGAAAATAATGCCAGTGAGTTACTAGCACCTCCATGCTGCATGCGGACCTGGACACAGCACTGTTCCCTCTGCAGGAAAGGGGGGGGGGGGGGTGTATTTCATTGTCCCTGCCTGAAGTAATAATGACTACATGACATGATATCCAGCTAACTTTGCCAGTAACGAACGACCCTTGATCGGGCATGAGAAAAGTGTTGGTATTTGGGAGTTGTCGTCATTCACGGGGTTGAAAATATACGGCTATATTGTTACTAGGTCTGAAGATAGTGTCACTATCCGTGGGTTGTTATACCCGTGGTTGACTGCAGATACGTTTGGATTATTCTATGAGTATATGAAGGGTCTACGTTAAATATTTTCCTGAGGACATAGCACGAGGAAATTATGGGGAATGCAGTACATGTATAGAATGGTGCAATCCATTTCTCCCAGGGCACTTTCCCAAGACTCCTTCTAATATTCACTCTTGGCGCGACCCTTGTGAACTGAGCGGGGTGTATCGTTGAATATACCACTCTCAGAACGTCTACTGATTGGCTGAAATCGCCCAATTCATACCGTTCCATGGATCAATGCATGTCAGGGAGTCGTAGCACCCAAGGAAACAACACGAGATCATGATACCCAAAATGATGTACTGTAAAAGCGGAAATTTTCAGTGGTGTTTTATTTTCGGTAACTTCGGTGCCGACAATTTTTACCGAAAAAATGCACCGAACTTTTTCGGTACTACTTAGTGGTACTAGCACCCTTACCTGGAAAGCGGGTATTACCGAAAATTTCCCTCCACCGAATCGCCGATTTTGGAGAATTCCGAAAATATTACACCACCGAAAATTTCTGCTTTTACAGTACACAGATTGGATCCATGGAGATTCTACATGATCTGTGGTTTATGCAACTCGTGATTGCGGACTTGACCCACTGGCCCCAAGCATGGGTCAGTCAAGCGATGCTATATGCGAGCATGTATGTATCGCACTTGCCCCTAAGGCAGTTAGGGCAACTGTCACTGGCAGCCCAGGGTTGAACCCACATTATTGATTTTTGAAATTTTCTAGGGTGACACGAAAAGCTTCATGCACTGGGTGGTCACTCTCTATTCATGTATACCACTCTGCCAATAGTGCATAGAGCTCTCTTTTGAGCTGCCCAGCTGGCCCTCGTTATGATTTAGGCTGAAAGTCTACCGTGCCGTCTCCCTTATGCTATGACTTTATAATGCATATGTACAGAAGAAAAAATCCCGGGACTCCGTTGATGAAATTCTGTTTTGTCAAGTGGGCATTTTTGATTATTGTGAATGGCGTGTAGTGCCATAGTACAGTTCCTTTTGCTACATAACGTTTGCACAAGTCACCTTTCAGCAATTGAACTAGGAAGATCTATGTCTCTGATCTTGTCATTTGGCCCGGCTGGTGCTGTGCACTAACAACCATTGTCAGGCACCCTCGAAAGACCAACAGCGATGAGTTCATGACCCAAGCATTATTTGGGCCGTTAAGTTGACTAAACGGGAGTGTAGCAAGCTTTGATCGGCGTGCTTGTGAAATGTTGTCCGAGCTGAATAAATTCTATCTCCTGCGGTTTAGTACAACAGTTTCACACCTAATACTGTAGATTCGACGTCTCCAAGAAAAACCTCCATGGAGACTGGAAACTATAGCAGATCATAAATGATGCAGCAGCTCAGCTGATTCCTCAGCTCGTGTCTAGGTTCATGTACTTTGGTAAACGTGTTGTGGCAGACTCCATGTGCAAAGCTGCATACTCTTGGGGTTATTGATTCTTGCTGATAATTCCATTAACGTCATTGCATAGATATGAACATCATAATAATTGAATGTTGGCAAGACCCAACAAGGTGTCCCTAATGACTTACATCAGATCTTCACAAAATGCACATACTGTAAGACATGATTTTATAATATACAATCATGTCTTACAGTATATATTATAATAACGAGGAAGCAAATCTAACGTTTTAACGGATGACATTTCTTCGTTATAATAGATCCGTTGAGGCCGTACTGCTTCATATATGCTGTGTGTGGATATGGCAGAATACTGCAAAATTGTTAACATATCTTCTCGTTAACTTATGAATTTTGGACAATCGTTAAATTTGCGACTCGTTATAACAGCATGTCTTACAGTACATCTTGAAAAGTCATATTTTGGTTTCACATACACGTCACATTTCTATCACAGAGATCAGTAGCCATGGGCCATTGGTGGCAATACTGGTAGGAGTCGCCCGAGGCTTAGCCAATAATTTCCGTTCAAGTATACCCAATATACATACCCGAACTGGGCAAAAATCTATCCCATTCCTTGGTGCTGACCCCTTTGATGCGCCCCCGAATCCCTTAGCATTATTAGTACCTCCAATTCATTTCATCATCAGCTCACCGCATGCTCAGTACTGTGTTGTAAAGTATGCAAATTGTCGACGCTTTTAAATTGCAGCCTCCCCAGGGCAAAAACACATCTCGGCCACATTGAAATTTCAGCCTGTGCTGCTGATGCCTGTATACACTGTCACATTGAACCTTGCAAAACAAATTTTAGGCTACAAATGCCCAGTAAATAAAAGGGGAGAAGGCACTGAACGAAGTGTCAACCTACGAATACAACCTCAGTGCAACAACATGCTCTTTCTCTTTCTGCTTGTGTAAGCAGAAAGAGCACGTTGTTGCACTGAGGTTGTATTCGTAGGTTGACAGTTCGTTCAGTGCCTTCTCACCTTTGGTTACGTAATCTTGTTACCTTTTGCGTTTCCTCTAGTAAATAAATGACAACCGCTCTATTCAGTTGCTATTCACTCCTGGCGCATGCGCTGGACGCAAAATTCTTTTATTGGTGATGTCGAAAAAGTATGCGGTTGTCAGTTGACAAACCCCCTTTTATTTACAATTCAGTTGCGTGATGTCCACCACTTTCCGAATTAAAAATGCACAGGCCGATATTAGCCGAAAATAAAATATGCGCCGAATATGCAGTACCTTGCGCACTCTGTTAGAAGACATCAGGGCTACTGGTAATGAATGCTCAAGTAAAATGATGAAGTACAGTAATACAATACTATAGGGAGTTCATTTGGCATGAATGCACCAAGCCAACTCTCCTATACAAACAGTATAGTGTTGCTGCCAAAAAATATGATTAGCTAAAGTTGCCTTTTTTAATCACGAAATTTGTTAGCAAGACGAAGAGGTTTTATGTGAGCTTACTATTATTCTACCTGCACTTGCTTTTATCTTTTTGTGCAGGACTCTGAGAAGCTGGAGGGACCCCACAAACCTCAAGCATTGAGGATACAACTTTTAACCAAGAACCAGGCAACATGATGTGCATGTATCACGTTCGCTGTGATTGCATCGTTTCAGGGTACACTGACAACATACTAGTACTAGTAACTAGTCCTTGATTAGCAGCAGTGGCCTGAATTATTGCCTGGCCGCTATTCATATAATCCTTTGGTGCTTACTCATCGCCTTGTTCTGTCTCTAAAATGGCGTATGGGTGTTCTGAGGCTTGTAATATTTGCTCAAGCCGCGCATTGGCATTGGTGCATGTCAGTAAATGCCAGCCACTGCTGCCTAGCTCAACATGTTTTGTATGATGTAGAATGCGCTCTGTGTATCTACAATCGAGTGACCTGCTTGTGTGGGCTAACTGTAACTACACCAACAGATGCACTAGTATGTGCACTGTGCTGGCACAGTGTATCATACTCAGTCTTGTCACTTCTTCTCCCACGTTTACTGTATTGTTTAATTCACTGTACACATCTTGCCCAGCTCCTCTAAGGCCACACAGAATTAGTTTGTTGTTTTGGGCCACTACACTCAGCTGGTGTAAGGTTGGTCTGCTTCTCTCTTCCTTCTCTTCGACGTGTCCAGCCAATCATTCATGTCAAGCTTTGCATAACTTAGATCACTGTATATACAGTCACCTGGCTGGAAACGTCCATGGCTGCAAAATCCCATCTTTCTTGAGGGATCCCATTTTATAGAGTGGACGACATTCACTTTCCTGATAGACTCACCTCAGATGTTGGTACACTGTATTGTACCCATCCCTGATTTGTACATGCACCACTTTTTTGGCAACTCCGAACAGTGAGAATGTCTGCTGTGGATAGTTCTCATGCTTTAAACTCATTCGTAAACAAGTACGGTATAATACCACCAAAATGTAGTTCATTACAAGTCGTCGATTATGATCCTTTGTTGAGACGAAAGCTTCGGGACCTGGGAGTACTTGTGACATACCCATATCATACTCTCTCAGGTTCTGAAGCTGTGTGCTGTGTGCCAGGGGTTATGGCGATCGAGTGCATGTATGTTCGGATAAGGGCTTGGGAAAACACTCATCTAAAACATACTCATTTCCTCATGCATACTTTCATTTCTCATTCTTTTTGGCACACACTCCAGCTCCTCGAAATTATCATGGGATGCATGTTGATGACAGCCTGCTGCCATGCAGCCTGAGCAGTTCGGACAATCAATCATTCGGATAATCAGCATTCTATATTACTACAGTTGTAGCAGCTGTATTTCATGTACAGTACTACAGTAGAGTCAGGTGCCGAAGAACGTGTTGCCCAAGAATGTCCAGCCTGAAATGCTAAGAACACCACCTTAAGTTTAAAGGAATGGCGGTGTTGGTTTTCCGGTAGCTTTCGGGATACATAATTATGATCCTAACATGATTGTTTCTAAGAACATGCTACAAGAGCGCAGCCGGATGGCTGAAAAATAAGAACACCCCAGGCTAACCTCTTGGACACAACGTTCTTGGACGCTCGACTCTACTGTAGTATGGAAGAACACTCTTCGGCAGGGATGTAACATGTTAGAAATCATGCGTACAAGATGCCTATTTAAGTCTGCTCTTCTTTTATGACAAGCTTTGGCATGCATACAGCTCTTAATAAATCCCAAAGGTGGAGTGCAATGACATGTTTAATAAGTCCCAAAGGTGGAGTGCAATGACATGCATTTGGAACCGTGATCACTAAAATCCTGCGCTTACCGGTAATTCTAAGATTTAGAACTATAAGTGATGTTGCACACCAAAGAACGTCGTTCCGAGGGCCTAGGCCGGGGCGTTCTTGGAAGAACATCATGCTGGATTGTAGATAAACTATATAACCCGCATGTGTGTGATAACAAAAGCTGCGTTACAGTGCGGAGAAACTAGTATAACATACTAATATCACCAGTAGGTTTTCTAAACTTCTTGTTCTATACTGGAGAATATTCCAGCGAGTGAATCCAGAGCAAGTGCTATGGAAATGGACTAGCGAGAGCTCACAATAGCCAGACAGACCCACGAGTCCTTTCTTGAACCGAACAATAATCATCTATGGCATTCAACATGCAGTTTGGGAAGCCATGCAGTCCTGGGACAAATATCCAAATGCATTCTTGTCTCCAGACCAAACAATGATTGTTATTATATTTGACAATTTACAACTCTACGACCACCATGCCAGCTCAAGCAAAAAGAAGCAAAGGAAGACGGAGATTTCTACTTGTGCAGCCATTCAGGGAGGAGCACGAAGGCTGTTTCAACATTACATGATTCGACGGTGCACGCACTTTCCCAAAGCGTACTTATCACACACCACGTGAACTCTTAGGCTGTTTGCAGTGCGATATACTTACATGTGCATGCCCTTGCCACACATTCACACTCCAGTACAGAACATAATTATGCAAATATGTAATGCACATAATGTAACATTCTACGCTTGAAAGCAGATCAGCATTCGAACTTTTTCATTGCCTTCAGGCTGCAACAGCATATTGCAAGAGGGCACAATGGTCCAACCCAACATCTGCCAGTGAACACCATCGGCCATGGCAGTACAGACCATCTGACATTCACTCACACCACCCACATAGAAGAGAAGCAATGTTGATACTTCATAGTTAACACGTTACAAATACTACTGAGGGTGCATATAGGCAGTACACCAGGTTCAGGATGCATTGATCCATTCTTCTGATTCAACTACCTTAGCTGCTCATTTGATCTATGGCTATGCATGCTGTCGTCAGTGAGCCACATCATTGCGAAAGACTGATGACGGAGAGATCATTGCGCGTGTGTAGTCACAATACTATCAGAGAAATACGTTTGGCAAATATAGGAATACTGTGGACAAAATTGTACACAATAACCTGCCTTGAAGCAAATCTCAGAAAGAAAGCGCTGTGCAGATGCATGTCAGCCGCTTCAAATTCAGTCACTTCGTGAGATCCAATATTCTTCCAACTGTACTGTTCAGCCTTCGGTGATCCACAGAGACAGACAAACAATCTGTTCTGTCCTTCCACATGAGAAACAGAGAGTGAACATGTTCCAGTTCATTCCAGTATGAAGGTGGCGGATACAGGCAATGAAAGTCATCGTTGGGCCAACATGACCAGCCTTCAGACATGAGTTCTCAGAGACCTTCGCTCATGATAATGGTATTCACCCTTGGCTACAATCCTGCAAAACACGTGAAAAGATTGCAGCAAAACAAACTGAATGTTATAAAGAAGCAATTTAGGAAAACTGAGCCTATCGTATTTGTAGTACAGTGAAGCTAAGATACAACACCCAGCAGGCAGGCAAACTTGCTAATATCCGATGAATTAGCATGCCTGGTCATGGCACACCGGGTACAAAATATGCAACCAGCATAACGTTTCCACCAGTATTGATAATCTATCGTAACGTTATTATCAAACTACATAACTGCTAAGAATGTGCAACTACTAACATAAGGTGCGATCGGCTTCGAAATCCAATGATTATGAGCAAGCGCGCATATATTTCTACATGTGCCATGTAGATAGAGTGTTTCATCAGGTTCAGTAGGCATGGATCCACAGTTCATTGTTCTGCTTCAACTACCGTAGCTGTGATGTACAAGTTTTGATCTCTGGCTACGCATGATGGTATTAATAAGCCCAATGGCCCACAAAAACCGAAGTGATGAAACTTTCTGCCATGGGCAGAGGGATCATCGAGTTGCCCACTCTTGGTTATGTACTCATGCCATTACCAACTATCAGTGCACAAGTACTGCTACGCCCTCACTATGATCCATTGCAACAATATCACCAGGCACATGCATGCTACTGCACCCATTAAACCAAGAGTCGCAAATAGGAAAATCTTTGCTGTGAACCACAGCTAGCTATAAGGTGCTTTGAGTCCATTTTGCGGGAAAGTTGCACTGCATGATGCACAATACCACATTGAGCGAAATTCTTTTTTTCACATAGCATGAAGTGTCTCTCGAGAAATGCAATGCACAATGCATAGCACATCGCAGAAAAATCTTGTATTGCACCTGTAGTCTAAAACTGCTTGCCAGCCAGAGCTCTTGAGTCACATGCACCAGCATGCAGGAAGTGATGCCCATCACGTGTCACCCAATCTAGAAGTGAAGCTGGACTCAATTTCCCGTGATACGACCTGTGATGGAGCTGCAACAACCAGCGATGCAAGTTTGCAGTCCAATTATTTGAAACTGGCCCGCTATGTTGCTGAGAATGTACTCAAGGCAACATTTGAGAAATTACCTTTCGAAAAAATGTTCGGTACAAACATGGGCGGATATTGTTTAAACTTTACGGTACTGTGTGTAGAAAACAACTATTTTATTGCATAGACTATTAAAAGGAGCTATCCAGCATTATCCATAATTTTCACGAAATGAAAGAAGGACCCTCCTCCACCCCCCCCCCCCCCGATTTATGTCTGTAATATCAATATTTTTTCGAAACGAAACTCCCCTTGACCCACCCACAAACGAAACTTTTTCTCTTCGTGTAAAAGATCGACAATTATGGACCCGGCATTATCGATAATTTTCACGAAATGAAAAGTTTAGTTATGAGTAACTTGTGACCGTCCCCCACCCCCACCTACTCACCCCTCAACGAAAAATAGCTGGAATGGACTAGTGTTTCAGCTATCAATATTTTTCATTACGAAACCCTTCTTGACCCACCCGCCCATGAACGATTTTTTCTCGTTTAAAAGATACTCAATCTGTTAAAGATAGATAATTATGGACGGCCCCTAACGTACCAGATTAAAAATGAATGGACCGTAGAAGATTGTTTGTGATATCACACGATCAGAACAGGTGACAACCAACACTACATGGCTGTATACTTGATGTGCTGCATTTACTGGGTGCAACGCAGGGAGTTGTAGCATCTAGGTAGACGGCACAGGCGACTGTAAAGCTAAATGACATGGGGTTCGACCCAGGGGTTCCTGTTTCAGCCACCCTTGGGGCACCATTGGGCAGATCTATACACGCTCGTACATGGTATTGCTAACCTGGGCCGTTCTCAGGGTCAGTAGGTCAAGGCCGTGATCGCGGGTTGCACAGATCACGGAGAACCTCCAAATCCTGACCCAAAGTTCTATAAAGTATTGTGTAGTCTCCCTACAGTGTAGGTGCTATGACTCCCTGGTGCGATGTACCTGCTGGTAAATAGACAAATTGCAACCAGGCCATAATTCGGATAGAGCAGACGATCCTGTCCTGGACTCTGTTCCACATTCAAAGTATCTAGACTCATATAGTGAGGGAGGAATATTGTGGTACTGACTCCGATTTTCATGCGCTAAGAAATTATCAAGTACATTGTATATGTAACTGTAAGTGATAATCACTCAAAGTACGAAGCTAACAGTAATATTCACTGGTTAGAGGGAAAGGCACAAACGGGAAAGGTCTGAAGAAAAAATTGACTGTCACCACCAGGATTCGAACCAGGGACCTTCGCTTGAGGCCAGCGATGCTCTAATCACTGAGCTAAGGTGTAGCCGTCATCCCAGCCGAGATCGTTCAACATTTTCTTCAGACTTCGTAACGCACACTAACAACATCAGCTAATGGTATATGTACTCTTTTTCGATAGTACATGCAAGCTCTACCTTGTGATGTTGAGCTCTCTTCGTTTGGTGGGGGTACTCCGATCGTCTAATGTGAACCACAGTCCACCTACAATTCTACATTTGCAACGTTGTCCAATGTGCATCGGCACGCATTGTACATAACTGTTACAGCAGAGTGTAGATTGTCCGCACCCCTCGGGCGCACGCTTTCTCCAGGGGGTTCGGATGGGGAAAAATTCGGATAACGGAGCAGTCACACATCCATCTAAGACTTGCACATTCCTTCACGTTTCCATCAGTTCTCAAATTCTCTTCACAGGAACTAGACACACTCTAGCTCCTCAATCTGAAAACTGGCATTTCGAATAAGTGATTGTTCGGAATATCGGCATTCTACTGTACCGTAAAGTCGCGGATAAAAGCCGGGCTTATAATATAAGCACATAAGCCGCTTTCTCAATCAGGTTTTAATGCAAACCATGCTTATTATGCACCACTGATATTTTTGCCAGACTTGTATGCCAGACTTCTACGTGCGACACGCGTAGATCTACCACTGACTACCGGTATGGCGGCAGTTTTACTATGCACCATACATAGCGCATGCACTCTTGACCCACCTGATCCGCGCTTGCATAGAGCAAGGCTTCTACGCGCGACGGGCTTATATGCATTCGACCCGTTTGATTTTCAGGCTTCTATCTGCGATGTGCTTGTATGCAAACCCGGCTTTTATCCGCGACTTTACGGTATTCATATTCACGCTCTGGAACAGGAGATCCTAGTTCGACTCAGACTGCCCTTTCCATAATACGTTTCCCGTGTACTCGCAGTTCTTTTATCGGAACATCTTTTCTTCCCAACCTCAAATCCTGTGCAACACCGGTTGGCTTTCCTCAGTTTCCTGAATGGTGTTACCTCTCAATAGAAGCATGAGTGGCCATTTAATATACCGGTATAATAAAACATGTCCATAATTATCGGAGAAAGGATCGGATGTGGCTAAATAATTTGAAACTGTCCACCTCTCCTCAATGCGCTCTTGGCCCACATTTACCACACCATAGCGAGGAAGTTTGTTCTTGGATAGATGCTCTACATCCTCCAGACATCTATCCAAGAACAAACTTCCTCGCTATGGTGTGGTGAATGTGAGCCAAGAGTGCAGTGGTGGACAGTTGCAAATAATTTTACTACAATGTGCTAAGCAGAACAGAGGCACTAGCACCTGGGTGGAAACTATTCAGAATTTTGAATGCCAGGGAAGGCTGAAGGATACCCATGAAACCACTGCCAAAGCAAACACAAATTTGAAAAGCAGTGCATGCATGGTGGCGGTGGGAAAAAGGAGCCAAGGAAAGTGTGTACATATTTTTGTTGAAAGCACGAGAATTCAAAGAAAGCTGGCTGCTTCCTCTATTTCCATGATCGGCCAGTGCCTGCAGCACGAACAGTACATTGTATTACATGTATGTGCATAGACAGACAAATAAACACTAACCTGAGCATGGGTACCGCTTATATTCGTGGTCAGGAAAGTGAAAGTACGAACGAAGGAGAAGAAGATTGTTGACCATGGCGAACAACTGCATATCCAGAGGGCACACGGCTTGCCAGAATGGGTCGGCTACATCTTCGCTAATTTTCTGTCCTAACAACATTCAGCTTCGAGGTCAAGGACGACGGCATTTTTGGAAAGAAATTTCGAATTTTGGAGAAGAAGCTTGCTTTCGGAAAAATGTTCCTTTCACGCAAGGCAGCATGCCAGGTCAGGCATGTGAACCAGGTGAACTGTGTCGGCAGATCCACGTTTACGTTCCAGGCCGACAGTTTTTTGACCAAGCCGTGAATCGCCCTCGCTCTGACTCTCCCGGCTACGAAGGAGTAATTTTACAACTCTTCAGGCCAGCTACAGGTCTCTGATGCACAGCTGCAAGTGACGGATATCGGTCATTTGCAGCCACTAGTAAGAGCCTCCTGGTCGTTGCAATCTGATACATAATATACCTCCTGTAGCTGGCCTGAAGAGTTGTAAAAGTCAGAGCGAGGGCGATTCACGGCTTGGCCAAAAAACTGTCGGCCTGGAACGTAAACGTCGATCTGCCGACACAGTTCACCTGGTTCACACGCCTGACCTCGACCTGGCATGCTGCCTTGCGTGAAAGGAACATTTTTCGGAAAGCAAGCTTCTTCTCCAAAATTCGAAATTTCCTTCCAAAAAATGCCGTCGTCCTTGACCTCGAAGCTGAATGTTGTTAGGATAGAAAATTAGCGAAGATGTAGCCGACCCATTCTGGCAAGCCGTGTGCCCTCTGGATATGCAGTTGTTCGCCATGGTCAACAATCTTCTTCTCCTTCGTTCGTACTTTCACTTTCCTGACCACGAATACAAGCGGCACCCATGCTCAGGTTAGTGTTTATTTGTCTGTCTATGCACATACATGTAATACAATGCACTGTTCGTGCTGCAGGCACTGGCCGATCATGGAAATAGAGGAATCAGCCAGCTTTCTTTGAATTCTCATCCAGTCAAGAAAAATATGTACACACTTTCCTTGGCTCCTTTTTCCCACCGCCACCATGCGCATGCATGCACTGCTTTTCAAATTTGTGTTTGCTTTGGCAGTGGTTTCATGGGTATCCTTCAGCCTTCCCTGGCATTCAAAATTCAGAATAGTTTCCACCCAGGTGCTAGTGCCTCTGTTCTGCTTAGCACATTGTAGTAAAATTATTTGCAACAGTGTCCACCCCTCCACACTGCACTCTTGGTTCACATTCACCACACCATAGCGAGGAAGTTTGTTCTTGGATAGATGTCTGGAGGATGTAGAGCATCTATCCAAGAACGAACTTCCTCGGTATGGTGTGGTAAATGTGGGCCTACAGCGCAGTGAGGAGAGGTGGACAGTTTCAAATTAGTTAGCCACATCCGATCCTTTCTCCGATAGTTATGGACATTTTTTTACTATAATATGACATTGAATGGCCACTCATGCTTCTATCGAGAGGTAACACCACTCAGGAAACTGAGGAAAGCCAACCGGTGTTGCACAGGATTTGAGGTTGGGAAGAAAAGATGTTCCGATAAAAGAACTGCGAGTACATGGGAAACGTATTATGGAAAGGGCAGTCTGAGTCGAACTAGGATCTCCTGTTCCAGACTGTACCGAAAGCGTGAATATGAATACAGTAGAGTGCGGATAATCCGAACAATCACTTATCCGAAATGCCAGTTTCCATTGAATTGAAGGGACAACCCCAAGCACCATTCAAGCGGTGCACAAGATGGTTTGCAACAGGTTGGAGCAACAATGTATCACCGTAGAGTCATATTGCGCCCGAGGAGTGCGGATAATCTACACTCTGCTGTAACAGTTATGCACAATGCGTTTCGATGCACATTGGACAACGTTGCAAATGTAGAACTGTAGGTGGACTGTGGTTCACATTAGACGATCGGAGTGCCCCCACCAAACGAAGAGTGCTCAACATCACAAGGTAGAGCTTGCATATACAATCAAAAAAGAGTACATAACATATACCATTAGCTGATACTGTTAGTGTGCATTACGAAGTCTGAAGAAAATCTTGAACGATCTCGGCTGGGATGACGGCTACACGTTAGCTCAGTGATTAGAGCATCGCTGGCCTCAAGCGAAGGTCCCTGGTTCGAATCCTGGTGGTGACAGTCATTTTTTTCTTCAGACCTTTCCCGTTTGTGTCTTTCCCTCAAACCAGTGAATATTACTGTTAGCTTCGTACTTTGAGTGATTATCACTTACAGTTACATACCGTAAAAGCCCCTGTATATGCCCACTCGAAATTACGCCCACCCTCCGTGTACACGCCCAGTCAGGGAAAGTCAACACATTTGTTTCAAAATAGCGCCCATGCCCATGTATACGCCCAGGTATGCCAGAAACACCAGTACATGTACAGGTACTGATACCCAATACTTTGCTGCTATCCCTATTACAAGTATACACCCGGTTCCAAAATAACGCCCGTGCTCTTGTATACGCCCAGGAAATCGAGGCTGCTATTCTATACGCCCGGGGCCTATACACGGGCTTTTACGGTATACTTGATAATTTCTTAGCGCATGAAAATCGAAGTCAGTACCACAATATTCCTCCCTCACTATATGAGTCTAGATACACTTTTGAATGTGGAACAGGGTCCAGGACAGGATCGTCTGCTCTATCCGAATTATGGCCTGGTTGCAATTTGTCTATTTGCCAGCAGGTACATCGCACCAGGGAGTCATAGCACCTACACTGTAGGGAGACTACACAATACTTTATAGAATTTTGGGTCTGGATTTGGAGGTTCTCCGTGATTTGTGCAACCCGCGATCACGGCCTTGACCTACTGACCCTGAGAACGGCCCAGATTAGCAATGCCATGTACGAGCGTGTACAGATCTGCCCAATGGTGCCCCCAGGGTGGCTGAAACAGGAACCCCTGGGTCGAACCCCATGTCATTTAGCTTTACAGTCGCCTGTGCCGTCTACCTAGATGCTACAACTCCCTGCGCTGCACGCAGCAAATGCAGCACATCAAGTATACAGCCATGTAGTGTTGGATGTCACCTGTTCTGATCGTGTGATATCACAAACAATCTTCTACAATCCATTCATTTGAACCTGGCACGTTAGGGGCCGTCCATAATTATCTATCTTTAACACGAAACGAGAAAAAATCGTTCATGGGCGGGTGGGTCAAGAAGGGTTTCGTAATGAAAAATATTGATAGCTGAAACACTAGTCCATTCCAGCTATTTTTCGTTGAGGGGTGGGGGTGGGGGACGGTCACAAGTTACTCATAACTAAACTGTTCATTTCGTGAAAATTATCAATAATGCCGGGTCCATAATTGTCGATCTTTTACACGGAGAGAAAAAGTTTCGTTTGTGGGTGGGTCAAGGGAAGTTTCGTTTCGAAAATATTGATATTACAGACATCAATACAGGGGGGTGGGGGGTGGGTGGAGGAGGATCCTTCTTTCATTTCGTGAAAATTATCGATAATGCTGGATAGCTCCTTAGTCTATGCAATAAAATAGTTGTTTTCTTCACACAGTACCGTAAAGTTTAAACAATATCCAGCCAGGTTTGTACCGAACATTTTTTCGAAAGGTAATTTCTCAAATGTTGCCTTGAGTACGTTCTCAGCAACATAGCGGGCCAGTTTCACATACTCTAATTTCAGAAATTTTAGGTGCTCAATATTTTCGGTATGAGAGCAAAAGGCCAGGTTAGGTGAACAGATAATTTAGGTACAGAGAAGCAGTTCTCTATCGGATTATGTGTTAGGGTTTGTTCGGTGTATTGAAATTTTAGGTATGAAACAGACGCACCGAAAGTACCGAAAATAAAAGTACACTTAACATTTGTGAAATTACAGTAATTGGACTGCAAACTTGCATCGCTGGTTGTTGCAGCTCCATCACAGGCGTATCACGGGAAATTGAGTCCAGCTCCACTTCTAGGTTGGGTGACACGTGATGGGCATCACTTCCTGCATGCTGGTGCATGTGACTCAAGAGCTCTGGCTGGCAAGAAGTTTTAGACTGCAGGTGCAATGCAAGATTTTTCTGCGATGTGCTATGCATTGTGCATTGCATTTCTCGAGAGACACTTCACGCTATGTGAAAAAAAGAATTTCGCTCGATGTGGTATTGTGCATCGGGCAGTGCAACTTTCCCACAAAACTGGACTCAAAGCGCCTTATAGCTGTGGTTTACAGCAAAGATTTTCCTATTTGCGACTCTTGGTTTAATGAGTGCAGTAGCATGCATGTGCCTGGTGATATTATTGCAATGGATCATAGTGAGGGCGTAGCAGTACTTGTGCACTGATAGTTGGTATTGACATGAGTACATAACCAAGAGTGGGCAACTCGATGATCCCTCTGCCCATGGCAGAAAGTTTCATCACTTCGGTTTTGTGGGCCATTGGGCTCACTAATACCATCATGCGTAGCCAGAGATCAAAACTTGTACATCACAGCTACGGTAGGTGAAGCAGAACAATAAACTGTGGATCCATGCCTACTGAACCTGATGAAACACTCTATCTACATGGCACATGTAGAAATATATGCGCGCTTGCTCATAATCATTTGATTTCGAAGCCGTTCGTACCTTATGTTAGTAGTTGCACATTCTTAGTAGTTATGTAGTTTGATAATAACGTTACGATAGATTATCAATACTGGTGGAAACGTTATGCGGGTTGCATGATTTTTTACCCGGTGTGCCATGGCCAGGCATGCTAATTCATCGGATATTAGCAAGTTTGCCTGCCTGCTGGGTGTTGTATCTTAGCTTCACTGTACTACAAATACGATATGCTTAGTTTTCCTAAATTGCTTCATTATAACATTCAGTTTGTTTTGCTGCAATCTTTTCACGTGTTTTGCAGGATTGTAGCCAAGGGTGAATATCATTATCATGAGCGAAGGTCTCTGAGAACCCATGTCTGAAAGCTGGTCATGTTGGCCCAACGCTGACTTTCATTGTCTGTATCCGCCACCTTCATACTGGAATGAACTGGAACATGTTCACTCTCTGTTTCTCATGTGGAAGGACGGAACAGATTGTTTGTCTGTCTCTGTGGATCACCGAAGGCTGAACAGTACAGTTGGAAGAATATTGGATCTCACGAAGTGCCTGAATCTGAAGCGGCTGACATGCATCTGCACAGCGCTGTCTTTCTGAGATTTGCTTCAAGGCAGGTTATTGTGTACAATTTTGTCCACAGTATTCCAATATTTGCCAAACGTATTTCTCTGATAGTATTGCGACTACACACGCGCAATGATCTCTCCGTCATCAGTCTTTCGCAATGATGTGGCTCACTGATGACAGCATGCATAGCCATAGATCAAATGAGCAGCTAAGGTAGTTGAAGCAGAAGAATGGATCAATGCATCCTGAACCTTGTGTACTGCCTATATGCACTCTCAGAAGTATTTGTAACGTGTTAACTATGAAGTATCAACATTGCTTCTCTTCTATGTGGGTGGTGTGAGTGATGTCAGATGATTTGTACTGCCATGGCCGATGGTGTTCACTGGAAGATGTTGGGTTGGGCCATTGAGCCCTCTTGCAATATGCTGTTGCAGCCTGAAGGCACTGAAAACGTTCGAATGCTGATCTGCTTTCAAGCGTAGAATGTCCCATTGTGTGCATTACATATTTGCATAATTATGTTTTGTACTGGAGTGTGAATGTGCGGCAAGGGCGTGCACATGTAAGTATATCGCACTGGAAACAGCCTAAGAGTTCACGTGGTATGTGATAAGTACACTTTTGGAAAGTGCGTGCACAGTCGAATCATGTAATGTTAAAACAGCCTTCGTGCTCCTCCCTGAATGGCTACGCAAGTAGAAATCTCCGGCTTCCTTTGCTTCTTTTTGCTTGAGCTGGCATGGTGGTCGTAGAGTTGGAATTTGTCAAGTATGATAACAATCGTTGTTTGGTCTAGAGACAAGAATGCATTTGGATATTTGTCCCAGGACTGCATGGCTTCCCAAACTGCACGTTGAATGCCATAGATGATTATTGTTCGGTTCAAGAAAGGACCCGTGGGTCTGTCTGGCTATTGTGAGCTCTCGCTAGTCCATTTCCATAGCACTTGCTCTGGATTCCCTCGCTGGAATACCGTAAAAGCCCCTGCATACGCCCACCCTCCGTGTACACGCCCAGTCAGGGGAAGACACCACTTTTGTTTCAAAATAGCGCCCATGCCCAGGTATGCCGGAAACACCAGTACATGTACAGGTACTGATACCCAATACTTACTGCTATCCCTATTCCAAGTGTACGCCCAGTTCCAAAATAACGCCCGTGCCCTTGTATACACCCAGGAAATCGAGGCTGCTATTCTACACGCCCGGGGGCCTATACACGGGCTTTTACGGTATTCTCCGGTATAGACCAAGAAGTTTAGAAAACCTACTGGTGATATTAGTATGTTAAACTAGTTTCTCCGCACTGTACCGCAGCTTTTGTTATCACACACATGTGGGTTATATAGTTTATCTACAATCCAGCATGATGTTCTTCCAAGAACGCACCCGACCTAGGCCCTCGGAACGACGTTCTTGGGTGTGCAACATCACTTATAGTTCTAAATCTTAGAATTTAGCGCAGGATTTTAGTGATCACGGTTTCAAATGCATGTCATTGCACTCCACCTTTGGGATAAAAGCTTGTCATAAGAGAAGAGCAGACTTAAATAGGCATCTTGTACGCATGATTTCTAAAATGTAACGTCCCTGCCGAAGAGCGTTCTTCCATACTACAGTAGAGTCGAGCGTCCAAGAACGTTGTGTCCAAGAGGTTAGCCCGGGGTGTTCTTATTTTTCAGCTGTCCGGCTGCGCTCTTATAGCATGTTCTTAGAAACAAACATGTTAGCATCATATGTATCCCGAAAGCTGCCGGATAACCAACACCCCCATTCTTTTAAACTTTAGGCGGTGGCGTTCTTACCGTACTTCCGCACATATAAGCGCATGTGCTTATGTCCGAATATAAGCGCACCCCTCAATTATAAGCGCATGTGCTTATATGTGAACACTATTGGTGAAAAGGCGGGAGCGAAATATACCACTAAGTGGTGTGATGACACCATTGTTTAGGACACAGACAAACCTGTATTGCGCATATAAGCGCATGGGCTTCTACCCGAACATGTTTACACAGCCAAAGATCTTTTTTGCAGCAAATTTTCGCTTATAAGCGCATGCGCTTAGATGTGGGGAAGTACGGTAGCATTTCAGGCTGGACATTCTTGGTCAACACGTTCTTCGGTGCCCGTGTAGCACTGCACATGAAATACAGCTACTACAACTCTAGTAATATAGTCTTATTATAGATTGCCGATTATCCGAATGATTGATTGACTTGATTGTCCAAACTGCTCAGGCTGCATGGCAGCAGGCTGTCATCAACATGCATCCCATGATAATTTCGAGGAGCTGGAGTGTGTGCCAAAAAGAATGAGAAATGAAAGTATGCATGAGGAAATGAGTATGTTTTAGATGAGTGTTTTCCCACGCCCTTATCCGAACATACATGCACTCGATCGCCATAACCCCTGGAGATGACTCCATGCAAAGAGGAGTGCAGACCATCAGAGCCCACAAGTACTCCCAGGTCCCGAAGCTTTCGTCTCAACAAAGAATCATAATCGACGACTTGTAATGAACTACATTTTGGTGGTATTATACCGTACTTGTTTACATTCAATTTAGGAATGCCAAAAAAGTGGTGCATGTACAAATCAGGGATGGGTACAATACCAACATCTGAGGTGAGTCTATCAGGAAAGTGAATGTCGTCCACTCTATAAAATGGGGTCCCTCAAGAAAGATGTGATTTTGCAGCCATGGACGTTTCCAGCCAGGTGACTGTATATACAGTGATCTAAGTTATGCACAGCTTGACATGAATGATTGGCTGGACACGTCGAAGAGAAGGAAGAGAGAAGCAGACCAACCTTACACCACCCTGAGCTGAGTGTAGTGGCCCAAAACAACAAACTAATTCTGTGTGGCCTTAGAGGAGCTGGGCAAGATGTGTACAGTGAATTAAACAATACAGTAAACGTGGGAGAAGTGACAAGACTGAGTATGATACACTGTGCCAGCACAGTGCACATACTAGTGCAACTGTTGGTGTAGTTACAGTTAGCCCACACAAGCAGGTCACTCGATTGTAGATACACAGAGCGCATTCTACATCATACAAAACATGTTGAGCTAGGCAGCAGTGGCTGGCATTTACGACATGCACCAATGCCAATGCGCGGCTTGAGCAAATATTACAAGCCTCGGAACACCCATACTCCATTTTAGAGACAGAACAAGGCGATGAGTAAGCACCAAAGGATTATACGAATAGCGACCAGGCAATAATTCAGGCCACTGCTGCTAATCAAGGACTAGCTACAAGTACTAGTATGTTGTCAGTGTACCCTGAAACGATGCAATCACAGCGAATGTGATACATGCACATCATGTTGCCTGGTTCTTGGTTAAAAGTTGTATCCTCAATGCTTGAAGTTTGTGGGGTCCCTCCAGCTTCTCAGAGTCCTGCACAAAAAAGATAAAAGCAAGTGCAGGTAGAATAATAGTAAGCTCACATAAAACCTCTTAGTCTTGCTAACGAATTTCGTGATTAAATCCACACCATGGGAACGGGGCTACAGGAAAAAAAAGTTCAACCATAATAATGCAAAAAGGCAACTTTAGCTGATCATATTTTTGGCAGCAACACTATACTGTTTGTATAGGAGAGTTGGCTTGGTGCATTCATGCCAAATGCACTCCCTATAGTATTGTATTACTGTACTTCATCATTTTACTTGGGCATTCATTCCCAGTAGCCCCAATGTCTTCTAACAGAGTGCGCAAGGTACTGCATATTCGGCACATATTTTATTTTCGGCTATTGTCGGCCTGTGCATTTTAATTCGGAAAGTGGTGGGCATCACGCAACTGAATTGCAAATAAAAAGGGGTTTGTCAACTGACAACCGCATACTTTTTCGACATCACTAATAAAAGAATTTTTCGTCCAGCGCATGCGCCAAGAGTGAATAGCAACTGAATAGAGCGGTTGTCATTTGACAACCCCCTTTTATTTACTAGAGGAAACGCAAAAGGTAACAAGATTACGTAACCAAAGGTGAGAAGGCACTGAATGAACTGTCAACCTATGAATACAACCTCAGTGCAACAATGTGCTCTTTCTGCTTACACAAGCAGAAAGAGAAAGAGCACGTTGTTGCCCTGAGGTTGTATTCGTAGGTTGACACTTCGTTCAGTGCCTTCTCCCCTTTTATTTACTGGGCATTTGTAGCCTAAAATTTGTTTTGCAAGGTTCAATGTGACAGTGTATGCAGGCATCAGCAGTACAGGCTGAAATTTCAATGTGGCCGAGATGTGTTTTTGCCCCGGGGAGGCTGCAATTTAAAAGTACCGAAAATTTGCATACTTTACAACACAGTACTGAGCATGCGGTGAGCTGATGACGAAATGAATTGGAGGTACTAATAATGCTAAGGGATTCGGGGGCGCATCAAAGGGGTCAGCACCAAGGAATGGGAAAGATTTGTGCCCAGTTCGGGCATGTATATTGGGTATAGAACGGAAATTATTGGCTTAGCCTCGGGCGACTCCTACCAGTATTGCCACCAATGGCCCATGGCTGCTGATCTCTGTGATAGAAATGAGACGTGTATGTGAAACCAAAATATGGCTTTTCAAGATGAACTGTAAGACATGTTATTATAACGAGTCGCAAATTTAACGATTGTCCAAAATTCATAGGTTAACGAGAAGACATGTTAACGATCTTGCAGTATTCTGCCATATCCACACACAGCATATATGAAGCAGTACGGACTCAACGGATCTTATTATAACGAAGAAATGTCATCCGTTAAAACGTTAGATTTGCTTCCTCGTTATATACAATCATGTCTTACAGTATGTGCATTTTGTGAAGATCTGATGTAAGTCATTAGGGACACCTTGTTGGGTCTTGCCAACATTCAATGATTATGATGTTCATATCTATGCAATAACGTTGATGGAATTATCAGCAAGAATCAATAACCCCAAGAGTATGCAGCTTTGTACATGGAGTCTGCCACAACACGTTGACCAAAGTACATGAACCTAGACACGAGCTGGGAAATCAGCTGAGCTGCTGCGTCATTTATGATCTGCTATAGTTTCCAGTCTCCATGGAGGTTTTTCTTGGAGACGTCGAATCTACAGTATTAGGTGTGAAACTTTTGTACTAAACCGCAGGAGATAGAATCTATCCAGCTCGGACATCATTTCACTACGTACGGAAGGAAGTACGCCGATCAAAGCTTGCTACACTCAGGAGATAGAATCTATCCAGCTCGGACAACATTTCACTACGTACGGAAGGAAGTACGCCGATCAAAGCTTGCTACACTCCCGTTTAGTCAACTTAACGGCCCAAATAATGCTTGGGTCATGAACTCATCGCTGTTGGTCTTTCGAGGGTGCCTGACAATGGTTGTTAATGCACAGCACCAGCCGGGCCAAATGACAAGATCAGAGACATAGATCTTCCTACGAAGTAGTTCAATTGCTGAAACGTGACTTCTGCAAACGTTATGTAGCAAAAGGAACTGTACTACGGCACTACACGCCATTCACAATAATAAGAAAAGGCCCACTTGACAAAACAGAATTTCATCAACGGAGCCCCGTGATTTTTTCTTCTGTACATAAGTTATGCATTATGGAGTCATAGCATAAGGGAGACGGCACGGTAGACTTTCAGCCTAAATCATAACAAGGGCCAGCCGGGCAGCTCAAAAGAGAGTGCTATGCACTATTGGCAGAGTGGTATACATGAATAGAGAGTGACCACCCAGTGCGTGAAGCTTTTCGTGTCACCCTAGAAAATTTCACAAATTAATAATGTGGGTTCAACCCCGGGCTGCCAGTGACAGTTGCCCTTACTGCCTTAGGGGCAAGTGCGATACAAACATGTTGGCATATAGCATCGCTTGACTGACCCATGCTTGGGGCCAGTGGATCAAGTCCGCGATCACGAGTTGCATAAACCACAGATCATGTAGAATCTCCATGGATCCAATCTGTGTACTGTAAAAGCAGAAATTTTCGGTGGTGTAATATTTTCGGAATTCTCCAAAATCGGCGGTTCGGTGGAGGGAAATAATAATTGTCGGTAATACCCGCTTTCCAGGTAAGGGTGCTAGTACTGGTGCATTTTTGCGGTAAAAATTGTCGGCACCGAAGTTACCGAAAATAAAACACCACTGAAAATTTCTGCTTTTACAGTACATCATTTTGGGTATCATGATCTCGTGTTGTTTCCTTGGGTGCTACGACTCCCTGACATGCATTGATCCATGGCACGGTATGATTTGGGCGATTTCAGCCAATCAGTAGACGTTCAGTTCTGAGAGGGGTATATTCAACGATACACCCCGCTCAGTTCACATGGGTCGCGCCAAGAATGAATATTGGGAGGAGTCTTGGGAAAGTGCCCTGGGAGAAATGGATTGCACCATTGTATACATGTACTGCATTCCCCATAATTTCCTCGTGCTACGTCCTCGGGAAAATATTGAACATATACCCTTCATATACTCATAGAATAATCCAAACGTATCTGCAGTCAACCACGGGTATAACAACCCACGGATAGTGACACTATCTTCAGACCTAGTAACAATATAGCCGTATATTTTCAACCCTGTGAATGACGACAACTCCCAAATAGCAACACTTTTCTCATGCCCGATCAAGGGTCGTTCGTTACTGGCAAAGTTAGCTGGGCATCATGTCATGTAGTCATTATTACTTCAGGCAGGGACAATGAAATACCCCCGCCCCTATTCCTGCAGAGGGAACAGTGCTGTGTCCAGGTCCACATGCAGCATGGAGGTGCTAGTAAGTCACTGGCATATTTTCTCTTGTGGATCGATGAATAGGGCGTGACAATGCTTCCATAGTGGTGGTGGTGGTGGTGGTGGTAGTGGCGGGAGCATACTGCACTGCAGGGCATTACAGCACTGGCATACTATTATTTTCTCTTGCAGCCAAGAAGGACAATGCTTCTATAGTGGTGGTCACGGTGGTGGTGGTGGTCACGGTGGTGGTGGTGGTGGTCACGGTGGTGGTGGTGGTGGTCACGGTGGTGGTGGTGGTCACGGCAGTGGTGGTGGTCACGGCGGTGGTGGTGGTCATGGCGGTGGTGGTGGTCACGGCGGTGGTGGTGGTCACGGTGGTGGTGGTGGTCACAGTGGTGGTGGTGGTCACGGCAGTGGTGGTGGTCACGGTGGTGGTGGTGGTGGTCACGGTGGTGGTGGTGGTCACAGTGGTGGTGGTGGTCACGGCAGTGGTGGTGGTCACGGCGGTGGTGGTGGTCACGGCGGTGGTGGTGGTCACGGTGGTGGTGGTGGTCACGGTGGTGGTTGTGGTCACGGTGGTGGTGGTGTTCACGGTGGTGGTGGTGGTGGTCACGGTGGTGGTGGTGGTCACGGTGGTGGTGGTCACGGTGGTGGTGGTGGTCACGGTGGTAGTGGTGGTCACGGTGGTGGTGGTGGTCACAGTGGTGGTGGTGGTCACGGCAGTGGTGGTGGTCACGGCAGTGGTGGTGGTCACGGCGGTGGTGGTGGTCACGGCAGTGGTGGTGGTCACGGCGGTGGTGGTGGTCACGGCGGTGGTGGTGGTCACGGCGGTGGTGGTGGTCACGGTGGTGGTGGTGGTCACGGTGGTGGTGGTGGTCACGGTGGTGGTTGTGGTCACGGTGGTGGTGGTGGTCACAGTGGTGGTGGTGGTCACAGTGGTGGTGGTGGTCACGGTGGTGGTGGTGGTCACGGTGGTGGTGGTGGTGGTCACAGTGGTGGTGGTGGTGGTGGTGGTCACGGTGGTGGTGGTGGTGGTGGTGGTGGTCACGGTGGTGGTGGTGGTGGTGGTCACGGTGGTGGTGGTGGTGGTGGTGGTCATGGTGGTGGTGGTGCTGCTGCTGCTGGTGGTGGTGGCGGTGCTGGTAGTTGCGGTGGTGGGAGCATTCTGCACTGCAGGGCATTAAAGCAAGCTCGATTGTGCATGCATGGTGGCGGTGGGAAAGAGAAGCCAAGGAAAGTGTGTACAATATTTTTGTTGAAAGCACGAGAATTCAAAGAGAGCTGGCTGCTTCCTCTATTTCCATGATCGGCCAGTGCCTGCAGCACGAACATTACATTGTATTACACGTATGTGCATAGACAGACAAATAAACACTAACCTGAGCATGGGTGCCGCTTGTATTCGTTGTCAGGAAAGTGAAAGTACGAACGAAGGAGAAGAAGATTGTTGACCATGGCGAACAACTGCATATCCAGAAGGCACACGGCTTGCCAGAATGGGTCGGCTACATCTTCGCTAATTTTCTATCCTAACAACATTCAGCTTCGAGGTCAAGGACGACGGCATTTTTGGAAGGAAATTTCGAATTTTGGAGAAGAAGCTTGCTTTCCGAAAAATGTTCCTTTCACGCAAGGCAGCATGCCAGGTCAGGCGTGTGAACCAGGTGAACTGTGTCGGCAGATCGACGTTTACGTTCCAGGCCGACAGTTTTTGACCAAGCCGTGAATCGCCCTCGCTCTGACTCGCCCGGCTACGAAGGAGTAATTTTACAACTCTTCAGGCCAGCTACAGGCCTCCGATGCAGAGCTGCAAGTGACGGATATCGGTCATTTGCAGCCACTACTTTCAGCCTCCTGGTCGTTGCAATCGGATACGTAATATACCTCCCCCTTGGGGGGAGGGTTGAAATCAACCCGGGGCGAAATTTCAACCCGGGTCAAGCGCAATGCGTCATGTAAACGCGCCATTCACTTTGTGCACATGGCGGGTTGAAATCTGACCCGGGTCGAACTCAACCCGGGTTGAAACGCCTCATCTACGTCCAGGCTGAGGCTTGCAGGTGTTGCAGCCAGAATCAGGCGGACCGTCACGGGCAAACGCTGTACAAACAGCTCGCGCAGGACAGTCGGGTCTACTGCCCAAAAGCTGTTGCATGCGTCGGATCGCGGAGGACGCGACTTGGTCGGCTGTCCCCTGTCCCCGATGTCCGCTGTCGAGAGTAGCTCACGCAACCGTGCCTGATCGGACTTTTGGGTGCGTGTGGTGAGCGCCTCTTTCAGGACTTGGTACGGCTCCTCGGCTGGCGGCGCTAGGAGCAAGTCCCGAATCTCAGCGGCGTATTCAGGAGCAAGCGAACTAACGACGACATTGTACTTGGCCCGCGGGTTGGTGATGCGATGGTTGGCAAAATGCGCTTCTGCCTGTGCAAACATCTCTGCCAACACACCAGCCTAATTCTCTGCCAACACACCAGCCTAATTATACTGACCGCACTCCAGCTCCCTTCTACCCCTCTTTGATCCCCTTCGCTCAGCCTTAAAATCCGATTATCAGTTCACTCCATCTTCCTACGGTGCACTGCTTTTACTATTGTTTTGTCCTATCTCAATCTCAAATTCTCCAGATTATCGTTTGCAAAGCCGGTGCTTCCCTCTTGGATGCACATGTTTCTTTTCTCCTATGCATCGGCGCACAGGAGTAACGATGATTCCGAGACCTTTGGTCGGAGGAGTTACTTTTGCCCCGCCCCCACTTCCATCCAATATGCCACCGCCCCCGCTGTGCAGCATCTGATGGTACTGTGGTATTCAGTAAAAAAAAAAAAAAAAAAACCAAAGTTGCGGGTCGCCGGGCCAGTACTGCGGCAGTCGGAAGGTGATGGCAGACACCGGACGGTCCGGTGCGTCGTGTTGGTCGTTGCGGGCGAGTGGTTGGTTTTGGGCCGGGGCGGAGGAGCTAGCGGCAGCTGAAGCTCCAGAGGCGGAAGCGGAAGAACCATCGTCGCTGGACATATTGCACTTTACTCACGTCGGAGGTCACCAATTTAGTAGTCTAGATACAGTGCAACGAGTGTTAGTTTCCAAGATCTTTACAAGACTGGCGAACACTAAATGTCATGAAGAAAGTGAAGAGAAAGGAGGTTTATAGGAAAGAGATTGTGATAGAAGACTGTGCAATGAAGTTTGTTGTTTTGTTAGATATCTGACGTGTGCTGTTTGGAAGAAGTGTTTGGATGCAAACAGAACTTACAAGAGATGAGTAAAGACTACTTTTCTACAATAGCGTTGTAGGTGAGGAGTGCTTAAAACATCAAAAGATGTCGTAATGTATATTGGAACTATGCTAGCCAAACATTACATAATTATTATGGTAGCGAAGTACGTGTGGTAGGGGCTTGAAAGTGCTACGTCATGTTAAGTCCCGAAACGTTCAGTCAGCAGAGCACGAGGGTACAGTAATGGATAATGGTTATCATACGGAATTGCACACTTATTCTGAGAGAGAGAGAAAGAGTTCTCAGGTAATACACTGTAATCTAGCCTGAAACTAATCCCGTACTGGTCCGTAGGAAACTAGAAAGGCAGCAGCTTTTATAGCGAAGGTAGAGAACTAAGGTTGGTAAGACAAGGATTACGAAATCATCCTTCTACAAGTTCTAGAATAGTGGAGAAGGCAAACCTAGATCATCATTGCTATACATGTAGATGAAGTGAGCATTGCGTAACATAAACATAATGACTAAGCGAGGTGTTCTAGAAGGTGAGATATGCAATTTAGTCAGCAGCATTACTCATCAGGCATATTACTGTAAGGTATGGAACATTCCGGAATCAACGACGTGATTGACTAACTAAAAGGAAGTGGTAGAAGTACTAGTTCTAGAAGTGCTGACAACAAGGTTACAAGCATGGGAGATCTAATTATAGCTTATGACGAGGCTTACATTTACGTGCATGTACTACAGTACAGTAGTCGCAATCAAGTCATGTACATGTCATAATGTATGCATTTCTACCCTAACAGTCACAGCATAGCAACAATTTCAAATTCAAAAACTGGATCCACTTGGATCCAGTTTTTGTATGGATCCAAGCACATTTCAAGCGGTCTTACTCACAGCAAGGTGATGTAGCCAGTGAAACTGACTGATTTGGCTACTGGGGGCGGGGTTACAACTGGTGGCGAAATAAAAGTCACACCTGCATGCGACATGAGTGGGTTGCTATGCACCCACATACTGAGGCAATAGCAAAGTCACACCTTAGTGGATCCAAAAATAGAAATCTGATGTCAACTTACTACTCCCTGGCCGTTTTGACGTCATCACTTTCAAGCCCAAAACAATGTGGGCGAGAGCAGAGCCAGGGAGTACGACTCGTAGTACAATACGGGTATTGTACTACTCCCTGGGCGAGAGTATGGTGATCAGTGCTTGTGATGATGAGGAAAATAATATTTCCTCTGACATCATCATTAATTTTGTTTGCATGTACACGTCATATTATGACGTGTACATGCAAACAAATGATGATAATAATTATCATGATGCGAGAACGTCAGAGACGCTACATGTGTGTGTATGACAGTATGTGTGTATGCGTGAGTCAACAGCTTTGATCAGGGAGTCGTCAAATATTTGACGACTCCCTGGCTTTGATAAAGTAACTACAGTTATTGTGTGTACCATGGTTTACCCCTCTTGTTTTCTCATCATTGTGTGTTGCTTTTAAGGTGGCTCCTACCCCTCGGGTCCAAAATTTTTTGGTTGAAACGTGGCTACAAACGATTGTACTTTGTTCCGTTGGATATCTAGTGTACGGAGACAAATTTTTATCAAGTTCTACCGGCCGGTTTCACTCGGGGGAGGGGCCAAACATAGCATACTCACAATTGCCAATTTAGGCCAAAAAATACCGGAAAACCACTTTTTTGGCCGTAGCACTGGTAGTTTCCCCCTTTTTCTTGATGTCCAACATCAGGCCAGTAGTATACTTGCTAAATATCAGCATAAGCTGTAGAAGTGGGTAGAATTCTGCTAGAAGGTGACCTTTTTTCTCTTTTCGGAATCATCCCATTTCAGCGCACACGTCCCACATATTAGCCCCGCCCACAAGTATTTGACACTGGACTTGTCCTGTATTCGATGGTTATGCTATCATAACCTAATAATGGTACTGTGTAGCAAATTTGAGCAGGTTCTACCGAAGGTAACTCGTGAAATAAAACTTTGAAGTTTCAAACGATGCCATATTTCAAGAATCAGCACATTGCACTGGGACATTGTCCTACGCCTTAGAACCCCAGACTCCACCATATGACAGATACGTGTCTTACAATAATTGATTGCAACATCTTCCGAACATAGTAGTAGAGCTTTGGATCAAGTTTTAGCAGTTTCCACCGAAGCTAACTACCAAAATAGAACTTTGAAGTCGCCCACATACTAAATGCCATAGCTGAGCATGTGCATTGAGTGTATGGTCTAAAGGTTTTCACAACTAGCTCCAATGCGGCAGATACGTGTCTTACATTACTTGATTGCAACATCTTCAGAACATAGTAGTAGAGCTTTGGATCAAGTTTAGACACTGAGTTTCTACCGAAGCAAACTACCAAAATAGAACTTTGAAGTCGCCCACATACTAAATGCCATACATGTAGCTGAGCATGTGTATTGAGTGTACATGTATGCTCTAGTGTTTTTCAAAACTTTCTCCAACATGAAGCCGATAGTGATGTGGAATTTGTTGACTGCTTTGTCCAAAACATAGTGCTGAAGCAATGCACATTGGGCACTTTCTACTGGTAATGTAATTATTATATTATACAGTGTTTGCTGCCAACATAGCAAGAAATACTTCTATACTAAATGCGTATTCCACTGGGTATGGTCCAATGGCTTTTCACTTCACATCTAGTCACTCGTGCATTACTTGAATGCTTAGTCTCCGTGGTAATGAAGCTAAGAGCCACACTGGAGAAGTTTCTACTGAAGCTAACTATCAAAATTTCCAAGATGCTACTATTACATCAAGTAGCTGTGTGCAATGCCACTCTGTGGAACACAGTAAGCAAAATCGAGTCACTAAAACCCTATTTGCCAGATACAAGCTGTTGAGACTGATAGCAGCTGTATGATCTGATATGGATGGCGGTTCCACACTGACCAGCACATGTACACGCGCACAGGCAGAAGAACACACAAGTAATACACCTAACGTTACTTCGAAGTACACTGTGTACATCATGTAAATACAAGCGTATATACAAGCATCACTCCTGTTCTCCACAACCGGCAGTCCTGGGCCACTCCAGCTGGTCAGAGTGCAATAATTTCTGCAGCAGGCTTGCCTTGGAAAGCTACTCACAACTGCCATGGCTGCAATATAAGTATTACCAGCGCTTTTACAGTGCTACTTGTATTATATTATTGTCAATCCATTGTGGTGCATGGCACTCGTTTTCAACAACCGAGTTTATGTCATTAGTTGCATATCCAACGCCAGTAGAAAAAGAGGGGGTGGGGGCAAATTACCACGGTTCAACACTAGTCATACTGAACGGCGTTATGCCATGCCAGGCGCGCACACAAAACGCCCGCGTGAGCGCGCATGCATGTACACCGTGCACCCAGATGACACACATTGATGCGACTTTACATAGCCTGCACTGTCGTTCTATGTCATAGGAGTGAGTGCACACACATATAATATGTACATGTAGTTAGCCTAATTTTGCATACGTAATAAAATTGTATATGTATACACACATGTGCGTGCACATATAGATAAACTCAACGGCATACGCATGAGTGTGTGCCAGTAGGGCCACATGCCAATTATCGGATTAGTCTGTGAAAGTTGCACGGCACGACAAACTTTCGGACAGTCTAAAGATATGACACAATGAATGTGGAATACCCTCCAGTGTGTAAGACCATTTCATATCTATTTCGCAGCGTTTGTGATTTTCGGAGCGTCCCTGTTGATATTTGATGTCCTCACTTGGTTGATGACACAGTCACAAATTATCAAATTCACCTCCAATGCCATCCAATCTGCGTTCCGCGATACATGTACAGTGAACGGTGTTGAGGAAAGCCATGCAGCAATAAAACAGTCGAGACTCCCAAGCAGAGGATACAATTCAACAGCGTATTGAAGTACCGTGGAATTGTTCTAAACAATTTTCAAGACACAATTACAAAATTTGAAGTGCGTCTTGAAACGTGTTTGAAGTGCTTCGATGTATTTACCTTCGATCTCCCTGAATCGATCCATCCACAGCTACCTGACGAGTTTGCCAGTCAGTGCGGGAGATGATCGAGCAAGTAAGTTATAATATTTGAAGGTCGCGAGATGTCAGTGGCACTGGCAGGAAATCTACACAAGCGTGTTCTGAAATAATTTTCCAATACTCAGGCATGATTCAAGAGCGGACTTTGATTTCTCCCTTCTTATGGTACGAGCACCAGTCGACATTGCATTCTTGGATAATCTTCTGCGAGTCTGGCTGCCTTCCTCTTTCATAGAAAGAACGAGTGAAGAGGGACACTAGCAGCAGGTTCTAGCTAGGTCGCCAGAATTGCAGAAAATAAAAGCCGAGAAGACGTTCAACAACGATTGATCGCACAAAAATCATCGCTACCGAAAAATTTACTGAAAATCTACACTTTTCAAACGATGCGCGCAGAGAGGGTGCACCGGTGACTCACTGAGTACTACAGCCAGACCTCGCTTAACCGCACACATCCGTTTTCCACAAAAAATATCCGGATAGGCGAGGGAACCGGATAATCGAACACTGGTTATGCTGGATGCACTCTGAAAACTGTAAATCTGTAACCAGCTACAGTGTATGCATATAATATTATGTTCTTCCGGATGGCGAGGGATCCGGATAAAAGAGGACCGGATAAGCGAGGTCTGACTGTACTAGTACTACAGTCCATTCATTTAGAAAAGCGATCCTGTCAGCTTTTCTATTAGGCCACCCTTTCTTTTTTCGTTGTTTAAGGTGGCAGTCTGGGTTCAGAGGGTCAAAAAACAAAGTTTCGATTTTCTGTATTTTTTCACTGGCAGCGTCTTGTGTATGGTCCAAAGGGTTTATCCTGAAAATTTGAGCGTAATCGGGTGCTTCCTTCCGGAGATATAGCCGCGCAAAGTCTGCACAATTGTTTTTGAAATACTGAAATATCAGCAAATTTCTACAAAATTTAGGTTTGCACACTATTCCGATTTTTACCGTCAATCTTTGAGCGATTTCATTAAAATTTTCTGGAGCGACTCCTGGTACTCCTCTGCGCTGCAGACTGACAGCCGCGCACGATGTTTGTCACCATGGCAACCAAGATAACTTTTGCGCATGCGCAAATTCAAAAAAATTCAAATTTCGACTCTCATGATCTCAGCTGATCGCTCTGCTGTTGAAACTAGTTTCTTTTGGAGTAATTGTTTTGGAGTAATTGTTTCTTGGAGCTAACCCCTTCGTTGGCTACTATGGGGAAGTCTAGAGCCAAGGGAAAGCCCGGACGATCTAAGAAAAGGAAAAGAACGTTCTATGGAGTGTCTCAGGCGCCGAAGGCTCCCTCTGGTGAGCCTTCGCCTGCAGAACAAATTCCTGACTTGCCACTGTCTGATGACGACCTTGAAGTGCCAGCTGAAGCCACGTCTTCAAACAGCGATAGTGATGGAAGTGGCGGTGAAGTCGACAGCAGTTCCTCCGACAGTGACTTGGATGAAGAGTGTGAGGAAGGGGCGCATGGATTTCGCCTGATTGATCTCGAGTGCCTTCAGCAGCTTTTGTCAGCTGCAGTTTGTTGCAGTGGCTGTAATGGCGCAGTCACGATCAGCGAATCGCAACGGGGAGGCCTTGCATCATGCCTGGAGCTTTCCTGTGTTAACTGCGGCGACATAGCAAGCGAATTTATGTCCAAGAAGTTCAATCGGGTCTGGGAGGTGAACAGACGAGCAGTATTCGGAATGCGACTGATTGGCCGTGGACGTCAATCAATGGTAAAGCTGGCGGGTGCACTGAATATGCCATCACCTATGAGTCGGTCGACATTTTACAGCCATGCTAAAGGCCTGCATTCCGCGTCCAAGAGCGTCGCTGAGCGTAGCATGACTGAGGCAGCTGAGAAAGCAGTGTCCGCAGCAGATGGGGGTAGCGATATCGCTGCTTCCTATGACGGTACCTGGATGCGCCGAGGATTCGCATCGCTCTTCGGAGCCTTCACTATAATTGCATATGATGTCGGCAAAGTGGTGGACTGCGAAGTGCTTTCAAAGTTTTGCCACAAGTGCACGCACTTGGCGTCTAGAAAAGAGAAGGGAGAGCTAACCAAAGATGACTATGATCGACAGATTGCCGAACACGATTGCTCAGTCAACACCACTGTATCAGCTCCTGCCATGGAGAGTGCAGCCGCCAAGACTCTGTGGGCCAGGTCCTTTGAGAGCCGCAAGCTGAGGTACACCACCTACATTGGTGATGGAGATACCAAGAGTTTTAAGGCTGTGCGTGACGCTTGTCCGTATGGGCCCGAGGTGCCTGTAGTCAAGGAGGAATGTGTCGGCCACGTTCAAAAACGCATCGGTACCAGCCTAAGAAAGCTGAAGAAAAACCTTGCGGGCAAGAAGCTTGCTGATGGGCGCACTATAGGCGGACGTGGTCGCCTCACGGATGCCATGATCGACAAGCTGCAAGCCTACTATGGCATGGCTGTGCGGAACAACAGCGGAGACTTGCAAGCCATGGCCAGGGCCATATGGGCATCCCTCATGCATCGTGCATCCAGCGACAGTAAACCTCAGCACCAGTATTGTCCGCCTGGAATTAACAGCTGGTGTAGATGGCAGCAGCAACAGGCAGGTGGTGATGTCTACGCCCACCACAATATCCTGCCAGAGGCAGTATGGAAGGAACTGAAGCCGGTCTACATTCGGTTGTCCGACCGGAGTTTGCTCGAGCGCTGCCAGAAGGGTGCTACGCAGAATCGCAACGAAGCGTTCAATGGACTCGTGTGGCAGTTGTGTCCAAAGACAGGCTTTGCATCCGCTCCCACTGTCCAGATGTGCGTCTACCTGGCCGTGGCCTGGTTCAATGATGGAGGTGTGGCAGTGAAACGCGTTCTGGACGAGATGGGCCTCCCTACTGGACACCATACGACACGTCTCATCAAGCTGCTAGACCGTGAGAGACAGGCACATGCTGCCAGAAAGAAGTCAGAAGAAGGGAAGAGGTCACGAAAGAAGCGAAGGAGGATCAGGAAGGGCATCCAGGATGAGCAGCAAGAGGAAGAAGGTTTGACATATGAAGCTGGTGGCTTCGACTAAGTTCTAGTAAGTTCTAGTTGGACAGACATACCTCCATCTGTACTTGCACAGAGCACTTTTTTCTCCATTTTCCACTGAGTCCCGTACCTCTTAGACAGCGTAGCGAAGAACCTGTAAGTCACAGACCCCATAAACCATACATTTTTGGAAACTGTGAGCATTTATCAAGGTGCTAAGTGTCATGGATTTTTATATTTGTCTAGTAGCTTTGAGTAAAGTGCTACTGATCGAGGACCTAAATTTTGCGCGATTGCATGATTTTTGTTTGACAGCTTGAGTACTTTGTTCTGAATATGATTTCAAAATTCCGCTCCACTTAGCACCTAGGTATATGTGAAGGAAATCCTGTGGAGCACTCAGTTTCTACCCAGCTTCTTTCTGCGTTTGCATATTGCGTCTAAGGTATTGGTGGTACGGCATAATCGCAGATTTGACTATTGTGTCTGCGGATTCCCATGTGTGAGCTTGATTTATACTTCATTGGACTTAGTGAAATACACTGGGTATGTGGTCAAGATTTGAGCAAAATTCATCAATTATTATGGAAGTTACGGCTGTGTTCATGCGGTCGGGCCGCGAACCCAGACTGCCACCTTAACGTCCGCGCCCGCGTACCTTTTTGCCTCCGACCGGAAAAAAAAACAAGAAAGTAGTAGTACCAATAATATGCGAAGTTGTAAATACATGATTGTGTAGTTTCACAGTGTGCCGATCATGACCTTAAACTTATAATCTTGCCTCCCGGGCATGCCTTTGTCTTGTGTTCTTTTTCTTTTTTTGTTGGCTTTTAAATATCGTACAGTGTGTGTCCTAGTAAAAATCCAGATGTAATGAATTCATGACATGCTAACTCCATGCTATGTACCTGTTTTGTTGGATTCATCAGGCATGTTATTATTATTATTATTATTATTATTAACTTTTATTTTACTAGGGTGTTTCCCACAGACCTATGGTCTTCTTACGGGAGCCCCTAGGAAGGTTATGCATGAGCGAATAAATGAGCGGTAATCGGTACAAGTACGAACAGTGGAAGGCAGCATATTCCACCGGTCAGCAGCGAGATAGCCAATCCGAGAAAAGCCAGCCGTACTCTGTGCTGGGGGTAATGCCAAAGAAAAAGACACCTGGGATCTCGTAGTGGCAGTGGTGTGAGAGCTACAGCAGCGGCTGGTAAAGATTTCTTGAAGCAAAGAGCTGCATGTTCCGCTATGGATGCACCGGAACAAAAGAATGAACAATTTCAAATTGACGCGCACCGAAATATGATAAAGGCTGTAAAGGCTAAGAATGTGTGAAGCACTGGTAAACTTATCAAAACCAAATACTATTCTGAGGGATCTATTGAACAAACGGACATACTTATCATAGTTCATAGAACTTAGGGAATGGATATAAGCGCTGCTTGCATACTCCAAGGTTGACTGAATGACACTTAAATAGAAGGTACGCCGAGCATGGTATGGCAGAAGATGGCGGGATAAGCGGTACGCACCAAGTTTCCTGTTGACAGAGCCTACAAGGTTGTCTATTTGTGGGCCAAAAGTCAAGTTTTCGTCAAGTACAATACCCAAGTAGCGAGCAGACTGCGTGCGGGGAACATGGACACCATCAATGGTGACATAGGCAGACATCGGGACATCGGTGGTCTTGCGGTGGAGCAGTATGAACTTCGTTTTAGCCGGATTTAATTTCATTCGCTTTCCTTTCAGATAATCCGATAACTTAATAAGATCGCCGTTCAATTTGTCCACGACTTCTTCAGTAGTGTCACCAGCTGCATACATGTTGACGTCGTCAGCGAACTGAAGTACAGATGAGGCACTCACACATCCAGGAAGGCCTCTTACGTAAATGCTGAATAGCACTGGGCCCAACACAGACCCCTGCGGCACTCCTTGGCTGCACGATGCACGAATCAGATTGTCCGGCGCTATGAGCTGCTGTGTCCTGTCACTCAGGTAATCTTTGAACCATGCCAAAGCCGCATCACCAACTCCACAATTAAAAAGTTCGTTCAGTAGCAGCTGATGGTTGACGCTGTGCTCCAATGTACCATCAAAGAGTGTTGTTCTATGCCTGCAAGTGCCGTTAGACCCAGAAATATTGTATATATCACATGCTTTACTGGTCAAAATGTTTGATTGGGGTTTCCAGTTTTTGGAATGGGCTTTTTTTTTTTCGCCCTCCCGCGTACCTTTTCGCGAAAAAAAGGACGTTAAACAATGATGTGGTAACAAAGGGTGGCCTTACTGTAAAAGCAGAAATTTTCGGTGGTGTTTTATTTTCGGTAACTTCGGTGCCGACAATTTTTACCGAAAATAAAACGCACCGAAATTGTCGGTACACCCGATACTGTATACATGTAGTACTAGTACACTTACCTGGAAAATGGGTTTTACCGAAAATTTCCCGCTACCGAACCGCCGATTTTGGCGAATACCGAAAATATTACACCACCGAAAATTTCTGCTTTTACAGTATTGTGTTCACATGGCAAGAAAAACGACACCGCTATGCTACGTAAGTTTCTACGTAAGGTGCTCGGTATTTCACTTAGGCTACGTAAGTCTCTACGTAAGGTGCTCGGTATAGATCTACCAACGGTTGGTAGCCGCGTGCTGTGCACGTGCACGGCAGACATTGTGTTGCATGCAGTGCAGTCCGTGTTCGGATGTGCATGCGCGAGGATTACTTCCTCCTTTAGAACTGCTTCTTGTATGAGCTGTTTCGGATATTTCGTCTCCTAGATCCTGGCCTTGCGGATAGAGTTTAATAAAGTGATGGGCCGCAGACTGGTTACAGGACCCTTGGGCTTGTTAGGCTTAGCGAGAGGTATGAGTATTCCTGGTCCAATAGCCGTCGATAAATTGGCACCCTGCGAGAGCGCAGCGTTGACGAAATTTGCTATGACCGGCGCTAGCACCTCGGATCCATATTTCAGGAGCTCTGCTGGGATTTTATCTGGACCACAGGCCTTCCCGTTTCGCAGGCGCTTGAGGGCAGTGGCGACTTCAGATTCGGAGATGGGAGTGGCGAGGGAGTATGGTGATGGCGGTGGTATTTCACCTGCTGTTTTGGCACTGAATTGTGAGGAGAAGTGATCTCGAACTCGACTGGCCTTGTCTGTGGCATGAGCAAGAATACATCCATCAGCTCGCTCGACAATCAATGGTGATCGTTGTCCACTACCACTCTTTAGCTGCGCTGCTGCAGTAAACATCTGAGCAGATGTAGGTGCCTTTTCAACCCGCTCTGCAATCCTATCCAGGCGTTCCATGGCATCGCTGCGCTGAATATTTCTGATCTGGTGCATGATGCAGTTCCGTTCCCTCTTTAGCTCTTCTGGATTGTGATGGCCTGATTGCTGAAGTAATCTGATTTCCCGTTGGCGCCGTGAGAGGGTTTCAACCTCTGGATTAGGTACACAAACCCTGCGTGAACCGCTTCTGTGCATGCGTCCAAGAGTGCTCTCTGCCACGTCCATGACCGCTTGCGCTGTTGAGTCCCAGGTACTGATCACGGAGCCACTGTCAGATGACCCACAAAATGCAGGTTGTTCACGCAGTTTCTGGCAGAGGCTGGACTGATATTCCTTACGGACGTCAGCGTTTTCTAGTCTCTGGATTGCGATGGGAGCAGCGGCCTTGCCTGCTGCGGCAATGTGTACACGGTATAGACCAGTCAGTTCCATGTCCGCAATGACTATTTTATGATCGCTGAATGTCTCGGTTCCAGCATACGAACGAGCTCTCACAACTAGTGGCTTGTAGCGCTTTGGGATCATGATGTAGTCAATCATGTTGTGGATCATTTTCCTGAGGCCATCAGGGGATGCCATGCATCCAGTCCATGTGGTTCTATAGCGCATTGAGTAGCGGAAGAGCGTATTAGCCAACACCAGATGATGCATGTTAGCCCACTCTACCAGCGCTTGACCATTGTCATTTCTTACACCTTTGCCATATTGACCCACACACGCTGCTTCACCTGCTCCGACCTTGCTGTTAAAATCACCAAGCCCAATCACGAGTGTTCTTCCACTGCACTTGTTCCAGGCTGTGGACAAGGCATCATAGAACCTTTCACGAACCTCAGGATTACTCTGCGCTGCTGGGTTTGTGGGGCCATATGCCACGACGAAACGAACAGGTAAGGTATTGCCCTTGCCTTGCGGAATGGAGAGGTCGACAGTTCCGACTCGGTCGGAAATTTTTTTGAATGTTGATACAAATTTGTTGAGCATGTTCGATATGACAAATCCATTACCTCCATGCCGGCCCTCTGCTTGACCGAAGCTGACAAACCGATGCGAATCACCGAGAGGCTTATCGACGGTCGTTGTCATCTTGAGCTCCTGAAGTCCGCAGAAATCAATACGATAGGCGTCCATGTCACGAGCTAGTTGCTGTTGCTTCGACGCAGAACAAAGTCCGCGCACGTTGAACGTGGCGAAACGAAACCCCCGGGGTAGCATTTTTCAGAAGAGTTATTGAAAGTTATTGAAACGTTAGATGTCACAAGCTTTGACAGTCAGGTAAGAAGGACACTGGCCACAAGTCTGGTTGCTCAGCTGAATAAGCTGGGTGTGCCAATGAAGACCATGGAAGACCTTTCCAGGTGCCGACAGCAAGCAGCAGACAAGACAGACTGGAGGAAACTGTGCAGCTCGACACCCGGCGAGAAATCGGTATCAGCAGCTACTACACCTAGCTGATGATGCTCACAAGACAGAAGCGGAAAAAACACTGAATTTCTTTATTTAGTGCTCTACTACGCGAAATGTGCTATTATTATTATTATTATTAGATCCTGGCCTGGCTTATTTCGTTTCGGCGCTGCTGAGACCTCCTTTCGCGGAATATTACTCAATATCGACAGGTGAGTTGACCAGTTACCTTTGATTCTTTTGCTTGTGTTGACTCTTTCATTTACGAAAAGTGTGCTCATTTTCGGCGGAATGCAATAAATAATGGAAAAGCTGGCAGGATCTCTTTTCTAAATTTAGCTTTTCCGCTGCCGAGGCCCCCTTTTACGGAATACTCGATGACAGGTGATCTCTGAGTTGACCGGTTTCCTTCGATTCATTTGCTTATGCTCACCCTTTCATTTACGGAAACGTGTGCTGATTTTATTCGGATTTAGATCCATTTTTATCTCTTTGCCCTTGTCTACAGTGTGCGAAGAACGCGAGTTCACCTTCTTGACGGTAAGGCTTATGTTAGATGTGTTGTCGAAATACTCATATTCATTGTACATTGGTACGTTACAAGTAAGGCACTGGTCAGTGGCATACTATCGTTGGCAGTTCCCAATCTGGAGGGAAAGGTTCAAGGACCCATTGACCGAGTTTGCAAAATAAATTCGCATATCAGGGAAAATCTCCATTGTGGAGAGGTTCAGTAAACTTGTATGATTAGATTTGTTTACTCGAGTCTGGGCTGTTTGATTTATTATTTGTGAGTTCCGCCGAGATTGCACTGCCCCAAATGAAGTTTCGTGCCGCCAAGGCAAGAATTACGATCTGCAATCTGTTTGTAGTACCTGCAAGAATGTGCTGTACATGTATCGTACTTTCTCTGTTGCTGTTTCAGTTGCCGTCATGTTGCTAAAGAAACGTTCAGTAGAGAGGTTCTGCAAAACGAAAATTCGAACGAAGTTTCGCGACAGTCATTGCGAAAGTGTGTACGATTTTTTGCACAAACTTTGCGTTCTGCACGTTTTCGTAGTTTGCGCGGGCCAAGTGCACGTACGCCATGACCCGATCTCACGAAAGTGTGTACGACTGTTCATTTCGCGTTCCCTGCAAGTTTCGCGTCCAAAGTTGCGAAGTTTCGCACTTCAGGACGTGGAACGACTGTTTGTACGCATTTTCGTTTTGCAGAACCTCTCTAGTGACTCATTTGTTTCATACGAGACGAGTCAATGAGTTGGTGTGGCTTAGAATCTTTCGCTGTAGAAGAAATCTATTCGTATGTCTATTGGAGAAATAATTGTATTCACTGGTTATAGAATGGGTTAAGACAAACTCACAGAATAAATACCATCGGTCCCTTGGTGTTCGTCCCAAAGAGGTTCCAGGGTTCGCAGCGAAGTTTGGAAGTCTGGAAAAAGTTTGGATTTTATAATTCACTTTTCCAGGTCTGGAAAAAGTTTTGAAAAGGCACTCCTTTTGGAATAGTTTGGAAAAAGTTTGGAATTTCGAGTTTTTGGCCGTGGATGTGCTGCACTCCTGCAGTGCAAGTGGCCGTTTTGACTACCGCGATAGAAGACGCGCTGGCGATGTGTGGTGTTCACTGATGTACGAGTCTCGTCCAGTCATTTCAGTGCAGCTCAAGCACGGCCGGTGATGACTTTTATTTGGCCGTTTTTCGTTACTGGCGCTCGACTTTGATTCTTTGAAGTCGGGACAGCAGGATGGCGAGGTCCTTTCGCACTCAGATGAGTTTGCTGGCGAGGATGAAGCCGTCTTTTGCGCTGAGACGAACACCAGCTATGTAAATGTTTCATTGGAACCCCTTCTGGAGGCGGATTTGAACTTACGGAGGAGAACTCTCGTCGTATGAATTCCCCTGCTATTTTCGGGGGCTCTAGCTGCTGAAGGCGATACCATTGCAATGCACCTTGGTGAATTTGTTGATGGTAGTGGTACCAGGGAGGATTTTACTACTCCCTGGTTGTACTCGTAGTGGAGAATACAGTCCTGCAGAAGAGATTCATAATTTATTTTTCCTGCACGAGTGGGTTTGGAAATTCTTAAAATTGGTTTGGAAAAAGTTTGGAAAAAGTTTGGAATTTTGTGTGCTTGGTTGGCTGCGAACCCTGAGGTTCGACTGTTCATACTCACCAAAAAATGTGTACGATTCTATTATTATGGAGTGCCTTGTTTATCTCTCAGTACCTCCAAGCATAGCCTTGCCCCTTTTATCCTCAGGATCAGTGTAGTTGTTGGAACGAGGTGTCGGACTCAGCAATTTATTTGTTTACATTTTAATACATGTTTATTGTTCCTCCTTTGCTGTGTTGTTTTAGAAAATCGTGGACTAACAGTTCGAAGTCATTGAACTACTTCCAAAAGTTGTATCGACATCAACAGGGTTACGATTTCAGTGCAATATGGTGCAGGATGACCTTATCACGATAACCCATGATTATAAACCATTATAAACACAGAATCAACAAAAACATCTGCGACACGCACCTGGTTACATTTCTCAAATAAATCTGATCGAGGGTGGGGAAATCTGAAATATCTGAAAGGCAAGACAATTTTATGACAGAGTCATGAAATTCTGCTACAGCAACATGCACAGAATGACCTCCGTATAAAAAAGGTATCACCACGGTCCACCACTATTCACATGTATCCCCGCAGAAGAACATGCTAGTCCCATTTTCTGCAAGAAAAGGCTTGCACACATCAATGCGTATAATACGGTATTGATATGATGTGAAGGCCATCATTTACATATTGATAGCGCATTTCATTGATTGGTGACAGAAAAAACAGAAGAAATTATAGCAATAAAAACTGCTTTATGGCAGTTTTCTAAAAAAAGTTATTGTGTTCTTAGATGACCTTTTCTCCTCGTGATCCTCTTTCCTATGCATGCATGTTGCCAATTGTTGGTGGAGTACAAGTCTAGTGTTGAAAGCAGCATTTCAAGTGTTGTGATTATTGTGAGGTTTTGTGTGAAATTTTAATTTTCAGCTATCACATTTCGTTAATTTCTTACTTTTTAGACGGGGTCCATTGACAAGAACACAATAACTTTTTTTAGAAAACTGCCATAAGGCCAAACTAAAGAAGGTGTGTGGTTCGACTCACCCGACCGACCATACAATTTCAGCCCGACCGTAACTTTTTTTCGGCGGGCTGTCGTGTGACTGACGTACGTGGACTGAACACGTCCACGTCTACGTGCTGTGCGGCGTGAGTCTGCGGACGCAGGCGGCTCCTTTTGGACTTGACTTGTAGTTGTACTGCAGTGCAGTGCAGTGAGTGGTACGACTGCTGCCTTGTGCTGGTAGTAGAGTCTACTCGATACGCGTATACAGTGTATTTACATGTACTAAAAAATATATTTAAAAAAAAATCCGCCCGCCCGCCCGTAAAAAAAATGTCCATGTTAGTCGAACCACACACCTTCTTTAGTTTGGCCTAAAGCAGTTTTTATTGCTATAATAAAAAGATGGGTCCTGGCTCTGGCGAGCTCCCGTATTTGGCGATTTTTCGTGATTTCATCGTACACAGTGCAGTGCTGCGAACTTTGAAATTTGAAAAAGGGTCCAAAAAGGGTGCCTGAACTGGGGTTCGAACCGCAGAATGCACTGTTGCAGGCGGGGTCAAACGGCCTGGATTTTGATGGTTTTTCCCAATTCAGTGCTTTTGGGGCAAAACCTGGCCGAAATCCTATTCTTGCTATGGCTTGCTTTTTGGACAAAAGAACTTCAGAAACATAATTGGAAGAGGATTCCATAATTATGGGATAGCAGAAAAAAATTCTAAAAAAACTCAACGTTTGACCCATTTATGGCCAAAAGCTAGAAGTTCATTTTTTTCTGAATGGACTGTAGTACTAGTACTAGTGTACGCGAGTGTGCATGGTGTCATGTAGCCGCCAAGGCGATCGGGGTTTCCCCTCTTGACGATGCATCGAGTCCACATGTACTAGTACATGTTTGTGTTACAATTTTTTTGAAAATGTTCCACAAAGAAGGATGTGATCGTGACACTAATAGGAACGTTTTTGCTAGGCTTGGACCATGGTGTACCGCTTTGCCTGTCGTTGCGGCAAGGCTGCATCACGCAGCACTTATGCAGTGTTTAGGAGTGCGGGCACCATCGCGAACAGTCCTGCAAGTTGTGGCGATAAGGAGTATAATACAGTCATCGTAGGAGCAGGTAAATGCCATTAGCCAGTCATGATGTGCGATTAATTACTAGTACCCAATTTGTTTAGTTAGCTTGACTTGGAACAGTCAACTGGTAGAGTTACTCGTTGGGGTGAAAAAACTGACCCTATTCCCTATCGACTAAAATTCAATCTTATCGACTGACATAATCATTGCCCCACGCGTGAACACATACACAGCATATTTACACATACCCATATTTACACATGCCCATGCACATGCGTTTTCACTCACCCACAAATAACACAACCACACTACATGTACACAGTTAGATCGGACGCCGTAGAGAGAGAACTTTACCGTAGCCTATTAGTCCGTGATCGTTTGGTGGGATCCAGAACCAGATCCATAGGATCGACTGGATCTGCAGTGATCGATTGGTTGGATCCTGATCCAGATCCTTCGGATTTGGATCTGAGCAACCCTGCCCCGGGGAAAATCGCGGAAAAAAATCGCAAAAACGCGGGGGAAAACGCGGCATAATATGGCATAATTTGCGGTGAATTTGCGGTAAATATGCGGTGAATATTAATTATTATTGATATGCGGCAAGTTTGCAGTTGATACAGTCGACCTACCCTTATAACGATAACCTCTATAACGATATTACCCTTATAACGATATTATTCTGCCAAACCAAATCACTCCATTGACTTGTGTATACAATGCCTTGCCTCTATAACAATATTGCTATAACGATATTACCCCTATAACAATATTAAAATGGGCTGACCAATCGACATTTTCCATTTTATAACAATGTCTAGCAGGGAATATGTAGAGCCCACTATCCAGGTAGGGCAAGCTTCACTTGATAAGTCGCTGGGACATGACGGAATGTAATGGGGCACCAGTGGGCACCTTGCTGTGTACATACTGGGCATGTACGTCAGTTTTTTTATGCTATGAAGAGTGTAAAAAATGCACAAAATCCATGCATTATGACGTATGTGTATGAAATGAGCCAGTTACCCCTATAACATTATTACCCTTATAACAATATTTCTTGGTGTGACGCAAATATCGTTATAAGGGCAGGTCGACTGTATGAGGCAATTTTCAGTGAGTATGTAGTGAAATCAATCAGTTACAAGTCTCTGGTGTAAGCACTCGTCATATTTGAGTGCAAAGCCGCCACGATGAGACGTTGCTGACCGAACAGTGCACTGTGTGTACGTGTAGTGCAACAAAAAAGTTCAAAAAACACGGGAAAATCGCGGAAAACGCGGTCTTTAAAAAAATCGCAAAACGCGGAAAAAAACGCGGCCGCGGAATCGCGATTTTCCCCGGGGACAGCCCGGGAGCAGGGTTGACTGGATCCTATGGATCCATTTTCACCAAACATGACATTTGTATGTGTTTGGCGGGTAACACTCATTGTTATACGCATTTTGCCAATGAGTTTGGTACACATACACGTGGAAAAGCGTTGCACCATGCAGGTGAGTACGACGAATACGAACCTGGCGAGTAACTTTTCGAGCGTGGTTTTTCTACCTCAGCATAGTCACGGCAGCGGTGTGCTCCAAATGTGATCGATTGATTCTGAGGGACCTAGTGGATCTGGATCTTGATCTGGGTCCGACGAAACGATCACAGCCTTGGACTGGAAAATGGCACAAATATTGAAATTTATGAACAATCCAGGCTAGATTTTCAGATTTGAGAACGCATGTACTGTTTTCTACCTGTTTTCCACGCGACGTGATCACATTGTATGATGCTCTCCATAATCGAAGAATAAGAACAAAACGACTAACTCCGTTTTCCATTCCTTCACCTTATGAATAAAACGACTAACATTTGAACATTAATTTTTAGAACAATGCCAGGCTGCGCCTTGAGCCCCTGCGTTCTTCGGCGCCCGATCTTACTCTAGTAAAATAGTGTGCTAGCAAGTTTCAAAGTTCAAACTGACCCATGCCGTATTGCTGTAATGTACCGTTGCCCCCCCCCCCCCCCCCCACACACACATGCCGTGTTGCCTCCCAGCTGGTTTTTTCACTGGGGGGCTGGAATTAGATCAAGTCGGTCAAGCGAAGTGCGATATACAACGAGGCAGAAGATCAGGCTTGGCATGTTAGATTGTGCACATTTCCGTCCTGCACTGGCTTGTATTGTGTGCAGCAGTGCACACGTCGGTTCAACACCATATTTCATTGATACAATGCTAGACACCGAAGTCTCTTCACAGGCACAATTTCGACAGAGGGCGGAAGTTAGAGGGGGGGGGATCAACGGTACTTTACAGTATGTGCTTTTCCACCACTCTTATACTACTGTCATGTCCTGTGTCACGCAGTCGAGTAGCAATGAAATGAATTTGTGCACTAAGTGCATATCACACGCAGCCTGAACTCGCAGGACAGGTGCATGGGCTACATATACATAAATGTTTATGTAAAAAAAGAGAAGAAACACATGAGAACGAGTTATGCAGCAACTATCCACGACTGTAACAATATGATAAACGGTCAGAAAGTGCGATAATAGGGCACAAAACTGACAGGCTACTGAGACATTCAGCGACCCGAGACCTAGCTCTAACACATCTCCAGTGCGCAAACCAACAGCCTTCCAACTTGGAAGGTTCATGGTTACGTAGGACCGAAGAGGGGAAGGTGAGCGCAGCGAAAATGTGCACAAGCTAAGTCCCGCGGCAACAAAGAATGCCGACTGTTACAGATAGTTGCTGCATAACTCGTTCTCATGTGTTTCTTCTCTTTTTTACATTTTATTACTGGCTCGGTATCCGAGAATAAATGTTTATTTTATACAAATAATCTACAGTCCACAAAGGACGAAACAGTTCTGTCCGCAGATTGAGTACAAATAATCTACATGGAGATAACAATTTAAATAATGCCATGAATAATTCCTATAGCTAGTTACCGTATTTCCCCGAATATAAGTCGCACCTTTTTACTAGGGGTGAAACGATTATACCGAATACTCGAAATAGAAATCGTTACAAGCTAACGAATCGATTATTCGAAAAGTTGCTATCGAGTAGGGCTCAAACGGTCACGGTTTTACCCCCAACGGTTAACTGCTAAGCTAACGGTCGGTTTAACGGTTATAACCTATAAGCCACGGCAATCCTGCGGACTCTTTTTTAACCGTATATTTGACTATACTTATTCAAAAAATGTACCCTATTCAGTACAACGCACACATGTATATTCTCTTGCATGCTCATTCATACATGCTCTCACACGAAGAGACCAGATATGACCGAGTTGACAGCCCAGAAATTGCGTACGCGTGCGACAGCCTGCGAAAGTGCATACTTTGCAACGACCTGATACTTGAAAAAATTGACTGAAAAGTTACTGCGTAACCGTTATCTTTATCGGTTAACCGTTAATTCTTCGTAACCGGTCTGCAACCGGTTAATCGGACTAACCGTTTGAGCCCTACTATCGAGCATAACTGACTACTGAAGTGAATATATCGAAACAATATGGCTCAAACCTGAAAATGGGGGTGCGACTTATAATCGGGGAAATATGGTATCTAGAATCTCACCTCATATTTAGTGGACCATGCTTTAGCCAACCCAAAGCAGACTGCGTGTCGATCATGACTGGATCAATGAATGGCAACATGCTTGTATCTTCCTGTAGTGCAGCTACATCGATGAGTCCATAATGCAGTGCTGCCAAACCGTCCGATTTTTCGGACAGTGTCTGATTTTTGAAGACTCTTCCGAAAACCGGTCCGAAAAAGGATACGTCCGAAAAGCAGCTAAAATGTCAGGGATCAGTACTTTCCTATGCAGAAGTCCTGTAGTATTTTCACTTTTCAGCGCAACTGAAGGCACACATCACAGTACATGTGCATCTAAAATGGCTACCGTAGTGACGCACATAAAGGCACATGCGCTTATGAGTGAGTTAATGCGGTTTTTGCTATTTTTGCGGGCCGTATTGTCTCACACATAGGCGCATGCGCTTCAGTTGCTAGTGTACCGGTACCTTGCATATTTATGCATATAGTGCAATACCGCACTGCACATTGAACTACGTGAACATGGTGTTTTTGTGGTGTCCGTGTGTCGCGGAACGGACTGCATTTAGGTTCACTTATAAGCCCATGCGCTTATTTGTGAGGGTGCGCTTATGCCCGGGTATAGGCACATGTGCTTATATGCGCGTCACTACGGTAGCGCTGGGCTGGGAAAGTGCAAAGTAACACGCCTGGATGGCATGTACACTGTACAGACTGTGTCAGTGCGTAGCCACACTCATGCAGTACAAAAATCATGACAACTTCGGGGCGTCATATCGGTTACCATGGCAACGGAGCGAATTTTCTTGGTATTTTGGGTGATATTTTGAAATCTCTGGAAAAAAAATTGCTGAGAAGAAAAATTCGCATCATGTGGCCAGCCTTGGCAGTAAAGGGTGTCAGATTTTGGGCGAGGATTATTTGGCAGCACTGATCATGGCATGGGCGTGGAATTCCTAGCTATGTAATTTCCTCATGCTGTTCGGAAGTCAAAGCCGTTTTGAAAGGCGTGTGTTCCTGTTTTTTTAAAAATCTTTCTTTGCACCACAGGTCACAATGGGCTCATTGCAGTAAGTGGACTGTTTTCTTCTCATCTGAAGTGGAATGTTTACTGAGATGGCCATTTATTTCAAGCTGCGATGAACCATGGGTGTTGTGTGAGCGTTGTGATACCTGCATGTGCCCAACTCGGCTCTGTTCCAGCGTAAGCGTCATGTGCATGAATTTCCCATGACCATTATGGTCATAGGGGCACCTATAATTGTAATGCTTCAGCAGACAGCAGCAGGAGAGACAAAACTGCTGCAAAATAACGTTGACCCCCCCCCCCCCCGTTGTTTTTCTACCTGTGAAGCGAGTGTATACGTCAAAATACGGTGTGGAGCCAGCGCATGCCTTGCACAAAGCAGTGCCAAGCCAGTGCAGGTATTCCTGTGGATGGAACTGTGCACAATCCAGCACTGCAAGTATCATATATGGCCTTTGCGTTGTTGTACATCATACTGCTCTTGGCAGCCTGGATTTAAATCCCACCGCCTGCCGGAAAAATAGCCAGGAAGCAACACGGCGTTGGGGCGGATCAATGGTACTTTTACGGTATGTGCACTTAAAACAAGCTGCTTATACCTATAGTATAGTATAGTATTTATTCATATTTCTCTAGGGCAGTCCCCACAGACCTATGGTCTCCTTACGGGGTACCCTAGCCAATCTAGGATTGCGATACAAAATTGACTTGGTGAAGCAGCAAGGCGGACCGATGCCGGAACTGAGTTCCAGCGGTCAGCGGCTAAATAAGAAAGAGAGGAATAACCAAATCGAGAGGAGGCTCGTGGCAGTACTTGGCATTTTCATTGACTCTAATCTTTCATGGGAACCCCACATCGATTACATATGTAAACGATCAAGTTCATCTTTAGGAATCCTCTCTTCTCACTGTTACCATCTCCCAATCTCTTGTAAACTCCTCTTTTACTCAGCTTACCTACGCCCCATTTTTGATTATGCAGATACTGCTTGGGCTGGAATTTCCACAACCCGTGCTGCCAAGCTCGAAATTCAGCACAAAAAAGTTCTAAAAATCCTCCTCCGAAAACCCCGCATGCTCCCATCTTCCACCCTTTATGCCCTTGCTGACACTACCCCTTTGTCTAAGAGACGTAATTCACATCTTGTCACCCTTATCCATTCTCTCAAACTCAATCTGTGTCCACCTCACCTCCACTGTTTCAACTGGTTTTCTTCCCGTAGCACGAGAAACTCCCTTTCTCTTCCGAAACCCAAGTCCTCATTTCTACTTCACTCTCCCCTTTTCACTGCGTACTCTGCGTGGCTGGCACTTCCCCAAGAAGCTAAGGACCTTTCTTCCCTCCGCCTTTTTAAGAGCCTTGTCGCACCTTGACTTTAATTTTGTGTTTCTCATTTTGTTGCAATCACTACTTATCCATGCCGGTTCCTTTTTTTCTTCTCCTCCCCTTCTCCCTTCCTTGCCGTGGTTGGCTAACATCCTCTCTCTTTGTATTGGCCGGTGTTCTCACTGTGCTATGAGATGCTGTAATAAATAAATAATAAATAAATAAGTACAAGTCCAAGCGAGACTTGAGACCTTGTGCAGGTGCGGCTACGTGCCTCAGAATTGGCACGAAGGCAGAAAAGGCGGCACAGAAGTGAGCTGGCAGAAGAATGAACGCATCTGAATACAAGGAGATACAGTTTAAGAGAGAGACGGATAGTGATGGGTGTGAGATAGTTTCGAGACAGAATACACTGGACATCTGCGGTGGGTGGGTAGCCAAATACAGTACGCAATGAACGGCGAGAGATGCGGGTGAGAGAATCATATTCATGTTGTCGCAGACTGTGTTCATAAGCATTGCTTGCATATTCCAGTGTAGACTGGACAAAAGAGAGATAAAATATGCGTCTGGCTGCATTGGTCAACATGGTGCGGCAGCGCCGAAAGGCATTCACTTTTGCACTGACCTTCTTTCGGAGTGCATCAACTTGCTGACGGAATGTCAAGTGCTCATCAATAATGATGCCAAGATACTTAGCACAAGATGATTGTTCAACCACAGTGTCACAGAATCGCAACTGACGGGATGCCTGCACGGTGGGCTTCCGCAGAACAAGAAACTGAGTCTTTGCTGGGTTTAATTTGAGTTCCCTGGAGTGCAGAAACTCGCTGACTGAGTGCAAGTCTTTCTCAAGCTTTTCTATTGCTGCATCGGCAGTCTTGTCTGCAACATAGACATTTGTATCATCCGCATAGAGTTGGCTGGTGGGGAAAGCCAAGCATGTTGGAAGAGAGCGTGTGTACAGGGTGAACAGAAGCGGACCAAGTACAGAACCCTGAGGGACACCACGGTTGGCAGAATACTGTTCTCCCGGGGGGTTGCGGCGACGTACAACTTGCTATTGACGACTAGACAGGTAGCTGCAGAGCCAGGCCAGGGCTTTACCACCTATACCACACACATGGAGCTCCAGGAGAAGTTTGTCGTGCTGAACACAGTCAAAAGCTTTACTGAGGTCCAACATTGCCACCGCTACAACATTTCCATTGTCTAGAGAACGTTGCCAACTGGCAATGCAAACAGCCAGTGCGTCTTCACATGAGTGGGATTGACGGTACGCGAATCATGAATGTACTTGAAGCGAATGGGATTTTCTGTCTTTGACCACTTTGTGGAGGGTCTGATCTACTCACCTCCCACCGCTTTAGGAGCTGCATATGCGCCTTGATCCTTAAGGGTGGTGGCATTCCTATGGGTCACGGCGGGAAATTCGGTCTGACTGAGTCACATGCGAACTGTGAAAAATGTATATAATTATACCTCTCAAGTTCAACCGCAACGAGAGAGGGAATATAGCCTTACACAGCGTTTGGTTTACTACTGTAGTATATTTGATTATTCTGCTGCATGCAGGCAACATACTTGGCTCGAGGTGGTCGAAAAGTTCTGATTCTAGAAAGACGTCACATAGCTGGTGGAGCAGCGATCACTGAAGAAATCGTACCAGGTGAGGTTGTTGAGCACGCAGTGTTTGTTGGTTCCGGCGAGCTTAGCTTTGCCCCCACAAAAGGTCAGTACAGTATTTGAAATATGGATCCATGTACACTGCATGTTTGCCTTCATTGGGTTTCATCCTATTCACTTGTTGTGTCATGTAATGTATGCCAACTGTGCCTTGTGTGTTTGCTGAAGTTTGAGTTGTGCTGAGCTGTGGGGCGTGTACCCACATCTGACTGTACACACATGTGTTCTGCGGTCCTTGTGAGCAGGATTCAAGTTCTCCCGTGCATCCTATCTGCTCAGTCTTCTTCGGCCACAGATTCTCAAGGACTTGGACCTGAAGGTAAGAGTGTGGTCAGTGATGGAGCTCCTCTGCTTACCTAGCAAGCAGAAAGCATGTCAATGCAACGTATGGCTTAGGGTGGCTAGCTGCATGTAGCGTTTTTAGAATGCGTCTCTCCGAAATGGATGGTGCCCGCCACTTTGATGCTGCAGACAGGACAAACTGCATTGGGTACAGAATGTTTCTGTGTGTGATGATATCCTCTAGTTTAACATCTGCTGTCTTTTGTGTGTCTGTGTTATCCATGCCATCAGGGACATGGACTCCGACTTCACAAACGAGACCCGTCCTCCTTCACTCCTCTTTGGACAAAGTCCACGGACCAATCGAGTCGACCAGCTGGCCTGCTTCTTGGCTCTGATGCGGAGCAGAATCGAAACCAGATAAGCCAGTTTTCAAGCAAAGATGCTGAGGTAGACGCTACTGCTTGCAGAGCCTAGCAGCTGTATGTGTAAATGTACTTCCTCTGGAAGCAAAAACTTTGTGACTTTTATATCCACATTCTAAGGAATTACTGTGCTCAACAGATTTGGCTCATGGGAATTAACCAAATTCAAAACAATGAGTGGATATACTTCTTTTGAGTATGTACACTATTATACAAAAGAAGTTGACACCATTTGAGTCTCACTCGGAGTGGCTATTGCTCAATTCCTCAGAACTATTAGGTCCATTGAAGTCAAGGTTTTTTTTGTTTCCGGGGGAAGTATGTGCTGTATCTGTGCATGGCGTTCTCCGCTTTTTGTCCAGTTCTCGAGCAGAATAGCAGTATTTAAAACGCTATCTGGCTGTCTTGCTCGTTGGCAATTGCCGCATGCACGCAACCAAACAGTTCCTCTCCGGGACTGGTGTGATAAGGTGTCACATGCCAGCTGCTGTGCCATTGCCATTCACCCTGCAAGTTCTGTAGGGGCTTGATTGAACAGGTGGTAGGTGCGGGTCAAACCTGTGCTCATTGGGCAAACCACTGTGTTCAGATAACCAGATTCTTTTTGAAGACCAGTGCTTTGCCTTCACTGCCACCCATCGGGAATCTATGCTTAGTTGGTTGCTGGATCCATGTTAGCCGGCCGCTGAAGACACATGATCTCTGGCAATAGTTACACAGTCCATAGGTATTTAGTATTAATTTTACTGTAGCTGCACGTGGGAACTTAGATAGATAGATAGAGACAGACAGGCAGACAGACAGACAGACAGACAGACAGACAGACAGACAGACAGACAGACAGACAGACAGACAGACAGACAGAGACAAAGACAGAGACAAAGACAGAGAGAGACAGAGAGAGAGAGACAGAGAGAGACAGAGAGAGAGAGAGAGAGAGAGAGAGAGAGAGAGAGAGAGAGAGAGAGATAGAGAGAGAGAGAGAGAGAGAGAGAGAGAGAGAGAGAGAGAGAGAGAGAGAGAGAGAGAGAGAGAGAGAGAGAGAGAGAGAGAGAGAGAGAGAGAGAGAGAGAGAGAGAGAGAGAGAGAGAGATGCAGTTCAAACCCATGAGATGTGCTCGTTGTGTTTTGCTTGGATGTGCTTTGTTGTTGGCGTGTACTCAGATGTATGGCAGGTATGAAGAGTTCATAGCAAGAATTGGTAAGTGTACATGTCCACTGAGACGCATAGCTGCAGTCCAGTATGGCGTTAGTAGGATATAGACTGCATACACCACCTTACTCACAGCTAAGTCCAGCATGAAGTTGATATACAGCACTTTCTATACTATAATAGGTCCTAGGTATGACACCAATGTGTGCAATGATGAGTGATGAATGCTTTTGCTACGCAGGCTTTTTTCAGTAGTGAAGTGATGGCCAATGTTGCGGTGTCGTAGATCCAGTCCAAGATGGTGAATTTTAATGCTCACTGTTGTCGTAAGATGTGGACCATGTACATGAACAGATGGACTTGTGTATGTGTGCATGGCTGACTAGCTCATGCTTCCATTCCCCTTACCTTACCTGATGTGAATTTTATGTCTGGGTTTTGCTGCTTAGCTAATAGTGTCGATCCACTTCTGGACAGCGTTCCATTGAACATGGTGCAGAAGTCTTCGTCAATTTCGTCAAAAATGGGTTCTCTACGAGCATTGCTGAAAGCAGGTAAAAGAAACGATCGTGGCGAAACACCACACTGTACAGCATTGCACATTGTGTACGAAGTGACAGTGTTCTTGTCGACATTGGCATAGCCATAGGTTTGTCTAGGCTGTATCTGCTGTTGCGCTGGTGCATTGGCATAGGTTTGTCTAGGCTGTATCTGCTGTTGCGCTGGTGCATGCAGATTGTCTGCATCTACTCTAGTCTAATATCTGTGTGCTCGTATTGGGTCCAAAGATTTTCACCCGTGTGCCATGAGTCATGACCAGTTCCGTTCAGATGCATGTGCACAGTAGTAATCAGTGTGCTTCACTCTCAGACTCTATGTGCACATGCTAGTACATGTATGTGGACATGCTAGTACAATACATGTACTAGCATGTTAACTATGTTGTCACTGTCAGCTGTGGTTCGCCGAGGTGGGAACCCACCGAGGTGACTGTGCTGAGAATGTGTCATTTCCCCTCATCTGTAGGTCTCGACTCTCTACATGTGCATTACCGGGCCAAAGCTATTTTTTGTTACCGGTATGACTGCTCCTTTCTTTGCCATGCTGAGTCCCCAGCAGTATCTGATGTAGATGCTGGTATGTCTGTACACACATGTTTTTGTTCGGTAGGTTCTCGGCTTGGGCTGAAGCACTTACCTGGTGCGTATGAGCTAATGACATCTCCTGCAGCAAAGGTGACGAATGCCTACTTCTCAATCCCAGTACCTTGCATAATGAGCTACATGTGTACATGTACTATGACTACTAGCTGCTTAGAGGATTGGCGTGGTCCCATCTTAGAGGATTGGCGTGGTCCCATCTTAGAGGATTGGCGTGGTCCCATCGTCCAGAAAGATACATGTACATGTGCGCTTGCAACCCAAATTCAGTCTTTCAGGTCTTTTTTGGTTGGCAAACACAGCTTACATGTAGTAATAATATTTGGGTTTCCTGGTATTGTGCATGTGCTTCTTACCGTACTGTTCAGGTCTTGGATAAGTGGTTTGAGGGTGACGTGCTGAAGGCTGCACTGGGCACCGATGCCATTATCGGTGCAATGCTTAGTCCCTACTCCCCAGGCAGCGGGTAAGACAGGGTAGCTGTTGTGGAGAGATGCATGTATTAGACAGTAGTTATAGGTGCAAGACGCCGAACACTCTTCAATCCTGTACCCCATTGAGTCTGTTTTGGATACGTACTGAGGTATGGCCTGCGATTTGATGGAAGTTTAGAAATAACATTGCATGCGAGGTTTCTGATTTTGAGGCAGAGAAGTATTGATTAGAGTTTAGAAGATGTCTGCCTCTTTTAAAGCACTGGTGGTGTGTGGTGTGCCGCGCTGCTGGTGTGTTCTGTGTTGGTCCTGGAACAGATATGTGCTGCTGCACCATGTGATGGGTGGTGTGGACGGCGGCGGTCCGGGTGAGTGGGCGTACCCGCACGGCGGTATGGGCGCCGTCACTGGGGCCATGGCACAAGCTGCTGTCAAGGCCGGCGTGGACATATGCCTGAACTCTGTGAGTAGCACTGTGCTAGTGGCGTGTGTGCAAGGGGCTGCTGTGTGAAATAGGCATAACAACGGTACAGTACGCGTGTACCCGATCATGCATGTGGCGTGTGATAAGCAATGGCGTTCATTATCGTGGAATCCTGATTTTTTGAATGTGGGATGTACTTACTGTGTAGTAAGTACCTAGTTACTAGGCTAGGTATTACAAGTATTGTCATTCTGCCACCACTACCACCAGAAGTCGTATCATCCTGGAACATGGCACGCTGACACAGGACTTGATCTAGTAGATTGTATCTGTTAGGACTGGAACCATGAGCATTTGCCAAATCTACTTGAAATGCACGTGCATGCTGGTGATGGCAGTCTGCTGTTATGCGGCCGAGGCCGGAAACTTCTGAGGTCCAATGCATTCCTGTCCTGGGTTGCTCCCGATCATGTAGAAACCACAGTACACCACGACCACCACCGGTCCTTCAGTCAGGGAACACTGCAATCACCGCTGGTCTTTCTGTTCAGTTAGGTAACACCGCAATGCATTATTGTGCTGGAGCGAAGTACCGTCTGGCAGGGCTGTAGCACCAGGGCTCTAGGTGGTCCAGCCAAATGAGATACTTTACCCGACCGGGACGTGAACATTATCGATGAAAAACCGGGCCGTTTTGCACGAAATGTGTCCAGGGCTCTAGGTGGTCCGGCCAAATGGGATACTTTACCGGAAGTGAACATTATTGATGAAAAAACCCGTTTTGCACGAAATGTGTCCAGGGCTCTAGGTGGTCCGGCCAAATGGGATACTTTACCGGAAGTGAACATTATTGATGAAAAACCCCGTTTTGCACGAAATATGTGGATCAACTTTTTCCAAATAAGGTCCGGCCATGGCCGAACCGTGTGCTCCGACCCAATGTGGTGGTCGGCTGACCCAGCTTTGTAGACCATTTTACTGAGCTCAGTGACAAAGAGGGAGAGCCATCATCTAGCCATGGGAGGTGGCCGTGCTAAATAGCAAATGATGCAGGCATACTCTCATCACCTCCAATTTCTCCTCGATCATGAATTCTCTTCACTCTACCTTAGTGCACTCGTATGAACTGCTGGGAGTTGCATGCTGGACAGGTTGGGTAAGCAGCTAGTGCGGAACACCAGCCAGACATGTACTCTCTGCAGAGAGACTGAGAGTTCGACTGAAGAGAGCGATTATTTGAAGAGAGCGATTATTTGAAGAGAGCGATTATTTGAAGAGAGGCAACGCAATATAAAGGGCCTGGGTAGCTATGGCAAACATGGGTGCGCAAGTAGCTACCCAGGCCAACGGAACGAAAGGTGAGAATGACGTAGTACGGGTGCATGCAGGCCAGCTAGGGGAAAAGGGTATACTGTACGGCCCGGGCGGAGGTACCTAACTTACCACCCCTCCATGAAAAAGAGATTATGGGCGAGCCGCTAAAAATCCCGTCACGGTGTTTGGTTCGCCGAGCTATAGCATACATCAGAGGGTCACCGGCATCATGGTCTACAGGGGCCAGAATCGGAGCTGTGTGAACGGCTGCCGTTCCTTGGGCCAAGTTGGAGTTTGGTTGAAGTACATGGCTGTAAAAGTTAATCTGCCGACAGAACTGTTTCGTCTAAATGTCTGTAGTCTAGTAGCACGTACACACTATACACGGCCCATTGGAAAGGTCTTGAGCGAGGCTATTCATTGAGATGTGATTGAATTTGATATTTAGAAAACTGTATTGTACCCAAAGTCTGAAAGAGGATATGGGAATGTTCATAAACCAGACTTTTGAATGCGATTTTTGGTGGCACAGCTATCAGATTTTTCTAACTGATTTTTTTGCTTTCAGCTCGCTATCACTACTTGTAGTTGATCATAGTTCACCGTGTTACATGTACGTGTACTTTCATGTGCCAGGACAGAGGGTTATCCATATTGTCAGGGCCTCGACTTGTTCTACATGTATTCTGATTTTCCGGGAACATTCCGATCAGTTGTTCCGACAAACCGACTGAAAACGATTGTTAACGAAAGTGTACCAATCTGTTGTTTCGGGCCCTCGAAATCCTGAAAGTGCTACCGTTTCTAAAGGGGTTGCTTCCCCCTCGACTCCCTGCCATTGAACACCTCAGACACTGCTTCTCATTTCCACCAACAGAAAAGTGGCAGCCCTCTGCTACTATCCTGTTTGTGAAGCTACCACCGTCCATTGCATGTGCTTCCTCCATTACCTGATTCTATTTCTCCACTTACCAGAAGCAAGAGTATAAGCTCTTGGGAGCTTATTACTCTTGCCCGCAGAACTTGTAATGGTAGTTTTGCCTTCTTGCCCATTCAATACTGTAAGTCCACAAATATTTGGCGCATATTTATTTTCGGCTATTTTCGGCCTGGTCATATTTGGCCAAAATTTTGTTTTGCAAGGTTCAGTGTGACAGCGTATACAGGCGGCAGCAGTACAGGCCGAAAATTTGATGCGGCCAAAATTGGTTTTAGCCCTGGGAGGCCGAAATTTGAATGGGCCGAAAATTCGTCGACTTATAGTATGTGAAGTATTGTACGTTGTTACTAATACTTCAAAGTGCATTAGTCAAATTGAAACTGTTTTCGTGATATGATCTAGCAAGAGTAGTGAGCTCTTGGATCTAGCTACAGTGTAGAGGAAGTATGTTTTGTCCTCCAAAGGGAGCGGTATGTTTGGGTACTTCAAGGCCTCATGGTTGCTCCATCCTACAGAACAGGTCCTACATTTTCCCTCTACTTGGTAAATCATGGTAAATAGCGCACTAAAAATCAAGATATCAACCATCCATGCAGCACATGCACAGGAATAATGTATTATACGGTTCTTCAGGGAAAGGTTGGAGCACCCCCCTCATTCCTGCGTACACCCCTGCTTGTATTTTCTTCTTCTATTTCACAAGTGTTGGCTAAGCCACTTAGTCTGCCTTTCGCTGGCTTTTAAGTGTGCCTGCCTGCTTGGCGTTTGCCTCCACAGTCACTGTTTCCTGGGCGGCGGCCCGGAGTAGGGCAAGCCCCCAATGCTGTTGATCACTGTCACCGTCTCGTAGTGCCACTACTCTAGCATTCAGTATACTAGTAGTACTCGTATGACTTACAGTCAACTTCGCGTATAACGACACTCGGCGGGGCATCAGAAAAGTGTCCTTATTCGCGAAGTGTCGTTACACCCGAAGTCCCATTACAGTATATATTACAGTTGGATGTGACTTTGCTCTGGGCATGGAAATTCTGTCGTTATTCGCGAATTGTCGTTATATCCGCAGTCGTTATTAGCGAAGTTGACTGCATGTCATTATGACTCTATGAGTCTGTCCTCTGCCCATCGTGCATCGATCATACACTACAGCAGTAGCAGTTGACCATGTTGTGATGAGCTCTGCTCACGTGAAGTAGTTGGAGTGATCTAACGACAGATTTCGTAAACGTCACGTGCACGCGATCTGCGCTTTAGTAGTGAGGTTCTGCTCTACGTTTCGGGAACGCGACGCAAAGCACGTATGCAGAACCTCTCTAGCTCTACTATACTTACTACTAGTACTACTCTACTATACTTTCTTTTTACGTGTTTCCGCGGTGGCCATACGTACTGTAACATAGCCTTCGCTTCCGCTAGCGATAGCGATAGCGTGCATGCATAGATCTACAGTCTGTACCGACAGTGTGATCTATATCTATCTGTCGTAGACCTACGAGTACTGAGTCTGTCTGTACTGGCTAGCTTGCATAATATGCAAGCTGCATGCATAATATTATAATTATGCATGCACCGACCGGTCCGTACCGTGTGCGCACGTGTGATGCGTGCACTGCAGCAACCACTGAACCAGTTACGTAGATATCTACCTAGTACCTAGGCTTTGCGCACAACGACACACCATATACTGTACTGTGACACACCACACTGTGACATAGTACATCGTCCTTGTACATCTTACGTAGCTAGACTACACTGACACCGACACGTCTGTACAGTCAGCCCATTACCATGATTACAGCCAATACAATGTCAGTGTCTTGGTAGATCTACCGCGACCGCGCTAGCACTCGCCTACCTATGCCTTGGACCTTGCATTGATCAAGTATGATGAAACGCGCGTATCGACCGTATCAGCAGCACTGATTCGGCACTAGTCTATCACATGCTGCACCATGAGTATGGTGAGTGACAGACCACTGCATGCATGCAGTGTTAGTGAACGGTAACACGAAGGCAAGTGCTCCTAGGCTAGATCCTGTCCCTGCATGCCTAGCGCCTGGCCAGCACATCTACGTCTACGATTTGTCTCAGTCGGAAGGTTCGGTCGGCTCACGGAGCATAGCGGAAGGTAGACAATGTTCGGCGCGAGCAAACCTTGATCGATTTTCGGGGATCGCTGAAGGTTAATCGCTAGCAGCAAAGACAGCGACATAACTGGAGAGGTCCTGCTCTATGCCAGTGGCGCATTGAGCGATCGACATAGCGATGCCACCGCACGACATTGGTCGCAAGTGCATGATCATTTTACTCGATGATTCGAAGATAGACACCTACCTCCACTTTTCGTTGACGGGAGCGGAGCTTGTGGATCTGGTTGCCACCCAGTTTCATCTGAAAGAGAAGGAGTACTTCGGCCTGTGCCTGGATGGCTCAGAGAACGCTCCGCAGTGGCTGGAGTTGGATCGTCCTGTGTTGGAGCAGGATATCCCAGCACAGGGTGTACTATGGCTGCGCTTTCAGGTGAGATACTACGTGGAGAGCGTAGCGTGGCTGAAAGACAGCGTGGCGGTGGAAATGTTCTACCTGCAATGCAAGCAGAACGTCTTCCGCGACCTGACCGTGTGTAGCAGCGAGACGGTATTTCAGCTGGCCGCGTTTGTCATGCAGGCGACATATGGCGATTTCAACATGCACCAGGTGGCCAAAGAGGACCTGAAGCGCCTTCCTGTCATTCCTGCTAGCACTCTGAAGGAGCATCCCGACACAAACTTCTGTGAGTCGGAGATCATTCACATTTATGAGTACCTGCAGTCCAAATCTCGAGGGATAGCCATCCTGAGCTATCTGAACACAGTGATAATGCAGCCAACGTTCGGCCTGCACTGCTATGAAGTACGCGACAAGTCCGACCAGCCATACCTGCTCGGTCTCAGCCCAAAAGGTCTCGGTGTGTACGAGCCGAGCAACCGCAGTGTTCTGTTGGAGCTGTTTGAGTGGAAGAATCTGGAAAACATCTATCACCGCGACAAGAAGTTCTCTATCGAGGTGTACCAGCAGGCAACGAGTCAAACATCACAAGGTCAAGCCAAGCCGGGATCAGCGGGCAATGTTGGACCGTCACAACTTGCGCGAGGTGTTGTGCCGCGCAACCTAGTCGTTCACGTTTGGTTTTCAAGTAATCCGCGACTGCTTCGCTCGCTGTTCAACACGGCCAAGGGCCAGCACCAGCTGTACCTGTCGAAACGTGCCACCAGAGCGGCGTCGCCCAGCCAGTGCCGCAGCCCGTCGCAGCTAGCCCAAGAGCTGAGCCTGTCGACCATGTCCCTGGACTCAGCCAGCAACCTGACGGGCAGCACCAACAGTCTAGTGTCCACGGGCAGCAAGGGCACGGCAACGACGACAGCGGTGTCCGAGGAAAACCAAGCAGCGGCGCAGGCTGCGGCTCGCATTGCGGAGCGAGAGATGTACCTGGCTCTTATTGCACGGCGCGACGCCCTGCGCCAGAAGCTCACACGGCACGAAGAAGAGCTACGCCAACTCGGTCGGGAAGAGGAGAGATTGCGCAACCAGCGGTCTCGTAAGCCCGTGGAGAACAATCCCAGGATAGCATCAGCTTCTTACAAATTCTCCGATAGCGTTGTAAATACTAGTCAAAGTCCCAGTGTAAGAAAAAATCAAATTGAGGAAGCGCGAAAAGACCTCCAGATTCAGCAGACCATTGTCAATGCGGCCACTAAGCTCTATCAAGAGCGAGGCCTGAGTCGAAACGTCAGGAAAGAGCGCAAAGAGAGTATGAAAAAGAACCTGGACAAGCTAAGAGATGCCCAGGCTCGGCTAGACTTTCTTCTAAGTCAGCAGTCAGAAGCATCCCTGTCACTGGACTCTGGTCTCAATGAATCACGGGATCCCAGGGCTAGCTCTCCAGCCGTGCATGGGCTGCCTACGTCCGCCCCATCAACGGTCAACCAATCCCCCACGCCCAGCTCCGAAGATGGCCGACCGCGGGACCATTTCAATTCCCAGGCGGATGAAGACTTTGTGGCATCTTTGATTGCCGGTGACCTGCAGCCACGCAGCGCACCATCGATGGCGAAAGCGAGTCATCCAGCAGCACCCCCAGCTGCTGCTTCCAGTCCTAACAGCTCTGGTGTAGTTGCGGCAGCAGCGGCTGCAGCTCGTTCAACTGCCCAGGCGCGAGGACATCATGCCAGTGCTGCACCACCCGGTCCATCTAACCTAACCCTAAGACAACAGCCATCACCAGTAGGCCCATCGCCCAGTATCGTTCCGCTAGCTCGAGAGCGGCTCAAGTCGCTTGCGCAGAAGCGCCAGTCGTTTCTCATGGAAGATCCGGTGGCTCCGGTCAACGGCTATCCTTCGCGACCCGACTCGTCTTCTTCGGAGGATGAGAGTGGTCGCCCTCGGCGTGGACGGGAGGTCCTGTCCTGGCTTGATGACCAGCAGCTGTTTGGACAAGGAACATTAGTATAGCATGCAGTGCCGTTCCATCTTTCATGATAGGTTTTTCTGTGATCTGTGTATGTGTGTGTGTGTGTTTGTGTGGGTGTGTATGTGTGTGAAGTATACACACAGACAGCCACTTGCTTCTCAGCAAGTTTGCTTGACCATGTAGCATTTTCAGTAGGAGCAGTACAGTACTATATACGGCGATTTCAGCTTGTACGGATTTGACCACCATCTTGAGATGTGCAACACCAGTGCAGTGCCAGTGTTGTATGTGTGTTGGCGTGTATTGTTTCGACTTTAGCTGTCTGACACTGAATAGGCCTAGTCGCTGCTGCGCTGGTGGCTAATCAGTTTGCCACAGCGGCTGAGTGAATGGAATTTCAATGTGAGCCGTGCCAGTTTTATGATTTCAATTTCTTATGCCAGCGCATCCAACGATGGCACGTTGAGTGAGTTTTCTCCTTGTTCGTCCGTGCATGAATTTCTATTTCGTCCGCATCTGCTGTTTGTCAGAGCCAAGTTGAAACCCCTTTGTTTTCTGTATTGCTATGATTGCACCAGCTCCGTAATCTGGCTGGCCGGTAGGCTGGGCATCACTGCTCGTTACTCTTATTCGCGTGTATTTGTCCAATTACTGGTATACACTGAGGCTTCTACTTTATATTAGAATTTGGCTGCTTGATGTTGCTCTTGACAGGCTGATATCAATGTGGCCAGGACACCATAATTATAACAATGTCCACCTTTCCATTAGGCAGATTTCTGCCTTGTCATCCTGACGAATTTGTGGAAGGGCTGTAAATCCCAACTTAGTGTGTGTCTTGACGTGCTGCGTGCGGCTTCGTTCTGGACTTGGCAATGCAATAGTGCAGGTATGCCAGCATTTGTCTGGTTGGGTGTCTCATGTGTGTGTGTGTGTGTGTGTGTGTGTGTGTGTGTGTGTGTGTGTGTGTGTGTGTGTGTGTGTGTGTGTATGTGTGTGTGTGTCAGGTATTGCTGCTGCTACCAGCTGTTGTTCGGAGTAGGATCGGATCAGTTATGTCTAGGTCTGTGTTTACCTCGAGCAGAACACCTCCAAGCAGACAAATTCACTTTCCGATATTGGGCATGGTATGTAGATTTTGCTCTAGATAGCATTGGCGTCCTGCTAGGGACAACAGTACGCTTGACACGTGCTATCATCTGGACATGTGTGTTCTGCTTTTGGTACACTGCAGCCGGTGCGGGAGTTCTTGGTCAAGCAACATGCTGGCACAGATGACCCGCGTGTACACGGTGTTCAACTGGAAGACGGCCAGGCGGTGTTGGCTAGCTCAGTTCTCTCCAATGCCACTGCAGACGTTACATTCAACAAGCTCACTCCGAAGGTATTGCATGGCGTGTACCGCAACTTGTTTTATTTTCATTCCCATGGTGCGTGCATCTAGCACTCTCCGATTCCCAGTGGTAATGACTATGTTTGGACAGTAGGCACTATCCAGAGCTGCATATTTTAAAAGCTAAAATGAATTAGTAAAAGCCTGTAGTGGAAGGTGCAGTGGAACCCACGCTCGACCACCCAGCACTGGTGCAACACTTCGGATTAGGGAACAAGTTATTAACATAATTATACAATGATGCTGCATGTAGGTAAAATGCATGATGGAGAAAAGCAACACTTGAGCACAAGCAAACAAATGAAATCTGATGGATACAACAGACGCACATGGCTGTGCAGTGAATGCAATCTTGTGCGGTTTCAAAAACTCAACCATAATCATGGTGTAACTAGCAGAAGTGTCGACTGCTGCTCTGGCACACCCATTCGCTGCCACCAACGCCTCGCACGTCTGCGTAGATCCTAGGCAGTGAAGCTCTGGTAGCCTCGGCCACAGTAAGTACACGAATACGCACCACTTCCTGAGGAACTTCTGTTCTTGCCAGTCTGCTGCCATTGGTGCTCCGGAAGACTTCTGTTCTTGCCAGGCTTTCCGTTCTGGACAATCACTTTTCATGTGATCTGGCTTGTCACAGAAGTAGCACGTTCGAGGGCCAGTATGCTCGCCACGAGTTCCTCTACCTGCACCGCTCTTCCGACCAGACTTCTTTGCTTTATTGCACTCCCATGATATGTGGCTAACTCCGCCACGGTTGAAGCACGCCTGTTCTTCCTTGGCGACCGCTGCCACAACAACATCGTCACGCACTCAAATCATGTGGCCCGAAGTCGCAGCCTTCAAAGCCTGTACCACATCCAGGCCACCCGTCACATTTACCTCTTTCCCCGCCATCGCGAGTCTCAGCTCTCTGGCAAAGTCTACTGGCAATCCCGCGATCAGCTGCTCTATGAGCATGGGGTCTTTGTCGCCGTCTGCTTTTTGCCCTGCCAAAGTACTCGGCCACTGCAGGTTGGCAACGTAGGCATCGGGAGATTCGTCCACACGCATCGTCCGTGCCTTGAATATGACGTACGCCTGCGCCTTATTCAGTGTTAACGACTGCTGCCTTCTCTTGCCAGCACTTTGTCTTTGTCCTTCTGTTCATCTGCTGGCATCCGCGAAAAGAAGCGGAATACATCCTCTGTCAGGAACAAAGGGAAATCCTTCATCTTCTTCTTGATGGAGTCCCAACCTTGTATGTTGATGAGGATCAGGAACTTGTCCCTGAATGGTCCAAAGTTGTCACTCCGTTTCAATGGAACGGCTGGGCAAAGTTGGTAAATCTAAGCGACATCTCGCTGGCGTGGCAGGGTTCGCACTTGTCAATAAAACACACACACACATCCCGGCTTTCGGCACCAGTTGTTCGACCACCCAGCACTAGTGCGACATTTGGATTAGGGAACCGGTTATGTCATGATTTTCCATTCCATTTTTCTTCATCATGCGAGCGCTACCTCTTGATATGGATGATGAGTGCACATCATGTAATAGCACACAGCATTGTATGAGTCATTGCATCTTATAATCATTACTTACCTCTGAAAACCATGCTCGTGGTGGGTTCCAGAGGCCAGCGTATAAACCATAAAATACACTCATGCCTCGGTTATCCGGACCCCGCAGCTACGGGCACTACGGTCTACCGGGCGCCCTTTGGGCGAGTTTCAGTTGACATAATATTTATTACTACTCTCTTGTCACTTTTTGTGGACATAGTGACGTCGCATGCCATATCTATGTTTTTCCCCCATCAACGTGTATGTGATCCGTAGTTTCGCACAGTGCCCGGTCTCGGACTGCCCGGATAAACGAGGTGTGAGTGTACATGGAATGGAAGTAACTTGATCAGTTACTTACTGGTGTGGGTGAAAATAGCAGCCAAAATGGCGGTAAAAATCACACGAATTTGAGTCCAATGATTCCCCCCCCCCCCTTCACTTTTGTTCTGACTATAACCCTGGCATGTTTTTGTCTAAGCTCTGGCTTGCCCTGACCGGTAAATTGTGTTTCTATTGGGCCCGGTAAGAGATCCCTTTGTCTTTGTTGTTCGTAAATGGATGCCCTGTGCATGCCTGATGTGGCTGCTTGCTTGAGAGAGAGTATTGTTCTGCTTTGTTTGTTTCCTCGGTCACCACACTAGGGTGTGCTTCCGGACGACTTCCTTGCTGATGTGAACGGAGTGGATTACACGTCTCCTGTCACCAAGATAAGTGGTAAGCATACCCGCAAAACTGCTTAGTATGCTAAACTCGTACCTCGGTTATCCGTGCACCGAAGTTATGGGCACTTCGGTCTACCGGGCACCCTTTTGGGCGAGTTTCAATGGAAATATTACTACTCTTTTTGTCACTTTTGTGGGGATAGTGACGCCATGTGCCCTATCTATGGCCTTTCCCCATCAACATGTATGTGGTTCGAAGTTCCGGACATTTCGAAGCTACGGACAGTGCCTCGTCCCGGACCGCCCGGATAAACGAGGTATGAGTGAAGTGTGCCGGTTGACAATATGGCATGCGGCTTTGCTGCACGTTCAGTGCTGTTGCTATGTTCTGATAACATGACTTGTGTTCCTACTGGCTGGCTAGGTTGCACTTAGGTGTTGAGAGTTGCACTGAAGAATAATGCCGTTGTTCATCGAGTGCTCAATGAATATGACACGCTGGACGGGTGCTCAAGCAGATGGCTCTCAATTTTATGGCGATTTTTGTGCGATGTTGTTCATGCTTTATATAGTGGCTCTATCTTCCATCCCGGATTTCCTGTCGGCACCGAACACGGCCCCAGGCGTGCCGGGACCGCACCACCGTGCTACGATTCATATAAACTGCGAGAGCATGCGCCAAGTGCATTCCGCGTACAGCGATGCCGCCTTCCGTGGCGTCCCGTCTGAAACGTAAGTGACTTGAGGTGTTTTTTTGTCGAAATCCACCGCCGTTGTGCTCTGTTCAACGGCCGAATGCTGCTGTTTACCCACTTCTATACAGTCTGTTCTACGAGAGAGCTTGGAAGCTCAGGGCCCTGCGCTATGCTTTGTTGCCTAGCTCGTCGCACATGTTGTTAGAACTGATGGAAATGCTTTTTCCTTTTATTAGCTACATCATTGTATTGCAAAAACGTTTCAATGAGTTACTGAAGTAACGTCTGCTGCAAAGGTATGGGACCGGCGCTGACTCTGCCGATCACGGGCGTTCTGGAGTCGACGGGATGTCGGTCCTGACGTTTCCTGGCCCGGGCGCTGACTCTGCCGATCACGGGCGTTCTTCTTCTTCTTATTATCATACTGACGGCAACTAACATCCATTCTGATTGCATTTACTCGTCTCCCTACTTCGTATTTCTTTCCAGAAAATCTCCCCATACAGCAGGGAGTCGTTTACATAATATGACTCCCTGCTATACATCTACACGACTGTATATACGTTATAATTATTATGCTATCGGCCTACATGCCATTCCCGGGCTGGTCGACAGGCGGTCCACCCAGCCTGCTAGTGGGATCTCGGCCTCGCACACAAATCCACACAAAATGTTACTGCACTGAATGCATTCCCCCGATACACTTCGCATATATACTCATTCTCTTGAATACATCTACACGACTGTATATACGTTATAGTTATTATGCTATCGGCCTACATGCCATTCCCGGGCTGGTCGACAGGCGGCCCAGCCAGCCTGCTAGTGGGATCTCGGCCTCGCACACAAATCCACACAAAATGTTACTGCACTGAATGCATTCCCCCGATACACTTCGCATATATACTCATTCTCTTGATGGTACCGTACTCTTGATGGTACGGGACAGGTACGGGATAGCGCCAGGCATGCATGTCGATGGCACAAACAAATAAAAGTATTGTGGCCAGCTGTCTTTGCTGGTACGGTACGGTACGGGACAGATACGGGATAGCGCCAGGCGTGACACAAACACACAAACAAACAAACAAACAAACACCAAACGAGAGAGCTTGGAAGCTCAGGGCCCTGCGCTATGCTTTGTTGCCTAGCTTATCGTGCATGTTGTTAGAACTGATGGAAATGCTTTTTCCTTTGATTAGCTACATCATTGTATTGCAAAAACGTTTCAATGAGATACTGAAGTAACGTCTTCTGCATAGTTACGGGACCGGCGCTGACTCTGCCGATCACGGGCGTTCTAGAGTCGACGGGATGTCTGTCCTGACGTTTCCTGGGACTGGCGCTGACTCTGCCGATCACGGACGTTCTTCTTCTTCTTATTATTATACTGACGGCAACTAACATCCATTCTGATTGCATTTACTCGTCTCCCTACTTCGTATTTCTTTCCAGAAAATCTCCCCATACAGCAGGGAGTCGTTTACATAATATGACTCCCTGCTATACATCTACATGACTGTATATACGTTATAATAATTATGCTATCGGCCTACATGCGATTCCCGGGCTGGTCGACAGGCGGCCCAGCCAGCCTGCTAGTGGGATCTCGGCCTCGCACACATATCCACACAAAATGTTACTGCACTGAATGCATTCCCCCGATACACTTCGCATATATACTCATTCTCTTGTTGGTACCGTACCCTTGATGGTACGGGACAGGTACGGGATAGCGCCAGGCATTTCGATGGCACACACAAACAAAAATATTGGGGCCAGCTGTCTTTGCTAGTACGGTACAGTACGGGACAGATACGGGATAGCGCCAGGCGTGACACAAACAAACAAACAAACAAACAAACAAACAAATAAACAAACAAACAAACAAACACCAAATTAAAGCTGTGTGGACCCTGGCTAGCGCCAGACGTTACTGAAGTAACGTCTTCTGCATAGCTACGGGAATTAAAGCTGTGTGGACCCTGGCTAGCGCCAGACGTTACTGAAGTAACGTCTTATGCATAGCTACGGGAATAAAAATAAATTGCTGTTGGTGCTTCCGCTGCTGCTAAACATGTATGCTGGTATGTGCCATTACCTCCTCTGTTTGCACTTCTCCACAGTGTTCTTCTACTGTCTTTCCTCTCATTGTGTTTAGGCCGCTGATAGAAATGTGCATCCCGTCCACCCTGGACGACAGTCTCACACCGGAGGGATGTCACGTCATGTCTCTGTTCACGCAGTTCACGCCCTACACTAGAAGTGATGGTGTCGAGTGGACGCAGGAGGCCCGAGAGGAGTATGCGGAGCGAGGTAATCGCCGTGCTCTATGATGCCAGTATTGGCCGTTGAATTTCTTTCAATCTTTGGCTGAGCCGCTCGTATCTTGATGTGCTTGTTACCTCCACATTGATGTTCTGGAACCAATACACAAATATGTGCGTTGCTGTTTTTTTGTTCTTTGTTGCTTGACCTACTGTTCAGTGTTCCAGTGTATTGAAGAGTATGCACCTGGCTTCCGCTCACTCGTTGTCGGATACGAGTGCCTTCCACCTCCCGAACTAGAGCGTGTCTTTGGACTAACCGGCGGAGTAAGTCTTTACATGACGATTTTGCCGGCATATTTTCTACAACAATGCTCGATAAACTACTACGTAGTATTTTTATAAGAAACTCAGCGCTTTGATTGAGTACAAACATTTTGATGACACTGATAAGTGATAACAAGAGTAGATAAACAAGAGTGTGCAACTCGCGGATGGGTTGGCCCACGGCGGAATTTTTTGTTGACGTAATCTTTTCGACGACGCACGCGCTGCGAGTCCTTTGGAAAGTTTTCGCTCGTGCACTTGGCCGGGGTTTACACTACAAGGTCGGTGCCCAGCACGTGCTCTCACACTGCTCTGCGGCAAAATGCGCGTTTCTCTGAGAAAAGGTGACGTCAACAAAAAATTCCGCCGCGGGCGGGGGTATCTGCAGATTGTGCAGGAGAGATTCGGAGTTGCACACTCTTGTTTATCTACTCTTGGTGATAAATAAGTGATAATCCCTTCCCATGTTGTTGTTGTTTTCCTTGTAGAATATTTTCCATGGATCAATGTCACTGGATCAACTGTACTGGACTCGCCCTAGTCGACTCTATCCGGACTACAGGTCGCCAATCCGGGGACTCTATCTATGTGGGAGCAGTGCACATCCAGGTAGGGTGGCGGATGGGTACTGAGACCTAGTCTAACTGCATACTGTACGCGACATTCGTACACATACCGTTTGAAGTTGCGAAAATGTGTCAGGAGCACTGCTGTTGGTGGCGTGGTCGGTGCTATAGTCATGTGCACTGGTACATCTTGTCTACCTTGTATCATGACAGATCATGAATACTATAGTACATAATATTATGATGTACTTGTTGCAACACTGCTGCGCTGGTACTGCCTATTATGTTAGACGTAGCATTTGTATACTGTTAGGGTTCGTCCGTATTTTTCGAAAAATTAAAAAGATCTGTCCTCAGGCAAAAAGGGGGTGGGTGGTCAAGAGTGCTGGTGGAATTTAATTTTTTGATTTTTCGTACCTTTTTCTTCTTCTTTTTTTTTGGCACCAGTGACTTTCATTCACTTGTTGCACTGATATTAAGGACGTTTAGCAACGCGAAAGTTCGAAAGAAAATTCGAGTCTGGGAATGAGTACAGAAACAAAGGTCGAAACTTCGAAAACTTGGACGCGAAGTTGCAGTGATTTGCGAAAGTAACTTTCTCTTTTCTCAGTACGCATTTCACTACAGGGAGTAGTAATTTTACAGCCCCCTGCTTGAGACTGAGCTGCATATACGGTACGGTACTATAAAATTCAAATAGCTTCGAGAAAAAGTCGTTTCGCATTGCTAAACCTCACAAGTTTTCTTTTTCGAAATAGATTTTCGCGAAATATCGCCACCAAAAGTTCGAATTTTCGCATTGCTAAACGTCCCTATTATAGCTGACTGTGTACTGTACTGTAGACGTAAGTGTGGGATCGATTGTCGCAAACACCAGTATCTACTATGATATACATGTACATGTACAATGACTTTTCATGTCGTTGTAGGACGGTGCATGGCCGTGACGTCGGTAGGCCTACTCACTGTACTTAGCTACTAGTACTTGACACAGGTGCAGTCAGAAAACATGGGGTCAGGAGTTCTTATTTTCGAGCTGGGCATCGGTAAAAATCAAAAAATGGGGGGGGGGGTGGGTGGGTCAGAGACAATTTTGCACGAGGACGGATTTTATAATTTTTCGAAAATTACGGACGACCCCTAAACCGCCCAATGTTTGCGTCACTATTTAAAAAGGTTTTGCAATTTCTCAGAACCAGCGAGTTGACGATGGCAAATGTTCGCGGAGCACTGTGGCCACACATATGCACTCACGGTTGAAGTTTGATTTTACGATGGTAAATTTTTTCGTTCTGCTCTTCTCGCAAAATTAGCAAACATTAATATGTCGCAAACATTAGGCAGTTTACAGTATGTATAAAAGAATTCATTGGATTGAGGAAAAGGTGCGATTGGGAAAAGTCTGAAGAAAAAGTGGACTGTCACCAACAGGACTCGAACCAGGGACCCTCGCTTATGACCAGAAGAACGGGATTTTTTTGTATAGAAAACATCCTATGTCGGATACCGCCAACCATGCATCGACTAGGCGCCAGGCGCGAACTGATGGTGGTGGTGGTGGTGAGAAGGAGAGCTCTGTGCTAGAACTTTGCAGCTTAGAGAGCGTGTGTGGGCAGGCGTGTGTTTACTGCCATATTGCCAGGTGTGTCTTTACCACCATATTTATCAACCATAAGTACAGCTGCAGTGGTGTCTTCAACTTCATTCTCCCGAGCCAAGCTCCGTATGAAAACATCCAAGAAGAAGATTGCCTGATGAGTCCAGCGGGGACGAAACGTACGTCGCGATCGAGCTATGTCGTTGCTGTGTCATCTTCTATGTGCCATGCACTACTTGATGTACCAGCCTGCTATGTCGGATACCGCCAACCATGCATCGACTAGGCGCCAGGCGCGAACTGATGGTGGTGGTGGTGAGAAGGAGAGCTCTGTGCTAGAACTTTGCAGCTTAGAGAGCGTGTGTGGGCAGGCGTGTGTTTACCGCCATATTGCCAGGTGTGTCTTTACCACCATATTTATCAACCATAAGTACAGCTGCAGTGGTGTCTTCAACTTCATTCTCCATAGAAAACATCCTACTAAGAAGTCCTTGCTCTTTCTGTTTGCTGCTCATTTTTTCCACAGGTGGTGGAGTGATGGGTGCTCCGGGATATAATGCAGCCAAAGTTGTCTTGTCCAGCCAACTGTGAAAGCACCGTTTGCGTGTGGTGCCGCACTCCAGCCGATCCGTGTTGCAATTTACCGGCCCGAGTTGTCCACCGGCGCACGCTCCAGTGCATATGTTGGGGTACGCGCCTGACAGCGATCATTCGTACAAGCCGGATACCTACCCCCACATCTTACCCCCATGGCATTGTGTACCCATCGTACCACATGCTTCTCCTTCCCCATCACTTACGTGTACTTGTACTGCACATGTAATTCAGTTATCAAGTACTTTTTTAGTCTCGGAACCTCTAGATTTAGGAGAGGTGTTCATTTATTTTCCAAGCAAAATACAAAACAAAAACAATTGATGTATTTAGAAAAAATATGGCGCTGAGCTGGTGTAGGATGGGTGACTACACTGATGAATGAATCTTCGACACGCCGGGTAAGACAGCTACAAGTACTTTCAGTAAAATCATGTAATGCAGTGTAATGAGACCAGGAGTCTGGCAAACCATTCGACCTCACTCACTTCAAGTCCTGGATATGTATACCCGGTACATTGTATATAACGGTTGAGATTCCCTGCGGATTTACAGCTTACATGTACAGTACACAGACCTGAATAACTTGAAAGCCGCGGCAAACCCGAGTTAAAAAAATCATTGGATCTTGCGTAAATCCGAGGTCGAGACCTTTAGTTCATCTACAAACCATCTGATGAAGACCCACGCAAAAACGCGACCACAACTCTGAGGAGGCTTTGTTGACAAGCCCGAAATACAGGGAATTAATGCTTGTCTTATAATTAGGGGGTGTGCACGGGTAGTCGGGTACCCGTGAGGACCTCGGGTTGACGGGTACAGAATAGTACCCGAAAACCCGAAGTCGCAGATGACATCATGTACAGTGCACGTGTACACATTCACGTAATACTCCCCATGTCTACCTAGTGTGTAAGGGAAGGGGTGCATTGTGGTCTTAACATGAGAACATTACCCGATCGGGTACCCGTGGAAAACTACCCGAACCCGATACCCGAAGAAAATGCCACCTGACTCAGCACTACCTATAACGAGTATCATCTACAATGCGGAGGTGAATGTACGCTTTTCAGGCGTCAGGGATTTTGGGGGAAGTGAAAGGGGATTTATACTGGTATACTGTAAAACGGGACCAAAATTTTAACGTTTTCGTAATTGTGGCATGATAATGTGCAGAAAGTTTACGATGGTTACCTGGCCACCCATTTGTATGCGCATCTTTACATAGGCATCTCAAACCGGGTTCACGATAACGTTTCTTCGAATAACGAATAAAATTGGTTGTTAAAACGTTAGACTTTGTGACTCGTTAGACTTTCCGGTTTTACAGTCATCAAGAGTATATAACCCCCCAAGAGTGTGCAACTCCTGATACCCTTTCTATGGGGTACGCCGACGGCGAAAACTCACATCACGTGGTACAGTGTCGCAGTTGTACGTTTCCAGCCTGTTTTTAGCGAGCAGCGGAGTGTGTCCCCGGGGAAAATTGCAATTCCGCGGCCGCGTTTTTTTCCGCGTTTTTTGCGATTTTTAAAAGACCGCGTTTTCCCGCGTTTTTTGAACTTTTTTGTTGCACTACACGTACACACAGTGCACTGTTCGGTCAGCAACGTCTCATCGTGGCGGCTTTTTACTCAAATATGACGAGTGCTTACACCAGAGACTTGTAACGGATTGATTTCACTACATACTCACTGAAAATTGCTGCACATCAATATTATTCACCGCATATTCACCACAAATTATGCCATATTATGCCGCGTTTTCCCCGCGTTTTTTGCGATTTTTTTCCGCAATTTTCCCCGGGGACAGCGGAGTACTAAAAAAAAGCACTCTCTGACAGAAACTCACTGCGCGTATGCAAATCCCCAGCGTGATCACGGCAGGTTTTCGGATTGCGCGCACGCTATCCTACGTTTGTAATTAGTACAAAGGTATCTGAGACATGTGATGTGAGTTTTCACCGTGGGAGACCCCGTATGCGCAGAGTTGCACACTCTTGGAGGGGGGGGGGTTATACTCTTGCTCGTACCTGTGGTCGATTTGCAGATGTGCAGCTAGCTGAAGAGCTAAAAAAACCCTGACATGATACCTCCTATTAAATATAGGTGGTATCATGTCAGGGTTTTTTTTAGCTCTTCAGCTAGCTGCACATCTGCAAATCGACCACAGGTTATAGGAGGTATCATGTCAGGGTTTTTTTAGCTCTTCAGCTAGCTGCACATCTGCAAATCGACCACAGGTACGAGCAAGAGTCGAGTACATAACCCCCTGCGGCTGGGGGCTTTAATAATAATTTTACTCTTGGACCAATAATTACATACATACTGGTATGGCCATGTTTTCAGGGAGTACTGAGCAAAATAAATACAGGATTGGCGGATTGACTACCTACTTGTAGTCCCGTTCTCAAGTAGTATGCTTGAGGCCTGGTTTGTATAAAAATACAATGGTAGATCGATGTACATGTAGGACTTCCGGAATTCCAGTGTCGGACAACCGAAATGAAATAACTATGATTATAAAATCCACAACAGACAAAGAACTTGCAACTTGTTGCGCATGCGACACAAATGAAGAAGAAAGACACAGAAGCTGCGTGTACGTGCACACAAGCTGACATTTGACAACAGGGAGTCGTCAATTTCTCTCACTCAAATACTCCAGGCCTGCAGGCTAGCTATTATTAATAAATTATTATGATAGCTGCTTGCGCTTGACAGTTACATTTTTTTACAAAATGAACAAATACAATGTGGTTTATTGTAAACATCACGAACAATCAACATGAACACGATCACGGGCAGATAAACGTTTTACAACCAACAAACATACACATAACGACAACAAACAGTTCTTTCTTTGGATTGATTAAAAAAAGGAGCACGCAAAGAGTAAGCCCCATCGAGATAACTCCTTCACAAGAGCTATTCGCCATTGTGCTTTGATACAACTAGGCACCGGTGTGATTATAAAACTCGGCTAAAGCTTCTTCGCATTACAAATGCACACCAGTACTAGCCTTAACGGCCGACACTCTCTGCCACGTGTCCGGGGACTTTTCCCGAGGCAAGAAGAAAGCTGAAACATCAAGCGAAGAGGCAAAAGAGCAACTCCGCAAGATGAGACCCTTTCCGTATGTAGCCTCGCTGGCGAATCTTTCACGTACTGAATGAAAGCGGAGCGAGCATCCCATTTTTATACTCCAAGCTTTGCGCATGCGCATTGTGGTTATTCTGCGCCGGATGAAGCAGGCGCCGCACCTGGCGCATGCGTATTGGCAAAAAAATCAGTTTTCAAAAAGGCATTTTTGAGCGTGTTGCGTTTTCTGCTCTGTCGACATGACGACATCATGATTACGTACGTAATGACTGTGTTGTGTGTGTGTTCTTTCTTTTTTTACTTCTTTGAGTACCAACTACAATACTTGATCCTCTTGGTTATTCACCAGTACTGCCAAAGTGTCTTACGTTATATCACCCTGCTCAAGTAGTAACGTGGCGTGCCTGTTCTGCTATTGTAGAAGGTGGGTGGGTGCAGTCGGACAAGCACGATCTCGTACAAAATTTGCACTCTCATTTTTCAAGAAACCAGAGACAAAGTAACTTCTTTTTTCTTCACAGAGACTGGGAGTCGTGAAAGCTTTTACCACTGACTCCCTGACTATGCATTTATGGACTCTTGATCGTAGGTTACGTTCTTTTAAACCATACGCTTGTACACGCATCCTGTTATAATACTGTATGAGTCCATAACAATGGACTTTTGGCAAGTCTTGCTGCATTGGTGTGCTCTCATCACATGTCATGAGTCCGAGAGACTGCAGTACTGTACAGAATGCATTAATGCCTAATAATGGTACAGTACTACCAAGACTGGCAAGAGTATAAAAGGTTTACTAGTATACCACTACCAGTGCGAATAAAGAAACTCTTTGTGTATCCCCACAACAATAACAAGACCCAACAGTTGAAATCGTTTCCTAACGAACATTGCTGCCGCTATTGATGAATACAGTACTTCTTTCCACGCAGCACTACCAGACTATGGCCTTTGTTCGAGACAAGCGAGTGAAGTCCTACTCCATGCAGTGACTATGTTATACCTGCAGTGCGCAACTTGCAGTTATAGGACTGGCAAGCTGAGTATGCGCCAGGACGTGATGGGAACAAGTGGGCGAACAGCGAGTAAATACACAGGAGTATCCAGCAATTCTGATGTTGTTTACCTAAAGTGAAAAGAAAAGATAGCATGCGACTAGAGAAAATCAATGATCATTCAAACGGAAATAACTATCAAGGTGATATAAAGAAACTCTTAGAAAAAGGTTTGAGTTCAGCTTGAAGATATAGACTGAGATATTGCATTATGGGAAAACGGCTTTGAATATATTTGTGGAAGTTCATAAACATAGTGTACTCAACAGCTTGCAAGTATGCACCCATGACAGATTTCAGACAACGCAGCAGAGCCAAACTTGTTTAGTGTAGCGTTGAACCGAGTTTTACAACACCGTTTCCACATGCCGTGAAACTCAGTACGGATCATCGGTTGCCATGTCCGGCGTATCTCTGCTGTGTGTTAGTCCGTCTTTTCCGCTGCTTGAGTCGACGGCACCGTACGATAGGGGCTGACATGCAGTGCTGCTCCGTTCTATCCTGGTCGACGACACGGGCTGCGATGGATGCTGATCAGTAGGTTCAACTTGAAGCCCAGACGGGAGGCTACGACTCGGAAGGGGAGCAGTGTCTTTGTGTTTGTGGCGGCGGCGATGCCTGAAACACCAGCAGCAGGCCATCACGAGGAGGCTTTGAACGGAGTCGGTCTTCCAGCAGAAGATGATGAAGTTGACGAAGCCTTGTCCAGTGTCACCCACAGCCTGTACAGAGGAGACACAGGCCAGAAGAACTCGATGCACACATGAGGACTGTGGACTGTGGATGCAGTCACACCGACACAGTGCTAATAATACTACTAGATACTGTCGGGCGCCGAAGAATGGAGCGCTGAAGAACCAGGCTAGAATTTTACCAAGCACAGCATACCAATGTATACACGGCGACTCAACTGTGCATAGACTGTAATACAGTAAGTATCGTTTATAAAGTGACCGGATATAATGATATACCGGTTATAGTGATAGAACACGTCAAAATCAAAATCAAATCAGAAAAAATACAGCTAAAATATCACTATATACACTATTATCGGCTATACCGATATATCGCTTATTGTGATGGACTTCAGGAAGCAAACCATATCAAATGTACAGGAAAATATCGCATATAATGATCAAGAGTGATGATCACAAAACAATTGTTTTTTCAATAAAGTTCACTTCTTCCAAAACTGATCCAGTGTTGCCTGGTTGCATCTGGCAGCAGACGTGGCTGAGAGAAAATTCTCAATTTTAGAAAGGTGTCCCTGTATGCTGTGGTCACGAATGTCACTCGACGTACTCATGATCTCTTTTTGCACCAACCCATTATTTTACCTGCTCACACATGTCCGTTTCTGGCCCCTTGCAATGTGCTCCCTTTGTATGCTCTTGTCCGTTTCTGTATGCACATGTCCTTTTCTGGCTGCGCTACCCCTCGCTCCCTTTGTATGGTCTTGTCCTTTTCTGTATCTTTCTGCATGCTCTTGTCTGTTTCTGGCTGTGTTGCCTCTCACACAGTCCGCGGAGCATGCATGCACTTTCAGCATGCTTTTTCCAGCGTGTACGCATCATTTCATGTGCAGTCATGTGCCATGTGTCGGTCAAACATGCAAATCGGCTATAGTGATGCACCGGATATAGTGATACATTTTCGAAAATCAAAGGGGCACGTTATATCCGATATTTACTGTACATAAAATATGAGAACGGTCTAGGCTAGGCCGGCTGACCCCCCAGTTCTTTGGCGACCGGCGGTACTGTACTCCTCATTAATCATAGCACTCTGTAGGGCAGTCGCCTGGATCTGCTTCACCGTCACCAAAAGCAGCACACCAGCACTTCTACATGAGACAGCAATTGGGGTACTAATGCGTGGGAGCGAAACCCAGTGACGTACGTGTCTGTACTCAGTGAAAATTCGATCTTTGGAACTGGGTTAGACTTCCAAAAGACGGAGCTCGGACATGCATACCCGGCAGACTGCAGAAGGAACATTCGCCATGGAATATGTTTGCGTACAGGGAGGGGTCACGCCACAGGGGCATTACATGTACCTACAAAGCCATCATCATGGCGCCAATGCCAGCAACATTCTACCTCCATGTAAAATAAATAAAATAATAATAATGTGTTCTCTGGATGGCAGTCGTGAGTCAGTCAAGTGTCAAGTCGTCAGCGGAATAGCGCGAGCTCCGGTGTGGGAGCAAACCCATTCCTAACCAAAATCATCGCCGAAGTCGCAACCTCTATTTAATAATAATGTCGCCACCATTACCCACCATCAATACAATGGCAAGGCAGGCTGTTGCAGAAGAAGCCCACAGCGAATGCACTCCGTAGACTTTAAAAGCTATCAATTGCCAAGCCATGACAGCTGGCAGGACAGTCCTGGGACAACTTACCTGCAAGTAGAGGAGTGGGTAGTACGGGTTAGGCACATCATTATGCAGTCGGATGTGCACAGTGTCGATGATAAACCTTGTTGTGCCCCATACGCGCAGCAGCAGGAACGCAACCGGTATCACCAGCATTTTGCGATCGGCCGACTGCGCTATGCTCCTGGATGTGGTTGTCAGAAACTGCCTGCCATTTGTGCGTGTCTACAGTGTACCATAGAACAAGAAGAACTATGAGCAACAGAACCACTACATGCTACGCCCATTGAAATACAATCATCTACCGCAAAGTACACATGTATACTATAACAGTCAGAGCCGGTCGGGGCAGATCCAAAAAGGTGCTCAATGCACCAAAGTGCTGAGGTAGACACAGCTACAACATGCTGTCTGAGGATCGCCCAGCATGTGAAAGTTTAAAAGTTAGGCGAGACCAAAAAAATAGAGATTCCCGGGCCCTCCCGCACCAAAATCGAGCCAAAGCCAATTTTTTTGGAACAGTTCATATACAAGTACAGTAAGTATACTGATCGTGTGAGTAGATGTGAATCCGGGCGTGTACGACTCCCTGATGTACAGATCATGTATCAGGGCCATCGTTGGCCGAAATACAGAAAAATAGAACGGGTAAACCGCGTACCTGTTTTCTGTAAAAAAATTGAATTAAAATTACTGGAAAATACTGTAAAAAAACAGTTCTGCATGGCATGCATACATAAATAGGAAAAAATAAAAACTTCGCCCGCTCGCATCAATTTCACATGGGTCCTGCCCGGGAATCTCGATTTTATTTTGGTCTCGCCTTACAGCACAAACAGCTGCCTCTTCTTCTGCCTTTGAAGATCAGTGGGTTCGAACCCATGACCTTGCAGTTCTGCTGTTAGGCACCGGAACTATAAACCATTCGGTCCGAGGGGTTCATCCCCAGCACCATCATTACATAATAAAAATTCGCTCGTCCCCTACTATTACTTTTGGTGCAATGCACCAGAACAACCATCCGGCTAGGGGAAATCCCCATCACAATCGATACAAATAAGCCTTATGCACGTTGTACAGATGCACGAAATCCCGTTAGAATCTCGTGGAATCCCGTAGACCCGGTTGAGTGTTGAATGTGCAGGACCTCATTGTGTTTACTCCTATTTCCACCAAGAAATGGGCCCTGAAGGCATTTCATACAAAAACCTTTTCAGACAAATATCTAGCTAGTCATTAGTTCTATTAAACCAAAGTGAAGAAGCTGGAAAAGCGATTGTTTGCCATTAATTATGAGGCTAAAAGTGGTCAAACGCACATGCATAGCACACAACGAACACCCAACCGGGTCTGTACACACCTACGACCCTAGTACTGAACTTCGTACAGCTGTACAACGTGCATACGGTCTATACAATCATCTTGTGGGGCCACCGGCTCTTCTTGTGGCGGGGGCTGGGGTGGACCCACCTACACCCGCACTGGCATCGCCAACTCTCACATGAATTGCCACGGCGCCCACATTAATCCAGAGACCTCGGAGGGCAACAGCAAATTACTCCACAGAGATTTATGCCAGAAACGGCCAAGGACCGCGCGTTGTGGACAGTACCAACAAGAGGAGGGTCGAGCAGTATCATGAGTCAGTGAGTGAAGTGGATCTGGAGGAACAACTCTGGTCACGGGACGAGCAGCTAGCAAATGGGAGACAGGTGGTCTGTACAGAAACGGAGGATGAGACGGATGATCAGAGGATGGAAGAGGAATTGGATGACGAAACGGTTGGTGAAGAGACAGAGGACGAGGCAGATGATGGTAGTGATGATGATCGTGAGAATGACGAGCGGAACGAGGAAGAGGACGATGAGATGGACGAGGAGGAGTCGGGTGGGAAGGAGCGAGATGAGGCGGATGAATGTGTTGATCGTAAGAAGTCGGCTGTGTATCTACACTTGTTATCTCGTCCTGACTGTCTTGGTGTGTATGATGACTCTCATTTTTCTGTACTGTGTCGTACGCGTTATGTCCAACAGTTGAAAGTCCTTGAGGCAGTTTGTAGACGTATTCATAAGCCTGTTTTGTGTTTTGAAAGAGCACGTTGTTGCACTGAAGTTGTATTCGTAGGTTGACACTTCGTTCAGTGCCTTCTCGCCTTTTGTTACCCATTTTGCGTTTCCTCTAGTGGTTTTATTGCACTTGTATTTGATGTTATTTCTAACACCTTTCTACTTTACAGTACTTAACTTCAAAAAAGTTTCTTGGGTTGTAACCTTTAGTTCCGTATTTTTTCCCACTGATGATAGGAACAAGAAAATCGATTCTGGGTTTCAATAATATTTTTGTTATAAAATTCACAGTATTACATGTCGAACAAGTAACGTAGTTGCGTGATGTCTGCGGCCTTCATCCTATTCATAGCTATATTAATACTATATTGCACATATTATATAAACCGATACTAGTTCAAAACTACTTCAAAGTAGTATTAGATAAACCTTGTTATAGTTCACACATATTGTTAGATTGGCAGCATGAAACAAGGTGGAGGACACTGTGTTCGGAAACAGTGACCGTACTACAACCTTCCGCGGTTGGAAGAGCCCGGTCAAGAAGATTTAAGAAAAGCACTTCAGGTTAAAGTAGCAACATGACTACCAGGACGACATCCAGGAGCGATCAAAGAATACACGACGGACGTAAGGAGAAGTCTAAAACTCCCCTAGCATAATGAGGGTCAGCCTCGGAACCGGGTTCAACACCCATATGGTTCAAATGGTCCGCAGGGACCGGGGCTCTGCCAACCGCGGAAGGTTGTAGTAAGGTCACTGTTTCCGAATACAGTGTCCTCCACCTTGTTTCATGCTGTCAATCTAACAATATAATATACATGTAGCCTCCCATCACCTAGTGTGTGTGTGTGTGTGTGCGCGTGTGTGTGTGTGTGTGCGTGTGCTATCCCAGCACAAGTTGCTATGGCTTCTGCTGTAGCATCGCTATCATCGCCTCTGGCGATGGGCATCAAATGGTCAAATGGTGTGTGTGTGTGTGTGTGTGTGTGTGTGTGTGTGCACGCATGCCAGCATCCATACTTACTTGCCGCCGTAAGTGTCGTCGTATAAGGAAATACAAAATGAATATAAGGATGCAGCTTGTGATCTCCCAGAACTTGCCAGCGAGTAGCATCCAGAACAGCCGGGCGTCGCCGTCACGAACCCAGAAGGAAGCATTTCGCTGGAATACTGGCCACTCTGGCTCCTCGCTGATCCAACACCAGCCGCTGGTGGTCACCGGCAGCGAGTAGCCAAGTGCGCCGCTTAACAATGCGCCGACGGTCACTGCTGTCGGGATTCCGAGGCACACGGCCGCATACACCGGCACGAGGCGCTTCCCTAGCTCGATGTTGTCTCGTACAATGGTGATGTGAAGGTAGACAGCCAGCGCAACCGTCCAGCAGAATGTAGCCATCGACGACCAGGTGGTCACTATGCTCTGGAATCGGCAGCTAAAAGGATTGTCGAGCATGAAATGAGGACCATAATATAGAGCTGCCATTGCCGAAGCACCATAGCCAACTGCACTTGCATAATCAGCGAACGACAGGCATGCTAAAATAAATCGAGACGTGGTTCGTATCCGCGGCCATAGGGCGTACGAAACTATTATTGTGGCACTGCCAAACAGCGACAAGATTGATGACGTAACGACTACGGCATTAACACTATCCTTGACATCAAGCACCATCGCTGAAGCCGGCAAAGTCTGCTTCCATGCGCGGAAGCTCTCGCTCTTCTGCTCGGAGCGTCCCGGCAGTATGCCAATACTGGAATCTCCCACTCAGCTACGATTCAAAGCTGTTCCCGTCTTCGCACTGCAATTCCAGACGTTTGCCCGTGACTCACAACCAATCCGAAACAGGATACTAGTAATAATTAATCTGGTCGCTACACTCTGTCTCTAGCAGCTAGAAACACTTGGTCAAGGAGCCCACGATTTACAAGCAACAGCAACAACTGTGGGAGATATGCACACGAAATCGTACAAGTAGACGTACTTCGAAGCACAACATACGGCGTTCGTGTCATTTCTTTCAAACAGACGGGAAAGTACTTTGTCCCCTTCGAGTAGTTTCAGCAGGACAGACGTCGTGACGACAGTTTTGACGTTACAGAGAGGTGACTTGAGGTTGCTCTTTGACGCGTAGATCGACGGGCGCGGGTTTCCGAGCAGTCTACTACTTGTCTTTGTACTTTCTTCATTCATTCAGCGTGACAGGATCATCCACCGGATTGGACTACTGTAGCTCCAAGATCGTGACAGCACAGTCGTCATCCGCCTAACTAGAGCTCATGCAATCTGAGGCTTCTGAGCTGAGCAAACAGAACACGAAGCTGCTCCGAAATTCAAAAAATTCAAAATCGGCGAAATAATTATAATCCCTGTATGTACACCATATGTACACGGAAAGAAAGTTGGCCATTGGGGATATCGCGCGTACCGTACACCGGCACATATTGTACAGTAATCAGTATGTACACAACAATGAACTGTACTACTTTTTTTCTCTTTTACGTTTACTGTCTTTATACCAGGCGTTGGCCATCCCCTGTACATACAGCAGTACAGTGTATACATGTAGGTGCCATCATTTTTCTTTGTTTCAATAAAATTGTGTTGTTTTTGAAAAAAAAAAAAAAAAACAACACAACAATGAACAACTACTACACTGTAGTAGTAACGCCGTACTAACGGTACTTCAAGAGCAAAATGTGAATAAAACACTATTGTTTTTATTTTGTATTTCGGTATTTAAAACCTACAATAGGGTTGTGGACGCTTGATACGTACATGCACAGTCCTTCCTTCATTCAATCTTCATCAAGGGAGTAGTTTCAACTGTGTACATGTAAATAAGATGGGTTACGTAATTATTAGGGGCTGTCGGTGTCGGACCATCCATGCTGACGGCTCCTTTAAAAAATATGGGGCATCGCCACCATAATGATAAGGGTGTTAAACCGTACAAACGTTGAACCCTCCTACAAACCCGTACACTATGTGTATGTAAAGTCAATTACCGGTATGACAGCCATGTGCGCGATACTAGTACCTGGTAAATGCCAAAATGGAGGTTTCGCCCTGATCGCTGTGCCTCTTTCCCCTGTCGTACGATTTGTACTGTCATGACCAGGGAGTCGTAAGACTCGCACCATTTTACGACTCCGTAATACACTCGGATGTCTCTTATCCGGGTACCTTGGGACCGGGCGATGCCCGTATCTCAGGATAACTCATCTACCATGTATCATGTCTACTCAATATGTCTATTTTGAAGAAGTTTATTTGGCACGTATTGCACATGTTCAGGTTACAGAAAGAACCCCGATGATTGATGAAAATGTGTGGATTTCACAGGTTGGCAGTGACAAAAAAGCACTTGTGCATACGAAAAAAAGTTCAAACACCCCAAATTCCAAGCATTTTTGCCATAGGAACTCAAGCTGAAGGTGCCCGGTAGAGAGACGTGCCCGTATCTGAGGCGTCCGGATAAGAAACGTTTGAGTGTACTATAATATAATATTTATAAAAAGTAAAAAAGGACCAAGGAACTACAACTTACAACAAGAGTATGGTTTATGTACTGTTGGTTACACTATAATGTCCACTAACACCACCACTAACACCACCAGTTACTAAACAGTCAGCTCATGCGATAACGGTGGTGTTAGTGGACATTATTATAGTGTAACTTGTACATGTAGTTCCTTGGTTGATAAATATGGTGGTAAAGACACACCTGGCAATATGGCGGTAAACCCAAACCAAAAAAACTTGATACAACTGAGCTGTGCAGCAGGAGACCTGTTAGAATCCTGCGTATACATACTACATCAAACAATGATGTAATCCCCAGGAATTTGTGACAGGAACCCATTGAAGCTGTACACTCTTGGTCTTATGTGCTACGTAAGATACTTCAAGAGTTTGGATTTCTCTGGCCAGAACTATAGTGCCACCAAGAGGTGGTACTACATGTATGCTCGCTGATCTTAAGGATCCTTCGGGGCAGCTCCCCGTATCCGAACACTTAGGCTGTGATCGTTTGGTCGGATCCGGATCCAGATCCAAATCTCAGATCCGTCGGATTCTTCAGAATCAACCAATCACTTTTTTTGACCTTGGCTGTTGCAATGTTGACGAAGTAAAAAATGGCGCTGACAGGTCACCCAAAAGGGCGAAAGTCGTACTGATTGCGCGCGTGCGCGACGTCCGTAAAGTCAACAAGACTCGACTAGTCGTATGACAATGAGTACAAAAATGATTTTGACCCGCCATATATACGCACAAAGGTCACATTTGGATCCGATGGATCCAGTCAACCCTGCTCCCGGGGCAGGGTTGCTCGGATCCGAATCCGGATTCGACCAATCAATCACTGCAGATCCAGTAGATCTGAATCTGGATCCGGATTCGACCGAACGATCACAGCCCTAGACAGTGTTGTGAATGTACTGACTGGCATATTCTGACATTGTAAATCGGTCTCATAAGTCAAATCGTAGGCACTAGTGTTGAAACGAATAATCGAATAATCGAATAATTTAGAATATTCGTGGGGTGAACGAATAATCGAATAGTCGTAGGAATTATCAAAAATCGAAAAAAAAAAAAAAAAAAAAAAAAAAAAAAGGTCTTTGCTCAGTGCTGACCCTGCTGATATTTGCACGGCGTAGATCTGCTCGTAGTATTTCTTCTCAATCTCCTCTCCTCCAAGTTTTAATCTCCTATCGGTATCTAGTAATACTTCTGTTCTTTCCATACGAGGGAAACATGGATGCAGTGAATGTGATTTTCGGTCTTTGACCACTTTCGACCAAGACCCTATGTAGAGCTGGATCAGGCGTTGCACACTCTGCAGTCTGGGGGGGGGGGGGGGGGGGGGGGGGGGCGGGGGGGTTATGTACTCTTGGCGGTACGAGTATAGGTTAACCGGTTTTGCACCTCCACATAACAAAATCCGATATTAATCAGCAAAAAATTAAAAAAAACTACTTAAAAAGTGCTGAAAAAGTGTTGAAAAATGCCATCATGCGTATGATAGAATATAGATTATTCGTTCGATGGAGGGCGAAATTATTCGATAGATTATTCGTTCGAAGAATCCGTGTTCGGTTTAAACACTAGTAGGCACCCACAAAGGAGTGCCTACAAAGTTAGTTGTCTAAAATCGTCACTCTGTTTGAAAGGTTCAATGCGTACTCGTAGTCATAAGTGCACGAGACCTAAGTGGTAAATCATTCAGCAAACCAGACACTCACAAAGACCCAGAGGACTGCAAAACCTTTCCTCTCTCAGAGTCAGTGGAGAAAGCATAGTGACATTGGTGTAACCGTGTTGCAAACAAATGTTTAAAAAACCTGACAAACACATTAAAAGCCACGACTCAGTACTGAAAATACCCTTGAATACAAAAAGTAACAACTGCGCTCGCCCCCTAATACTATGTACAGAGATAGCATGTTTGTATGCTTGGACACAATTGGCAGAATTGTTTCATCAAGCTTGGCTAAACAGCTGATGGTAGCACTCCAAGTGGTACCACATCGACCCCCAAATCTCGGAACTTCAAGAGCAGATTGAAATCCCCGAATGAAGAAAGAAGGATAAAGGTATGTGTATCACCCACAGTGGGGGGGGGGGGGGGGGGGGGGGGGGTTGTATCTAGCACTTGTACATGGAGGACTTCTATAGTATGCAGTAAATGTTCATGACTTTGAATCCTCAACATCTAATTTCTGGAAATGGAAAATTATGTCTTAGCTCGCTTGTCGTCTTCTTCGTTTGGAGCACCATCGGAGTGTTTCCGTTTACGGCGACTTTGTAGGATGTGGCCATGCAAGGAGCTCCACACCTGCATCTCCCTCGCTGCATGCTGGCCAGCTGAGAATACACGTCGCTCTGACACATCGAGTCGACGGATGAACGTACTGGTATCCGCCACATACGAGTGCTGAGCTTTGTCGATCACACCGAGCACTCTGTTCAAATAGCTCTGCACACCGCGCACACAGGGTGAATGAGAGAGAGAGAGAGAGAGTGAGTGAGGGAGAGAGAGAGAGAGACGCACACACATATGCATGTGGAGGGAGAGAGGCAAAGATACACAAATACACACTTGCGCCAGCACAACAATCTCAATCTAAATAAGAACAATGTACACTCGAACGTCTCATATCCCGGCACCTTGGAACCGGGCACTGCCCGTGTCTCAGACTTGCCCGTATCTCAGGATAACTCATCTACGATGTATCATATCATTTGAAGAGGTTTAATTGGCACATATTGCACATGTTCAGGATACAAAAAGAATCCATTGATAAAAATGTGTGGATTACATAGGTTGGCAGTGACAAATAAGCACTTGTGCATACAAAAAAAAAGTTCAACCCCCCAAATTCGAAGCATTTTTGCCATCGGAACTCAAGCTGAAAGTGCCCGTATGTGAGGCGGCCGGATAAGAGACGTTTGGGTGTACAAGAAGAAGAGGATGAGTAATTATTCGTTGTAACTCCGAGCAATGTACTTATATGTCTTGGCACTGAAAACCAGTCCCCGGCCAGAGCAAGAGTCTAACATCGAACACCTTCTCCGTATTGTCGCTCAACAATTTCTCATGCTCAATATTAATTTTAGAAAATTGTGAACGGTAGGTACCATTCGGCTGTTCAATAATTTCACAACGAACGAGTTATTTGGTGTTTCTGGTGTGTATAATGGCTACCGAGGGTAACAACATGTCGGCTGAGAGTGCATGGAGAAGAGGAGAGATTGTTGCATTATCAATTTTAGTGGTTTTAGATACGCAGTAGGACTTTGAACGTACATGTATAGCCTAAAATGCTGAGACGCTCCCTTCCTCCTTTATTCCTAATCCTCGCGCACTTCCACCGAAACTGGGTGACTGTGCCCTGCTAGATGGGGATTTGTATGCAAAGTGTCATTAAAAGCGCCGTTTCGTTCTTATAAAAGCACGGAAGACCGCAATTGGTCCATATGTTGTGGTCTTTCGGACGCTGAGTCGACTGGTTTTGGTCCGAAAAGGCAGCGATCGGCCCGTATTCCCAATCGAACTCGGGTAAGTAAGCGGTCATGTGCTTATGCGTACACCAGTCACCTGGTAGTGTCAGCCCAAATTTGCTCGAGACTTTTCGATATTATGCCGCATAATTTTGCTGCGCTTCTTTCGATATTATGCTTGGCATTTCCGGGAGGAGACGTTATTTTGCTCTGATTATGCTCAATGACAGCTTCAAAAACGCCAAATTTGGACCAAATTTTGGAGAAAATTTCAGAAAAACATCGAAATTTGCTCGGTTTTGATGAGTTCACATTTTAAAGTGTGAAGATTGACCTCACAATGCTCATTACCAAGCTGCCGTGCAAAGGAATTTAGTGTTGAGCATGGACCTAGTACAATACACGCATGTACCTCTGGCGCTGGACGTGAAACTTCGAGTATCTGCGAAATCACGGTGAAAATCTCCAAAAAATTCGAAATTATGCTCCAAATATGCCGGGCAATTCTTTTTCTAAAATGTTTCGATATTATGCCAAAAGAATTGCCGGAAAATTTGGGCTGACACTATCACCTGGTCACCATGCCTAGCGCCTCCAGGCTACAACTTTTACACAATTATGGCGTTCCTGTCACTCCAGTTGAACCTTTGAACTTTTCTGTTTGAGTTGAACCTTGGTCTGAAAGTTGTAGCCTGAAGACACGGTGATCAGGCGACTGGTGTACGCATGAGCACGTGACCGCTTACTTACCTGTGTTTGATTGGGAATACGGGCTGAATGCTGCATCGCTGCCTTTTCGGACCAAAACCAGTCGACTCAGTGTCCGAAAGACTACAACATATGGACCAATTGCGGTCTTCCGTGCTTTTATAAGGGGCCGTCCGGGGTTACCGATTGTTTTTACAAAACGAAAAGTTTTAGTATTTTTCAGCACCCACCCACCCACCCACCTTTTCTGCAGGTAAAACGAATTCCAATAAAATATTGATGTCAATTTTCGACACCGAGAAGTAACTGGGCATTCCCCATCAGCATTCAATAATTATTTTCAAAACGAAACTCCATCAAACCCACCCACCCACAAACGAAAACATTTCGTTTTTAAAATATTATTGGTAACCTTGGACCCTAAGAACGAAACGGCGCTTTTAGTGACAATTTGCATACAAATCCCCTTCTACGGTAGTAGGGCGCAGTCACCCAATTTCGTGGAAGTGCGCGAGTTTGATTGGGCATAAAGGAGGAAGGGAGCGCCTCAACTTCCTCGGACCAAGACCATTCGACTCAGCACCCCGAAGACTCTTTAAAGCCATGGTCTTATACCGTAGAATCCCGCAGATAAGCCCATGGGCTTATCTGTTTCACAAGGACATTTCGGTGGGCTTATACGCGGGCATAGGCTTATACGCCGACACCAAGTTGTGCTATTGAAAAGTATCAAGGAAGTGAGAAGTACATTGCTGAAAACCACTGTGCAAACAAAAACAACCGATGATTGTGCTGAAATGTAGGAAAAAAACTATAATGTGCATGACTACGTACATGGCATGGCCAAGAGTCCATAATTTATGGACTCTCGGTATGACCTAGGCTCATGGGCTTGTACTATGAAGCTTTGTGATGTTCGAACAAACCCTGGACTTATGCGCGGGCATGGGCTTATACGCGGGATTCTACGGTATTCGAAACACCGCTGCTTTCCTAGCTATTTTAGATGTAAAATGACTCACACACTACGCCATGCCATAAAAGTCAAAGTCCACACAGAAATTTCAATCTAAATCCATTTGTTCACCCTTCCTGCTGGGCTGTAAGTTTGTTAGTATAGTATTTTTCCTTCATTTTTACAAAACATACTTCAAATGTCATTTCATTTATGAAGCCCTTGGCTTTATAACTGAGACTGGTTTTGTAATCAAATATACCTCCATGGCATGGGTTTAAAGGTGCGGACATACGGTAGGAAGTTTCACTTGTGCCAGGTCATCACCATGCCCGATGATATCAAGCTGACCGAAGCGGCACCAAGGGTGAGATGGAAAAGATGACAACTATACGCTCAGGTTGCACGCGTTTCAGGAGCTTGATGAGAAAGTAGGATTTACCCAGGTTGCTCTGTCCCAGAAACGATACGTTTTGACCCCAGGATTTCAGGGCAGGAATGATTTCCGTGAACCAATCCTTAGACTCGAACTGAAGATCAGGAATGAGTGTGTGTGTGTGTGTGTGTGTGTGTGTGTGTGTGTGTGTGTGTGTGTGTGTGTGTCTCTCTCTCTCTCTCTCCAGTAGAAGTCCTCTGAACTTTGCCGGAATATGTCTTGGTCAACATCAGAACTCTATGTTGAAAAGTGGTATATATTTTCATGTAAGAATGACGAGTTGACCGTGCGATTTGCTGAGCGATCCAGACACAGCTTACGACTTACGGCCAGTGTTGCTACATCCGAATCGGGTTGATTTAACTGCAATGGAGGTTGCTGAGTACATATGTAGGATCTCCTCAATGGTGTTGGTCAGCGGAGAGAACCGTCAACGCTTACCGAAGATCGTCGTGGACGGAGTGGATGACTACGGGTCACCATCAAGCCGGGATACTGGCAGGCTGCTGAGATGTTGGGATGATGGGCGCAGGTCCATGTTCAATCTATCGCAGGTTGAAGGCGCCGTCGATGACGCTGAGGAAACATTCCGGGACGCCGAAGAAATCGAGGACATTGAACTCATCCAGTTGGTCAAGGACCTGAACACTAGGAAGATCTTTCGACAAGATGCAAGGATGAACAAGTTTACGACCAAAGCTGTCCAGAAAGTTGTTAGTGATCTCGACACGGGTCACACGTATTGTAGTACATTCGAACCCACATGTACATAATACATATTTTAAATAACACCCCATTTTTGGGGCAGGGTGCCCCTGTCACCTAACCCGCTCGTTGCCTGCTACTTGGTAAGCCTTGCACGCAGTTCGCAACAGAGGCAAAACCTCATTAGCTGCATCCACGTTACCCTCACTCCCGAGTAGGGAGCACCCAGTTGACTACCACCTACCTTCCAAATACACTTTATGGGAAAAAACCAAAATGTTGCGGGTAGTTTGGAATTTGACTAGTCGTGATACCTCCCCTCCTCACGCTGGCCACGGGGAAGGTGACACTCCAGAGCTTTTGGAGGATCCCGACATAGTGCCACTGACACCAGTGAGGAAAGTTGGAGGAAAATCCAAGGTGCAGGATCGGTCCGACAGCCCCAACGAAAATCCAGCCACTCCAGCCCCCAAGCGCTAGACAACTGACAACCTACCTACACCTTCGGCCCCGTCTCCCACTTCCGGGGGAATGAATATGGACATGATAAGCCTGATAAATGGCCTGAGGTCGGACCTGCGCGCCGACCTATAAGTTGTAAGTAATGTTGTGGGCCTTGTGGCAGACGGACTGGCGCCAGCACACGAAAATCTACAAAAGATGACAAATTTGCTGCGAAAACAGGCCCTTGACATAGACCTACTCACGAAGCGAGTGGACAGCCTGGAACTCGAGAACACTGGACTACGGAAAGAGGTCAGTGAGTGACGCCAGGATGGTGGAAAATCAGCCATTCTCAACAGGATGTCCCGTTTGAAGGAACATTTGCGCGACCAGCCTCGGGGCCAAACTGTACCTCGTCTGAACCGAGAGCCACATTGGCGGACCGTGAAGGGGAGCACTCAAGATCTGGTTGAGTACCTCCTCAACCAGAAGGGAAGAGAGAACAACACATTACTACACGGTGTGTCGGAATGTCAGTGACAGGACCTCCCCTCACTCACACGGGCCCTTGTCCCGTCAACCACTCCAATCCTAGAGGTGCTGCGTATTGGCAAACCGAGAGAGGGCACAAATGTACGCCCAGACCAATCCTAATCAAAACACAGAGGTCTGGAAAAGCCTCTCTGCTTAGGAATAAAATGACACTCCGCCACAATGGTCGATCTGTTTACGTTAGCCACGACCTAACTCCCTCTCAACAGGCACGAAGGAGGCAGGTACTCCCCACGTTCAAACAATTACGAGGGCTTGGAACTGCTTGTACCCTTCCTTACGACAAGATATTGGTACAAGGAAATCACTGGATGACGCCTGAACTGGCGAGGCTGCTTCAGGACAAGCCTGCACAATGACGAGTCCCCGCACGACAGAATACTATTGCTACCGATACATGCAGCACTCCCCAGAGCACCACTACCTCTATGCGACAGATAAGTATCACTCATTCAAATACATGTAAAAGTATCACTCATTCAAATGCATGTAATAATTATATTACTACTCTCTAGTCATACTATAGCACATGTCAATATTTTGAACAAACTTAGGGACAGCTTCCCTTTTTATTGATCTTCGCATCCTTTGAGCCACACAAGTTGTGTGGAATTTTACTTTGCGTCCTTGAATCGTGGTTTGACCGTATTGTCCAATGGTCTTACCAGTATCGTCATCGACATGCATGAACATCCGCCAACGTCCTTCACAGCTGAGACTTTCAGCTCGTGCTTAGGCCACGCCGTTTTTTTTCTATGTTTCGCGTCACCTTAGTTGATGAAATCAATGAGGGAGGGCGAAAAAATAAAAAAGCCATCCAAAAAAAAACAGTGTGCGTGCATTGCATTTGTGTACAGTGAAGCGACGCGGCACTGTTCATGTACATGTACATTAACATGTACATGAATACATGGGTGTATCCATCTGCCATGCTTGTGGTCCAAACACAGGCGGCATGATGATTGTGTGACTTGCGGCCCAGCTTATTGCACATACATGTACATGTGTGTGAGCTGAGTTACATTTTCCGGTTTTCTGGGTTTGCATTAAATTTGAATTGCATTTTCAAAAAAAAAAATTTGTTCCGTTTTTTCATTTTTTTAACTCCGGCTGTGAAATACATGCGCGCGGGGGACGCGAACCATAGATAAAAAACGGTGTGGCCTTATCTTGGTTGCGCTCACCTTCCCCTCCTTATGTTATCTCTATAACCAAGAGTACATAACCAAGAGTGTGCAACTCCTATCTTGAGCTGCGATGGGTTCACCCACGGCGGAATTTTTTTATTGCCTCATTCTTTGGCAGAAGCATGACGAAGTGGGTATGGTTTCCCGCGTTTGTTTTGTAGATACGGTGGGAGTTCGTCAGGTTCAAGACACATCGATCTATCGTCCGTTGTTCTGCTTCGACTACCCCCCCCCCCCCTCCCCTACTATTTTGACCTGGCTAGAACCCTGCATATGTAGTTCACTGCATTCAGTATCAGCTCCTACCTCAAAGAGGGATCTAGAGACGTCGGCACGTTCTGGGTGCTGAAATGACAGGATTTTGCACCCCACAGCATAGAAGTATGGTCCCAGCTTATGCAGATCCACGACGTTGGCATCGGCTGCAAGAATTTCCCGGTACGAATCCTTGTAGTACTTCGGTAAATCTACCGACACAATGGGCGTTCTTTGGTTCTTCAGTGCATTTGCCAGCCAAATAGGGAAATCCAGCTTGGATCCACGCACAATGTGCTCACTCTCAGATGTTGCGTCCAAGTAGCCAAGTCGAATCAGAGGTAGGTCCAGTACGCACGGCACCTTTTCTTGCGATGATAAGATATCGTCAATGCTAAAATAATCGCCTCCCCTGAGAAGATCCATTGGCAGTTTTGTTTACGATAGACTTCAGAGCTCAATTTCAAAATACATACATGGACTGGTATCTGACGATGGCCGTCAGGTCGGGTAGGGAAATAAGTAGGCCATCCACGTATACCAAGGCTTTGGTCCGCAATGGCTCCAGGTAACGACGTGCTTTGCTGTAGTGTAGTCGTCGAATCACACAATTTATTAGTTAGCTCACACACACAGTCACATACCGGTAACCACTGATAACTCGAAGCTCCCAAAGATACACATTCCAGGTGGTACAGGTGTCGATTGGGGAAGTCATCCTCTTCGTTTTGAATCTGCAAAAATGTAGCGGCAAAGTCAAATAAAATTAATGATTATTATTCTCCACTATGTCATACTGACGTCACGATGACAATATCGATTGCGCGGAGGAAAAGGCTAGGCTGTACGATTCAATCTCCCAATTTCAAATCAAAAGTTTGGTGGCTGCAAACATGTGAATGGGTTACTGGAGCCCTTGCCACTCTCAGTCTCAGTACTACTGTACTGTTGAGTGTTGTTGTTCTAGTTGTTACCAGTGGCGCTTCTCGTCCCCTATCGTAGCATTCTGACTTCAGCCCGTCCAGAACCGCCTTCGGGTCTCATTCGAGCCGGAATAATAGACATACGGCTGTTACGGGTATAAATGCAGAGAGATTGCAGTCTTACTTTCTCCCAATAGAGAACAGCTTTTGTGTTCTTTATTTGCCTATGACTAGTATGAGCATTACTCCTGCTGCTCTGCCCGAACACGTAGCTCTGCAGGCTTCACAGAGGGCTGTCTATTTTACTAGCAGTTTGCAAGACTCAAGAGCTGAGCTACGAAGCACCGTCTAAACAGCCTTTGTCAACATGACTGGTACGGAGTACAAGGTGGCTAGGTACAAGACAGATGAATTTTGGAAGCGTCTGGAGTCGGAAGACCTGGAGGAGCGTCTTGCTACCGTGTGCGATGCCAAAAATGCCGTCATCGGCCTGATATGTGCCAAATGCTATTTTGTGGATCGGGGCATTTACTCGCTCATGTCGCGCAACATCCAGGAGTATTCGCCAGGAGAAGATGCAGTTACAGCCGACCTGCGTGTTCAATCCACGTTGGTGATGGGACTAGTGTGCCATTCGATTGAGCATGCACAGCGTGCAGTTCGCACGGTCAGTATTGACCTGCTCACCAAGCAGTTGTGTTTAGAAGGGCCGGTTGTGGCAGCCACGTTGTCTATGCTACACGGCATGTGCATATGCTCGGAAGGCCGCACAGCAGTCATCCAGCACGCAGCGAACAGCCTGTTTGGTTTCCTGCAGCCGGTGCTACCCATGGACGACGCGGCGTGTCGTCGGACGGAGCTTGCGGCGCGGATATTCGGCATCTTGTCTATAGATCCAGAGTTTTGCATGCGAATGCTGCAAAATGATGTGCTGAAGCACCTGGTTCGGATTCTGGATACCAAGCCAGCCACATTCCTTACCTATACCAGTCTACAGTGTGCGGCTAGCACTCTGGCTGGTGTTGTGCCTGCCGGTGCACGGCTTGAAGATTTCAAGGTTCTTGCAGAATTCCATGCGGAAGCGTTGTTCTCCACAGAAAGTCTAAGCTGCTACTTGTCTGATGTTCATCACATCCCCTTCCAAGTGTGCGCTGCCCAGATCATGTGCTATGTTGTGATGACAACTGCAGCAGGGATCCAGCCAGGTGCACCGTCTCCTCACCGGGACTTCATTCGTCAGCGGCTTCTTCCTCTCCTGAGTAGAATATCCCTCGCTGAACAGAGTCCCGTCGTCACCCAGCTGGAGTGCCACAGTCTGCACTTGATCTGTTTACTGATCCGTTGCTTTCCTGTGGATGTTGGCGAGGTCGTGTACCAAACTGAAGCGTTAGCACAGAACGTGCTCAAGCGCATTCACGATGCCCAGTCGGGTAGAGCCCGCGGCGCTTGCGGTGTGGCATGGACGTTTGTGGCCAACGCACTGCGCTGCCTGGCCGAGATGTGTGCATGCTCGGAGGAGAATTGCTTGCGTGTCAGCAAGATGCCCGGTATACAGGAATGTGTGCGCATTTCCCTGGATAAGCGCTGTGTTAGCATTCAGGCGAAGGAATCATCTATTCTGCTCATGCTTGCTTTCTCCAGAGTAGTTGAAGTCTGCCGTTCTCGTCTCGTGGAGATGAAGGTGTGGGAACCAGTTGCTGAAGTTCTTAAAAATGCAAGTGATTACATGAACAAGGCACCACATATCCTTGTTGGTTGCTGCAGGCTTCTTGCTAATATCCTGTTACCGTTCTCTGGCATGCAGGGTCTGGTTGCTAAAGCAGGTGCTCTCTATGATATCAAAGCCATCATGAGCAATCTGGTTAACCAGCCAGACCTTTGTGGCTTACACCGGAACGAGATTCTGTGCGAGGTGCTGCTCGCGTTTCGCAACGCCATATTTCAGATGGTATCCGAAGATCTTCGCTCTGGTTTGACCCCCCTGATCATGGCAGGCTTTGCCTGGGATCTGTTCGTCTTTGTTGATCCAGAGCGCAGCTTTTCAGAAGATGTATGTTTGGCAGCTATGAAGTTACTGGCACAAGTGGATATGGTGGCGCCAATCGAACTTGAACCTGCCAAAAATGGCCTGGACAACATGTACCTTCATCTGAGGAAAGGACTCGACAAGGGGCCGTGGAATTCCGTGATCTGGACTTTGTACGCCTTGAACCAGATCGTGAAGAGTAGAGGTGTGCAGCAGGATGGCCTGCTTGGCTCCAACACGGAAATGCTGCTGCGAGGGATTCTGGATTGCCTGAAGCATCCACGGCACGAAGTTCAGGTAAGCTCCCGTATGCTGGTACTCGCTGCTGGACTGTACATGTAGTGAAGCTACTAGTTCTGTTAACCTGTTTTTGTGTCTTCCAATCTGGCCATTATACAGCGGGTAACTTTGGTGCAATTTTGCGCACCATGCCTATGTGGTAAATATGTTTGGTCAAACTGTTGCTTTGTAAACTGCATGTTGTAGTGGTACAGTTGAACATCGATTATCCGACCACCTCTGGGCAGACAACTGTCAGGCGGTGTTCAGATAAGGCAAATGTTCTGGATAAGAAAAAAACTGTCACTCACACACTTTCAGTGGTTATTACTAGCCGCACGACCTTTTTACTTTTTACTTTTCAAAATTTTCGTATTTTTTTGAATGGCTCGCTACATGCACAGTGTGTACTCTACGGCACGTGCGCCCAAAAAAAACTGTTACGGATAATCGAATGGTCGGATAGTCGATGTGCGGATAATCGATGTTCAACTGTAGTAGTATTCGTTTATCTTCCATTAGAAGCCTCAACAGTGATAAACACAACTCTTCAGAGGGCCGATAACACAGTAGAGGGGTGGGTTGAGAAAAAAAAGAAAAAAATTCGGGCTGAAACGATTATACCGAATAATTGAGTACAGTCAGACCTCGCTTAACCGCACACATCTGTTTTCCACAAAAACATCCGGATAGGCGAGGTAACCGGATAACTGAACACACATACTGTACATGCATGTGGCATGTCAAAAGCAGTGACATCATACATACATGTAGACAGGTCCTATGCAGTACAACTAGCGTGCCCAGTATGTAAAACAAGCGAGAAAAATAAAAAGTGCATGCAACTGAGTGCCGTCCACCCAGCAGGTCAAGGACCTCAAATTTTGCTTGTACAACTCCTTGATACTAGCTTCTGCAAGCTCTAGCCAGCCACATGCAACCGGATACGACGAAGCATTTTGTACACATTTTAACCAGTTTGTACACAAAATCATGCACCGGTATGCGGATCGCGAGGTCCGGTTATGTTGTATGCATAACATATGCTACACATCGGTAACCAGCGATTTTCTTCCGGATGGCGAGGGATCCGGATAGACGAGGACCGGATAAACGAGGTCTGACTGTACTCTTCTAAGCACTCGCAGACTCCATTGCAGCCGCTCACACATTACAGGGTACCTCACTTCAAACTCTCCAACTACGGTCATGCCCGAAAATTTGGTGCATTCCATTTGTATCTAATATTATTAATTTTTTTGGAAGTGAAGTGAACTTACGCAGCGAAGAGACCGTAGTTGGAGAGTTTGAAGTGAGGTACCCTGTAATCGAGTACTCGTTTGATAACTCTAACGATCGAGCAATCGTTTAGATTACCGATTACGATTATTTTGCGTTTTTTTTATTTGTGTCCAGAAAGTACTGTAAACCCTCGTTTTGTGAAGTTTGAATCAGTTTCCGCTGGGAGTATGCAGTTGCCAGGGGTATGGTTCATGTTCTAAGGTTAAATTGACTTCAAAACTGCCATGTTTCGGAGCTACCCTTTCACTAATGCAGATTTGTTGGTATTATGAATGCATAGTATTTTGAAGGCATAGTTTGTGGAAACAGAGTAATGTTTGTACAGAATTATGACTCTATTTGCTGACGATTATAATCGATTACTTGATCGTTAAGCTAAAGAGTAATCGATACGTGAAAATCCACGATCGTTTCAGCCCTAAAAAAAAGTCAAGATACATGATTGTATGTATTAAAGGGACTACTGTAAGTCAGCAAATATTCGGCGCATCGCTATTTTCGGCCAGGTCACATTTGGCCGAAATTTTGTTTTGCAAGGTTCAGTATGACAGTGTATATCGGAAGCAGCAGTACAGGCCGAACATTTAATACGGCTGAAATGTGTTTTAGCCCTTGGAGGCCGAAATTTGAATGGGCCGAAAATTTGTCGACTTACAGTAATGGGATGAAGGCAAGAATTAAAGAGATATATAAACCGAATTAAACCAGGAGCGCAATAAACACAGTGTACCGGTACTTGTTATTCTCCGGCATGCATGTACAATATACATCTACTACCTGTATGTGAGGTAAAGTTGTGTGTAGTATGACTGCTTGTAGTGGCCTCGCAATGATTTGAAGGTGACCTAAGCTATTATGCCATGCCAACCCCGGGTATTATAATATTATTCCCGTAGCTATGCAGAAGACGTTACTTCAGTAACGTCTGGCGCTAGCCAGGGTCCACACAGCTTTAATTTGGTATTTGTTTGTTTGTGTGTTTGTTTGTTTGTTTGTTTGTGTCACGCCTGGCGCTATCCCGTATCTGTCCCGTATCTGTCCCGTATCTGTGACTACAAAGGCTCTACAGGATTGTACATAACAGCTGTCCACAATCTTTGCGGGCTCCTGTATCTGTCCCGTACCGTACCAATATTCGTCGTATTAAGTATACGACTCCCTGATGTAGAGGGAGATTTGGAATGAAATAGGGAGACGAGGAGGAAATTAAATTAGAATAGACGCCGAATAGGTGATAGGATGCGTCAGCATAAACAGCGTCAGCATAAACATACATGTACTTTGGAAGAGAGATCGCATCGTCTCCAAAATAAGCGTGAACGAGCGATTCAGCGCCGGTCACAGGAAACGTCGGAAGAGAGATCCCGTCGACTCCAGAACGCCCGTAATCGGCAGAGTCCGCCGGTCACAGGCAACGTCAGGACAGACATCTCGTTGAGTCCAGAACGCCCGTGATCGGCAGAGTCTAAGCCGGTCCCAGGAAACGTCAGGACAGACATCCTGTCGAGTCCAGAACGCCCGTGATCGGCAGAGTCAGCGCCGGTCCCAGTGAACGTCAGGACAGACATCCCGTCGATGCGCAGAAAAACGAAATCTGCAGCCTCTTTTGCCGTCGGACAGGATACGTATTATAGGAGACTGTAAAGTTATGTAATGTCCAAATTTCCACGTGAGCAGCAGGTCACTCGCGTTGATTTTTCGACGTGCGAGCCAAATAACGCGAGCTGAACTTTCGCGTCGCAGACATCCCGTCGACGCGCAGAAAAACTAAATCTGCAGACTCTTTTGCCGTCGGACAGGATACGTATTTAAAGAGACTGCTAAGTTATGTAATGTGCTCCACAGGCAACCATGCATTCGGCGGCGTCATTGGCTCAACAGGTCAATGTACATGTATTACTACAAAAAGGCCAGAAAATCCGATTACTGTATTAAAATCAACTAATTTTCGCTGGCGATTTAATTTCGCTGATTTCGCCGCTTGGTACCAACCGTCCAAAGTAAATCACAGGCCAAAGTTTGTCATATAGGAAACTAGCAGCACCCCCGCCAGCGTTGCCTGGCCGAATGTGGCATGCGGGTGAAGCAAGTTAGTACATGAACAGCACACGTGCTCAGCACGTGGTGGTGGCCAGACCGCTGAAGTCCTGGTGAGCTGAGGTTCTTCATCGTTGGAAGGAGAAGGAGGGACGTCTGTTACGCCTTCGGGAGGCTGGTCAGGGTTGTCCATCACCTGGTGGCGGATGAAGCGGCTCAAAAAATTCAAAAACTTACGAACAAAAGTGCGATGCGCTCTTCACTGCAGATCAGATGCAGAGTGCAGTCAGTGCAGATCTTTTGTATCCTTTTGTTGCAGATGTTTCTATTTGCAGAGAACGGTCGGTTCACGTGGTCCGCAGCGCTTGTGCGGCTGCTAGTGCTACCTATGGCCTAGGCTAGGTGGCTACATGATTCGCACGCTTCGCGTGCTCAGTGCTTCTGCGCGCGGCTGCTACTGCTACTCGTACTGATCGTGTCTGCTATAGTATAAGTATAAGCGCTACCACCGTAGAAATAAAAAATCCGAAGGAAATACGACAATTTTACTGCGTCTGTAGCTTGTGTTGTAGCGCACCCATGTTCTGAATTCCTGCTGGGTGGGTCAAGCCAGACTCTCTTCCCTGTTCCATCGCCTCTCCAAAAGTATATTCTGACATTGTTGAGATTTACAGATGAGAAATTGCACACCTGTCAAATCGTTTCTGATTCGAGCACCCGGGTCTACAGTGGTCTACGTACCTACACTGTCATGTTCGCACGCTTCGCGTGCTCAGCACGTGGTGCACCGGTGGTGGCTACACGATTCGAACGCTTCGCGTGCTCAACACTGCAGTGCTTCTGTGGCCGGCTGCTTCCGCTAGCTACACGATTCGCACGCTTCGCGTGCTCAGTGCTTCTGCGGCCGCTAGCGCATAGCTACACTGTTCGCACGCTTCGCGTGCTCAGGGCAGCGCTGCTCCGCAGCGCTTCAGCGTGACACAAAAACACACGTCACAGGTGCCTCTTCTTTATAAGGAGCGTGACACACACACACACACAGACACACGTCACAGGTGCCTCTCTTTTATAAGTAAAGATTGATGCATTATTGAGCAATGGATGCATGTGAGAGCAAAAATACCTATCGATTTCAAATTTGACGTGAAATTGCGCGTCACGTCGGAAATAACGTGCATCTTAACCTCTCTAATAGAGAGGTTTCTTATTTTCTCATCAGCCAAAATTTGTTGATTTACAGTATAAGGAGATAAAAAGAAAAGAAGGAGCAAACCAAAAGAAGATAATTATTAGAGAAATAACAATCCGCAATAAATTCTGCAAATACTTTTGCCTCAGTTCTTATAACATGTACGATGAGCTAGGCAAAAAAGCATAAAAGCATAGCGTAGGGCCCTGAGCTTCCAAGCTCTCTCGTTCCCGTAGCTATGCAGAAGACGTTACTTCAGTAACGTCTGGCGCTAGCCAGGGTCCACACAGCTTTAATTCCCGTAGCTATGCAGAAGACGTTACTTCAGTAACGTCTGGCGCTAGCCAGGGTCCACACAGCTTTAATTCCCGTAGCTATGCAGAAGACGTTACTTCAGTAACGTCTGGCGCTAGCCAGGGTCCACACAGCTTTAATTCCCGTAGCTATGCAGAAGACGTTACTTCAGTAACGTCTGGCGCTAGCCAGGGTCCACACAGCTTTAATTTGGTGTTTGTTTGTTTGTTTGTGTCACGCCTGGCGCTATCCCGTATCTGTCCCGTACTGTACCGTACCAGCAAAGACAGCTGGCCACAATATTTTTGTTTGTTTGTGCCATCGACATGTCTGGCGCTATCCCGTACCTGGCCCGTACCATCAATAGTACGGTACCATCAAGAGAATGAGTATATATGCGAAGTGTATCGGGGGAATGCGTTCAGTGCAGTAACATTTTGTGTGGATTTGTGTGCGAGGCCGAGATCCCACTAGCAGGCTGGCTGGGCCGCCTGTCGACCAGCCCGGGAATCGCATGTAGGCCGATAGCATAATAATTATAACGTGTATACAGTCATGAAGATGTATAGCAGGGAGTCATATTATGTAAACAACTTCCTGCTGTATGGGGAGATTTTCTGGAAAGAAATACGAAGTAGGGAGACGAGTAAATGCAATCAGAATGGATGTTAGTTGCCGTCAGTATAATAATAAGAAGAAGAAGAACGCCCGTGATCGGCAGAGTCAGCGCCGGTCCCAGGAAACGTCAGGACAGACATCCCGTCGACTCCAGAGCGCCCGTGATCGGCAGAGTCAGCGCCGGTCCCATAGCTATGCAGAAGACGTTACTTCAGTATCTCATTGAAACGTTTTTGCAATACAATGATGTAGCTAATCAAAGGAAAAAGCATTTCCATCAGTTCTAACAACATGCACGATGAGCTAGGCAACAAAGCATAGCGCAGGGCCCTGAGCTTCCAAGCTCTCTCGTTTGGTATTTGTGTGTGTGTTTGTTTGTTTGTTTGTTTGTTTGTGTCACGCCTGGCGCTATCCCGTACCTGACGGCAAAAAATCATAGGGATGTTATAAATTTTCAATTCTCCTATTTTTCAGGCATATCCTGGGATTCGAACCCGCACTATCGCCCTACATGCATTCCCCCATACACTTCGCATTCATACCCATTCTTCCAAGTTGCTTCACGTTATGATCTTGCGTTTGAAAGCCCTATTTGAATATTGCGGGCAGCTGTATGTGGCCAGCTGTGTTTGATGGTACGGTACGGGAGACGGTGTCGTATTACCCTCGATCGTATCTGTCCCGTACCTATCCCTACCGTACCGTACCATCAAAGACGGCTGGCCACAATGCATATTCAAATAGGGCTTTCAAATGCAAGATCATAACGTGAAGCAACTTGGAAGAATGGGTATGAATCCGAAGTGTATGGGGGAATGCATGTAGGGCGTGATAGTGCGGGTTCGAATCCCAGGTTATGTCTTAAAAAAAGGAATTTTTTAAAGACCGGGGAATGCATGCAGGGCGCGATAGTGCGGGTTCGAATCCCAGGTTATGTCTTTAAAAAAAAGGAATTTTTTAAAGAATTTATAACATCCCTATGCTTTTTCTTTGTCTAGGTCATCAAGGCAAAAAAGCATAGCGTAGGGCCCTGAGCTTCCAAGCTCTCTCGTTTGGTATTTGTTTGTGTGTTTGTTTGTTTGTTTGTGTCACGCCTGGCGCTATCCGTATCTGACGGCAAAAAAGCATAGGATGTTATAAATTTTTCAATTCTCCTATTTTTTTTCAGGCATATCCTGGGATTCAAACCCGCACTATCGCCCTACATGCATTCCCCCATACACTTCGCATTCATACCCATTCTTCCAAGTTGCTTCACGTTATTATCTTGCGTTTGAAAGCCCTATTTGAATATTGCGGGCAGCTGTATGTGGCCAGCTGTGTTTGATGGTACGGTACGGTACGGGAGACGGTGTCGTATTACCCTCGATCGTACCTGTCCCGTACCTATCCCCTACCGTACCGTGCCATCAAAGACGGCTGGCCACAATGCATATTCAAATAGGGCTTTCAAATGCAAGATCACAATGTGAAACAACTTGGAAGAATTAGTATGTATGCGAAGTGTATCGGGGGATGCATGCAGGGCGCGCGATGGTGCGGGTTCGAATCCCAGGTTATGGCTTAAAAAAAAAGGATTTTTTTAAAGAATTTATAACGTCCCTATGCTTTTTTTTGTCTAGGTCATCAAGGCAAAAAAGCATAGCGTAGGGCCCTGAGCTTCTAAGCTCTCTCGTTTGGTATTTGTGTGTTTGTTTGTTTGTTTGTGTCACGCCTGGCGCTATCCCGTATCTGAAAGCAAAAAAAGCATAGGATGTTATAAATTTTTCAATTCTCCTATTTTTTCAGGCATATCCTGGGATTCGAACCCGCACTATCGCCCTACATGCATTCCCCCATACACTTTGCATTCATACCCATTCTTCCAAGTTGCTTCACGTTATGATCTTGCGTTTGAAAGCCCTATTTGAATATTGCGGGCAGCTGTATGTGGCCAGCTGTGTTTGATGGTACGGTACGGTACGGGAGACGGTGTCGTATTACCCTCGATCGTACCTGTCCCATTCCTATCCCTACCGTACCGTACCATCAAAGACGGCTGGCCACAATGCATATTCAAATAGGGCTTTCAAATGCAAGATCACAATGTGAAGCAACTTGGAAGAATTAGTATGAATGCGAAGTGTATCGGGGGATGCATGCAGGGCGCGCGATAGTGCGGGTTCGAATCCCAGGTTATGTCTTAAAAAAAAGGAATTTTTTAAAGAATTTATAACATCCCTATGCTTTTTTTTGTCTAGGTCATCAAGGCAAAAAAACATAGCGTAGGGCCCTGAGCTTCCAAGCTCTCTCGTTCACACATATCCGCCAGATGAGTACACGTGGCCCATGCACCATGGGGGCCCACGAATACAAACCAGCATATGTTCCCTCAGCAATACAAGCAAACCCTGCGTATAGCAGTGAGCAATAATAATAATAATTCGCGGGATTCGCGTTGGCATCGCTTGAATGTTCAGAAACACACAAACTAGCCTTCGCTTCCGCAGGCCACCACTATGCCTATGCCTTGCACACCTTAGTGGCGAATGCAGACCTCATAAGTGAGTCAGGGGAGAGTAGGTGAGTCTCTCAACCAATCGGGCGTGTAACGGCCCATAACCCTGTAAACTGCATCCTTGTTACCCTCACTCCGAGCTGTGAGTACCCAGTTGACCGTGGGTGTCGGCGCAGTTCACCACGCATAAAAAGTCTTTACTCACGTAAAAAGTCTTTACACGCTCCCTGCTACCAGCGTGGGTTTCGAACTCGGGACCTCATGATTCGCAGGCAGGCCTGCAAACCAATCGGCCATATGCGTTGGTTGGGGGTAGTGAGCAATTAGGAAGTTAAAACCTGCTAGGACCGATGCACAGTGACTCTAATATGGAAATGGGCTTTGCCTAAAGCCCCTTGCACACTACGTACAAGTAAAAAGTTGCATTTTAGCGTATGCGTCACTTTCAAGCAAGTCCCGATCAGTTCCATTGCACACTTGAAAAGACATTTTCGTTTTAATAAAATACTCATAAAATTTTCTATGGCAACTGCCGCCTCACCGGTGTTGCATGGAGATAGTGCGGGAAATTTTAAATTTTTTTAAACTTTTCTCTCCGAGCTTGGTCTGCAGAAATGTTTGTCGAGTGTTGGTGAAATGCTATCACTTCCACATGGATCTGCGACTTCCCATCGAATGCCATGTCCAGGCCAACACTCCTAGCATACAGATTGAGGTCTTCAGCGATCTCTTTCTCCTTCTGTGACCTCTTCTTCATCGTTCCACTTTTCTCCCGCTGGTAGTGTGCCCACAGCTCGATCAACTTCCCCTCCATCTCATCATTGAACACACCTTTCGGCATGCTGAACTTCATCGCGACAGAAGGAAACAAACAACGTGCAACTACTCAAAACAAGGAACAAATCGAAAGGAAAAAAGAGCTGACGACAAGAGTCAAGAAGTCTCACGGAAGGACAGGTGCAAAGCAAATTACGGTCCAGAAATGCAAATAAAACATAAACGCGCCTTTGTATACCCGTCTGGAGTTTGCTGAATACGTTTGCGCAACATTTTAGGTTTCCCGCGAAAAGCAGACCGTTTGCATGGTAACATTTACCGGAACGCAACAAAAATGGGATTTTATATGTAGTGTGCAAGGGGCCTTAGGGTCATCGCGATTTTTCCCCATCCCCGTTTTGTGGCCATTGCCACCTGATCCCAGTGCCTATGGAATATTAGCGCACTGTGTTCGAGTGTTGAGCTCCGACTCTTTGTTGTACACTAGACTGGTGCATTGCCCGTTGCGGTAGTACGGTCATGATGTTGTTCACTTCTTCAGGTGACGTTACCTGTCTGCCTTGCCAACGTTGTCCTCAGTTTCTACTGTCCTCCTACGCTGGTATCCATTTCGTGTGATGCAGGTGCTACTGGTGGTGGTGCTGGTAGTGCTGGGGATGTTTTGTGGTGCTAGACGTGGTGGTTGTGCTGGTGATGACTTGTGGTACTGGTTGTACTGGTAGTGCTGGTGCTGGTAGTGGTTGTGATGTTTTGTGGTGCTAGAAGTGGTGGTTGTGCTAGAAGTGGTGGTTGTGCTGGTAGTGGTAGTGCTGGTAGTGGTAGTGCTGGTAGTGGTTGTGCTGGTAGTGGTAGTGCTGGTAGTGGTAGTGCTGGTAGTGGTTGTGCTGGTAGTGGTAGTGCTGGTAGTGGTTGTGCTGGTAGTGGTTGTGCTGGTAGTGGTTGTGCTGGTAGTGCTGGTAGTGGTAGTGCTGGTAGTGGTTGTGCTGGTAGTGGTTGTGCTGGTAGTGGTTGTGCTGGTAGTGGTTGTGCTGGTAGTGGTTGTGCTGGTAGTGGTTGTGCTGGTAGTGGTTGTGCTGGTAGTGGTTGTGCTGGTAGTGGTAGTGCTGGTAGTGGTTGTGCTGGTAGTGGTTGTGCTGGTAGTGGTTGTGCTGGTAGTGGTTGTGCTGGTAGTGGTTGTGCTGGTAGTGGTTGTGCTGGTAGTGGTAGTGCTGGTAGTGGTTGTGCTGGTAGTGCTGGTAGTGGTACTGGTAGTGGTAGTGCTGGTAGTGCTGGTAGTGGTTGTGGTGTTTTGTTTTGTGGGTACGTGTACGTTGCACTAGGTAATGACTCTTCTGCTGTGTTTTTGTATTTTTTTGTATTGTTGCTGCTGTTTTTGGCAGGCTTCAGCTCTCAGATTGGCCGGCACTATGCTGAATGGACATCAGCTGAGCCCGAGTGCTCGCGAGCGGCTTCAGCAAGCTTTGACTGAGACGACAAGGAACGCTGTCCAGTTTGCATCGGCCAGCGTGGCTTCTGCGTCTGGCGTAGTCGACGCCCCAGCGCAGCCGAGTCCTGCTCAGCCGCAGTGACAAATCACCCGAGTCTGTGTGCGTGAAGGCGGTCTGAACGGCTGCACGGTGTGGCCGTGCCAATGTGCGCGGCATTCACCTGTGGTCTTAGCATGTGGAAGTGCTAAATTACAATCAGAATCAGATCAGCGTAGTGCACCATCGGACACCAGTTGAGAAGCAACCAAGATGCTGTATCTCTGTTCACACTGGTGCAGTTTGAACTAGATCTCTCTCTTACATAGAGCCGGTCTCTCCTCTTTACTGATGACTAGTAGCGTACCGGAAATTGTACTATATCTCGAAAGTCTTGCAACAGACTGTACAGGTGCAACGGATTGTACATACCCGAACCGTGGATGTAAATGTATTTGTTCTTGTTCCGCTGCTGCTGCTGCGGCCGCTGCTTTTGTTATGGATGTTGTGTCGGTGGCATTGCTGTCAGTACCAGTGTTGATGTGAGGAACTGTTTGCTTCGCCCAGTCGTAAGGTGACCATGCCACTAGTCAGTACTGTGAGCATTGTGAATATAATTATATACATAGAATAGCACTGAAGGACATGCAATGTAGCAACGCAATGTAGCTATCCGAGAGGTGGTGGTATTTAGGTGGTACATACATGTGTGTGTGTGTCGGTGCATGTACATATTTTAATATGCTTATTATCATTGTGATGTGTTTCGTATCTTGTGCAGTCTGGATCTCTGTGATATAGTCTTTTGGTTAAATGTGTGCCGCTGCTTTCGATCTGGCTGTGTAGCAATATCGCCCATTGGCCTATCGAACTCTGCTGCTACCCTGTGGTGTTTATCTGTACATAATTATCTTGTGATCTCATGCTCTCTCCATCTACTTGTTGACGTATCCTGAAACAATACTCGCTGAAATTATGCTGACCAGAATCATGGTGTTTGTACATGTATAAAACTTGCATGCATATCTTGTGATCTCGTGCGTGCCTACTTGTAGACGTATCCTGAAACAATGCTCGCTGATTTTTTGCTGGCCAGAATAAAACTCGCCTCCTGCTTCCAGTATTTTCAACTCAGAGTACCCTGTGTTTCCTGTCTTGCTGTGTGCACTCATTGCGAAAGTCGAAGTCTGATCATCAAGTCTTGTTTTGTTCTCAGTTTCCTGCTGCTTGCTTTTGTATGTGTACCAGTAGAACACACACAGAGTCCCGTGGAATACTCATTCTGCCTCTTGTCACTCTCTACTCAGAGTTTCTTCCAGACTGCAGTGCTGACTGCACCCTATTGTGGTAGTCAAGGTTACAACTCAGTCACGGTACAGTGTGCCATAATTAATTCCCATAATTCTGTGTAGCAACAAGAGACTAGCTCAGGACTCTTTGCCACGCCCGTCCCCATCATCAAGAGTACATAACCCTGGCCTGAGCCTCTGAGGGTTGAGTAAATCATGGAGGTCGAGTACATAACCCCTGGGGGCCCCCATCATCAAGAGCACATTATCACCCTGGCCTGAGGGTTGAGTAACTCATGATGGCAAGAGTACATATAAACCCCTGGGGGGTATTTTGTACTCTTGCCATCATGAGTTTATTATAAACCCCTGGGGGGTATTTTGTACTCTTGCCATCATGAGTGGCAATTACATGTAGCTGAAGATCGCCCAGAGCGTACGAGTTACAACGAGGGGGTCAACTACTCCCTGGTGATAACTATTATGATGGAGGCTGCTCCCTCTTGTATGACCGACACTTTGCTCATCTTGCACGTGTAATGACTAATGCCTAGTAGTAGTAAGGCCACCCTTTGTTAATTCATTGTTTAACGTCCTTTTTTTTGCGAAAAGGTACGCGGGAGGGCGGAAAAAAAACAAAAGTCCATTCCAAAAACTGGAAACCCCAATCAAACATTTTGACCAGGGAGTAGTACAATACTGTTGTACTACTCCCTGATTTTGACCAGTAAAGCATGTGATATACAATATTTCTGGGTCTAACGGCACTTGCAGGCATAGAACAACACTCTTTGATGGTACATTGCCATTGGAGCACATGCCTGATGAATCCAACAAAACAGGTACATAGCATGGAGTTAGCATGTCATGAATTCATTACATCTGGATTTTTACTAGGACACACGCCGTACGATATTTAAAAGCCAACAAAAAAAGAAAAAGAACACAAGACAAAGGCATGCCCGGGAGGCAAGATTATAAGTTTAAGGGTCATGATCGGCACACTGTGAAACTACACGATCATGTATTTACAACTTCGCATATTATTGGTACTACTACTTTCTTGTTTTTTTTTCCGGTCGGAGGCAAAAAGGTACGCGGGCGCGGACGTTAAACAACGAAAAAAGAAAGGGTGGCCTAATGGGTGAATGCCCGCGCCTGGCACGCTGCCGGCCCTTTGCGCTCCTGTCACGTGATGACAGACGTACCACAAACACAAGCACACACACACACAGATCGATCCTCTCGTCAAAATGGATGTAGAGTAGAAGTTTGAAAAAAGGAAGTACATGTAAGTTCAATTAACCAAAGTTATTAAAAAGAAAAAGAGTACCAGGCTGGCAGAGAGCTCACGATCACATTGGGAGAGGATCTACTTGCACACCCCAGTGATCATGTTGCTTGTACAGTAAGGCCACTAAGGGTCGGATCAGTAGAGTATAGTATTAGGGGCTATCCGGCATTATCGATAATTTTCACGAAACGAAAAAGTTTAGTTAGGATCCTCCCCCACCCACCCACCCCCCTAAACGAAAAATAGATTGACTTGACAGCAAGAATGCCTTGATGTCTCACATATCAATATTTTTCAAAACGAAACTTCCCTTCACCCACCCACCCATATACGAAACTTTTTTCTCTTTGTGTAAAAGATCGATAATTATGGACGGCCCCTTACACGCTTACATTTTTCGAACAAGTGAAGAGCCGGGAGTCGTCGGAACTTGGCACCTCCCTGGTGAAAAGTCAACTTTTCTTCTTAACGCAAATAATTCATGCGCCGTGATGACGAGAGAGCTTGGAAGCTCAGGGCCCTACGCTATGCTTTTTTGCCTAGCGCATCGTACATGTATGTTTTTTCCGTTGATTGGCCACATCTCACACGCATCCATTGCTCAATCATGCATCATTTGCCTCTATGACAAACTTTGGCCTGAGATTTACTCTGGCCGGTTGGTACTAAGCGGCGAAATCAGCAAAATTTAAATCGCCAGCTAGGATTAGTTGATTTTAATACAGTAATCGGATTTTCTGGCCTTTTTTTAAGCTGTTGTCTGTTGAGCCAGGTAAGATTATACCGTACTGGCAATATATGTTGCCGCGTAACGCAGGGGGGTGCGGCGTAACGCGCGACTAGGCTAGTGCGACAAATGTTCGTTGCGTTCGTAACGCGCGTCCGGCGGGGTGCGGCGATCTTTTCATGATTGGCTGCAATGATGTTTGTGCGTTCTTGCAGGGATGGCAACTGAAACTCCACGTCAATACCTGCAATGCGAAGGGCTGGCGTGCAATCAATATCACTTGGAGACACTGTCCAGAACCAAAGTGGCAGCCCTGCATAATGCACCATGGCGCACATCTTGCTGATAGAGTCGTTCCTCTCGGCTGGACCAAATGGAACACGTCTACAGTAAATTCATCAATAATCTAGCGTCTCTATTGGCCGGGTTTGCTGCAGCTTGCGTGACTCTATCGGAGATTGACCGTAGACGGATCCAAAATCAACCGGTTGAATTTATCAACCGACTCTCTATCATTTTGACCTTCAAATGAACGCCGAGCGCAGCATTCCAACGACGAATTCGGTCATATAGATAGAACAAAAATCGGTTGTCCCTGCCGAAACGACCATCATGCCACATCATAACTCTTTTGGATTATAGATGTTGACATAATATCTTTTTCTCCTATGCCCAACGGGAAGAGGTATGGGAAACCTAACAGGAACGCGTTGTGAGTAAATTCATTAATCATCTCACTACAGTCCATTCACAAAAAGATGGGCTCTGGCGAGCTCCCGTATTTGGCGATTTTTCCAGATTTTATCGTACACAGTGCAGTGCTGTGAAATTTGAAATTTGTGAAAAGGTCCAAAAGGGTACCTGAACTGGGGTTCGAACCGTACAATGCACTGTTGCAGGCAGGGTCAAACGGCCTGGATTTTGATGGTTTTTCCCAATTCAGTGCTCTTGGGGCAAAACCTGGCCGAAATCCTATAGTCCTTATGCACATTGTACAGATGTACGAAGTTCTGTACTATGGCCGTAGGTGTGTACATACCCGGTTGGGTGTTCATTGTGTGCTATACATGCGCGTTTGACCCATTTAGCCTCACAATTCATGGCAAACGATCACTTTTCAAGCCTTCTTCACTTTGGCATTGAACTAACGACTAGCTAGATCTCTGCCGGGAAAAGATTTCGTATGAAATGCCTTCATGGCCCATTTCATAGTGGAAATAGCAGTAAACACAATAGGGTCCTGCACATTCAACACCCAACCGGGTCTACGGGATTCTACAAGATTATACGGGATTTCGTGCATCTGTACAATGTGCATAAGGCCTATTCTTGTTATGGCTTGCTTTTTTGAGAAATAGATTTCAGAAACATAATTGGAAGAGGATTTCATAGGGGATTGCAGAAAAAAATTCTAAAAAAACTCAACATTTGACCCATTTATGGCCAAAAGCTAGAAGTCCATCTTTTTCTGAATGGACTGTAGTATCCGTCCTGATGGTGACTTCCAATAACCTGTCCCTCCGTGTTTGAGAAGATGCATTCCGGTACGTGCCGTCTGTTGTCACTGGCCCCTGAGCTTCACCATCCGTGCCATTAACAGTGTGTTCTAACACTTTGAACACTTCAGATGTTACGCTAGCATCATGCTGCATGGCTCGAGAAGTCAGCATAACAGACTGCACACCGTCCACAGCTGGTAATCCCAAGGTGTCGTCGAAATCAGTCACGTCACCATGCGGTCTTACATTGGCTGTGTCATCGCGCGCGTAGTCGTCTATCGCCGCTGCGATTGCACTGTCCGCGCAATGAGCATTGTCCACAAGTAATTCTGGAAGAATCTCCAAAGCGTCTATAATGCTTGACGTCAAGTTGAATGCATCTTCCGGCAAATGACGATATGCGCAGTGGTCAGCAGCTCTCATCACACGGAGCCATTGCATTATCTTGCGCCCATTACACGCCAGAAGACCACTGTGCGGGCCGTCCCGTCTTAATATGTCAGACCGCTTTTGTCGCCATTGTACACTAGATCCTAGGAACATAATCGAAAAGTCTTCAGATATATCTTCGAGCCTATAATCATAGCAAAACAATCGAAACAAATATCTAGTTAAAAACCTTTTTGAACCAAATTTAAACATCGTCAAAAACCTACTACACACCTCACAACTACCAACGAACTGCACAAACTAACTTAAAAAAGTTGCATTTCAAATTTTAAACGAACCTGTGCCTTGGAAACATGGCAACAGTCGCCTCGACAGCATCGTGACGGAACATCACTGCATGACCCTCCAGGAAACTCTGAGATGATCTTCCAGCGGCTCCACGAGAAGGTTTCAACTTGAGAATAGTTGCGAACGTTCGATACGGCGACACCACAATCTTCTCGAGTAATGACAACGGTTCCAGCATGTCCAACCTTCCGAAATCGTACCCACTAGCCAAGCTAAATTTTGGCACCATTCCCTTCTTCAAGGTAGCGCTACAAGCGGCACAAATGATAACTTCAGTGGCACCATCTTCAACCTCATTTAAATGATCGGGGAGAAGGTGGTACAGATTTCCATCTGAAGGGGAGCGATATACATTCATCAGTTCCCTTACTATCTCTGGCCTCTGCTCGTACATTTCGGCGGCTGAATCATCCAGTCGAAGGCATTTCATAAACGCCTCGTCCTGAAGTCAATACTTGTGTGACTTCACCATATCACGGCAGCAGCCACACGCAGCAGCGCACAGGCAAACATTCTCTAGATTATACTCGGCTTGGAACGCTTCCAGACCATCAGCTAGCAGGGCTGTAGAAACTGGTGCTGGAATCATGGATGCCAGTTCTTCTCTCACAGAAAGTATCAGGTACTGTCCGAGACGGTCCACGACCATGACCTGAAGCAGCATAAAAGGAAAGCAGAGCTACGTCAACGTTATCTTCCCTGCAAGATTGCAATAGTTGGCTATACTGCTGGCGCTCTTCACGCGTCAAAGAGGACACCATTGCATGATTTATTTCCTCTACCATAGACCGCACAGTTTCCATGTGCGCAGCTGCAGTAGCATGACGCGAATCAGCACGATTAAGCCTCCTATGCTCATTTCTTGCATTTGTGTCGTCCGACGTTTCCTGGGACCGGCGCTGACTCTGCCGATTACGGGCGATCTGTAGTCGACGGGATGTCTGTCCTGACGTTTCCTGGGACCGGCGCTGACTCTGCCGATCACGGGCGATCTGGACTCGACGGGATCTCTCTTCCGACGTTTCCTGTGACCGGCGCTGACTCTGCCGATCACGGGCGTTCTGTAGTCGACGGGATCTCTCTTCCGACGTTTCCTGTGACCGGCGCTGAATCGCCCGTTCACGCTTATTTTGGAGACGACGGGATCTCTCTTCCAAAGTATGTTTTTGCTGACGCATCCTATCACCTATTTGGCGTCTATTCTAATTTAATTTCCTCCTCCTCTCCCTATTTCTTTAAGTATGTTTTTGCTGACGCATCCTATCACCTATTCGGCGTCTATTCTAATTTAAATTCCACCTCGTCTCCCTATTTCTCTCCCTCTACATCAGGGAGTCGTATACATAATACGACGATATATTGGTACGGTATGGGACAGATACGCCAGCAAATATTGTGGACAGCTGTTATGAACAGTCCTGTAGAGCCTTTGTAGTCACAGATACGGGACAGATACGGGATAGCTCCAGGCGTGACACAAACAAACAAACACCAAACAAACACCAAATTAGCGCCAGATGTTACTGAAGTAACGTCTTCTGCATAGCTACGGGAATAAAATTTGTTTACATACATAGACTAGACTAGTCTTACTTGAATGGCTTCAGCAAGCCAGCCATTCTTGTGAGACTGACTGAACATGTTGCTTGTGTACTTCAAAGAAGTACTTGGTTTGAAGCATATTTACTGTACATTCCGATCACATTGACAAGTAAGCATCACCAAACTCAAAGTGCGACTGCATGCACATGCGTTGCTCGTCACAATAGCACTAGCTGTGGTACGGTGCAAAGATGAGGACTGCTGAAATTCTCAACTCCAACACGGTGCACATGATCGCAGTACACTCTGTGTTACGTACATAATTACGCAGTGGGCCAAGTAACTTCGCTGGCTAGTACAAATGGTCGGTACAATCTAGTCTCCTCTGAAGAACCCTGGGCTACTCAGAAACAACGATACTGCAAACAAAACGGAGGTTGCCTTCGGCTTGGATTCGTCCATGATGAACTCCATGACATGATCACGGGGTACTTCGATAACTTCGATGAGCTCTCCCTCGCTTTCCAGACCGCCACCTTTCCCAGTTTTCATCTCATCTGTAACCTGAACAACCCAACCACACATTCGGAGACACACATGCACATACACATGCACACATACACACACGTACACATACACACACACGTACAGACACACATACACACCACACCACACACACAACAGCCCAAGCTTGTAAACTAACACGCATCGTTAGGTATCTATCTACCGTGTAAGACGGCAGAGCAAAAGGTGGACGCAGTGATTTCACAATACATTGCAGCAGCATGCAACCTCTGGAAGTGAAAGGGTCCGTGCACATTGCCATCACCACTTTTAAAAAACTTCTTACAAGAAACAGGCCACTTATACAGGTCTGTTTCAAACTGCTCAACCATGATGCCTATTATGCCATAATGGGCATTACTGCATTTTCTGCTTTCCGTTTCCACACCCCTCAATGAATTACTATAGTCATGTATATGTACTGCGCTGTTTAGGCCTCGGTCACACATGCACTTTTTTTGGCGGTTCCGCCAAAGCGTAACTTACGCTTCCGCGGAAAGTTTGGATTTCGCTACGCCAAAAAAAATGCGAGCGGAGCCTCCGCTTTGGCGGAACCTGCATGGTGGTGGCTTTGGAGTTTGGTGTGCTACTTCTGCACTGAGTTCTGGTGTTGTTTGGTTGCCGTTTGGTATTCAGTTTTCATATTGTTCTTCTTTGCCAATGAACTGTACGTTCTGGAGATCTCGCAAACAATACTGCATCGTTATGAGTGGATAATTGGTGAGGGAATCCGTCTCCCAACTCATTGGCCCCGTTCGCGGACGATCTCCAACTCTCTCCTTCTCTCTCCAAGCAATACGTCCACCAGAGTATGCAACACTAGGACTGCAACCAGGGAGTAGTAGAGTACTTTGCCACACCATCACTGCAACTGCAGGCATCCACGCAGTCGCTGGGTCGATGATGGATCATGGAGGAGGCAACGACACCCTGCTATAAAACTATTTGAATTTGATATTGATGTAAACTAAACTAATATTCAAATACACCCGTGCTGGGCCGCAGTGAATGTGCCCCAAATCCACGAGTGTACTTGACAGAAGACATTCAGCAGCCTGGCAGCGATCCACGATAGCTCTACTTGTACAAGCGAAGGTCGCTTCAACTCGGACAAGAAGGAGGCAACCGTCGGACACCCTGCTATACAACCAGTGGCGTGTCCAGGATTCGGCTGAGGGGGGGGGGGGGGGGGGGGCTGGGGTTGCGGCCGGGATCAAGGCGGGATGGGGTGGGGGTACATGACATCATGCTACTGTCCCAGGTCAGCCATTTTGAAAACCGATGTCAAGAAGCTCCTCCTGTAGCCCCCTTCTTCAACGGTTATTCACCCGAACGGCCCCAGAGACTGTTCCGGAGGATCAGCGCACCACACGGGGACAAGTGTCGAACTTGCTTCAAGTTCCCTTTCTTCGTGGGCCTGCGGGACGATCGACCATGATGTTTCGGGGAAGCATTCTCTGGAACGCTCTCCCCTCTGATTTTAGAGTGATACGTGTCCCTGGTCCCTTCCGAAAAGCTCTTTCTGCCATTGATATACATGTACTTACTTTGTGAATATCCTCGTTAAACTTTTATTATCTGCCATAAATTCCAACCTTCTATTCTATCAATCATTTGTGCATGCATGTCTATAAAATCAACCACGTGTTCCTGACTCCATGAAATTGTCTTTCTATTCTTTGACTCCATGAAATTATTGTCTTTCTATTTCTGACTCCATGAAATTGTCTTCATCTAAATTTTTCCTTTTCTTCTTTTGGTCCTTTCTGTCTTATATTATTATTATCATTTCTTGTTTTCCCTTGCATATCATCCCTTCATCATTCTGTGAGAACCTGTCCTATGGGCAGGTGAGAAGGCATCTCTGCCTGTTCATTTGGTGAAGTAAAATAAACAACAACAACAACAACAACAACAACAACAACAACAACAACAAGCCGTACATCTCACACACCACGAGCAGTATTTCTGTACACGCAGCAACAATGTACATTCATCGGTAAACTATACTTCAAATTTGCCGTTATGTGAGCGAATCAACTGCAATTATTCCCGTAGCTATGCAGAAGACGTTACTTCAGTAACGTCTGGCGCTAGCCAGGGTCCACACAGCTTTAATTTGGTATTTGTTTGTTTGTGTGTTTGTTTGTTTGTTTGTGTCACGCCTGGCGCTATCCCGTATCTGTCCCGTATCTGTCCCGTATCTGTGACTACAAAGGCTCTACAGGATTGTACATAACAGCTGTCCACAATATTTGCGGGCTCCTGTATCTGTCCCGTACCGTACCAATATTCGTCGTATTATGCATACGACTCCCTGATGTAGAGTGGGATTTGGAAAGAAATAGGGAGACGAGGAGGAAATTAAATTAGAATAGACGCCGATTAGGTGATAGGATGCGTCAGCATAAACATACTTTGGAAGAGAGATCCCGTCGTCTCCAAAATAAGCGTGAACGAGCGATTCAGTGCCGGTCACAGGAAACGTCGGAAGAGAGATCCCGTCGACTCCAGAACGCCCGTGATCGGTAGAGTCCGGCGGTACCAGGCAACGTCAGGACAGACATCCCGTTGAGTCCAGAACGCCCGTGATCGGCAGAGTCTAAGCCGGTCCCAGGAAACGTCAGGACAGACATCCCGTCGAGTCCAGAACGCCGTGATCGGCAGAGTCAGCGCCGGTCCCAGTAAACATCAGGACAGACATCCCGTCGACGCGCAGAAAAACTAAATCTGCAGCCTCTTTTGCCGTCGAACAGGATACGTATTTATATAGGAGACTGTAAAGTTATGTAATGTCCAAATTTCGACGTGAGCAGCAGGTCACTCGCGTTGATTTTTTCGACGTGCGAGCCAAATAACGCGAGCTGAACTTTCGCGTCGCAGACATCCCGTCTACGCGCAGAAAAACTAAATCTGCAGCCTCTTTTGCCGTCGGACACGATACGTATTTTAGGAGACTGTAAAGTTATGTAATGTGCTCCACAGGCAACCATGCATTCGGCGTCGTCATTGGCTCAACAGGTCAATGTAGATGTATTTCTACAAAAAGGCCAGAAAATCCGATTCCTGTATTAAAATCAACTAATGTTCGCTTGCGATTTAATTTCGCTGATTTCGCCGCTTGGTACCAACCGGACAAAGTAAATCGCAGGCCAACGTTTGTCATACAGTAAGATCGGGCGCCGAAGAACGCAGGGGCTCGAGCGCAGCCTAGGAAAGTTCTTAAATTTTTGATTCTAGCCAGACCGTTCTTATTCACACGTACGCGCCCAGCGAGTCGAGTGACGTCATGACGTTTGTCATGTACATGTACATGTACATGTACATGTAGTGCAATGTAGTACTTCTAGTGGGGGGGGGGGGGGGGGGGTAGTGGGTGTCGTAAATGGGAATGACTGTACATGTAGCAGTTACTGTTTACACGTGTACATGACATGTACTCACCTCCCATACATGTACAATGTATAGACCTTATTCGATAACGTGACTTTTGGACTCGCCTCCAGGGATTTGTCATAAGCTAGGGCACGCGTACGAGAAACGAGTGGCAAGAAAGGCCCAGTTTGTACAAAAGAGTAGTAAAATACCGGTATTTATCTACTCCTATGTTCGCACACAGAGTCCACTGTGCACTGTATTTATATCATTATCTCATGGCACATCATGATGACGGCCAATAAAACTGAGACAAGGGTGAAAGCCAACCACAGCAGTAAAACAGATAAAAGAATACAAATAAGAGGCAAAGAAGGCAAAGGAGGAGACAAACCAGCAGGATATACATGAAACCTATAATTGAGCAGAGATTTTAGCAACAAAATTATCCATCGACGTGCTGGTCTTGGCCTGCGTTGGTAATGTTGCCCAAAACACATAGCCAGCAAAGATCGGGGATCTAGTGAATAGGGTGGAGGCAGCGCGTGGGAGACTGAGTGAGTTCCGGGTGTTCCGTGTTTCGGAGAACCAATTATAAGCCTGCATATGCAAGGGTATTTTATTTAGTAATATTTTATGTATGAGAACACAGAGGTGGTACTTATGTCGAGTGGAAAGGGGACTGATCTTGGCAATTTCGTAAAGACTAGCGGAGGGAAAGCGACGATCTTTGCTAAATAAGATTTTAAGGAGCATGCGGTTATGGGTTTCTAGCTTGTTCAATACAGTAGTAGTTATGCCACACCAAGCAGTATCACAGTAGTCAAGTAAGGGCAATATATAGCAACGATAAAACAAGCGTTTGCAAGAAAGAGGAAGATGTCTACAGTGGGCTTGAAGAGCCCCAAGGATGGAGCTTGTGCGCTTGCAGACATACTGCACATGGGGTGACCACGACAATTTAGAGTCAATAATAACGCCAAGATGCTTATGCTCTTCAACAATGCGAATAGCAACACTTGAAGAAGGAAAACAAAGTGGCAGGGAAGGGGGAGAAGGGGAAATGTACATAGCTGCCGTTTTATCAACGTTTGGCTGCAACTTCCAATCATGCATCCAGGTTATAACTTTCCCAATGCTATCTTGCATGGCTTCGTGCAGGCGTATAGGGCAAGCATTGGAGCAAAGCAGAGCTGTGTCGTCAGCGAAAAGGCTGACACCAGGGGCAGTATCGGGGAGGTCATTAATATACAGGAGAAATAGCAGTGGCCCAAGGATTGAACCCTGGGGGACTCCAGAAGTAACGGGTAAAGGCTCCGATAACACAGTTGAGAGGCGTACAAGCTGATGTCGGTTAGAGAGATACGATGAGAGCCAGCCGATAGCCTTGCCATCAATGCGATATACTGTTCGCAGCTTAGCTAAGAGACCCCTGTGCCAAACAGTGTCGAAAGCCTTTGCGAGATCGAAGAAAACTAAACCAACATGGTTATGGGCGTTCCGGGCGGTGTGGATGTCTTGCACGAGGCGGGTAACCTGGTACCTGGTGGAGTCACCCCGACAAAAGCCCGACTGTGCTGGCGAAAGTGAAATGCGAACATGATCATAAATGATGTCATATACAACACGTTCGCACACTTTTGATAAAGTAGAGAGCAATGAGATAGGGCGATAGTTGCTGGGGGTGGTGCGTGGTCCTCTATTTTTGTAGGTGGCCACGACTACCGCAGTTTTCCACATGGCTGGGAATTTCCCTTCACGAAATGACATATTCAAGATAATTGACACAGGATAGGCAACAGACGGAGCAAGAGCTCTCCAAACTTCGTTGGTAATTCCGTCTTGACCAGGGGACTTGCCAGTTTTCAGATTACGGAGATATTTCCTCACTTGGGCTGTACCAGTCGACAATGATAGGAGGGACGCAGGTATTGAGGGTGAAGGGGTGAGTGGTGGTATAGGCCACGTAGGGTCGTCAGGAAGTCCAAACGACGTAAACTGCGTGTTCAATATGTCTGCTATGTCTGCGGGATCTGTTGCTACCGCGCCGTCTGAAGCTGTCATTGATCGGATCGGCTCCCGACTACAGTTCTTACGGAGATGGCGGAGAAATTGATGGAGACTAGGGCGATCATGGGAAGACAGGGTGGCATGAACCGACTGTACATACTGACGATGGAGGGTACGTGACAAACATTTCACTTCGTTACGCTTGCGCTTAAAGGCAATGAAGTTTTCACTGGTTGGATACTTCCTATAAATGCTATACAAATCTCGCTTCAGTTTCACAGCACACTTGAGGTCCGGAGTGATCCAGGGTCGGGATGCATCCCGCATAGTAGGACGAGGCCTAATGTAGTCTCCTGTCCGCGGAATAACTTTGTAAGGCAACAGATGACGATGGAATGCTGACTGTAGTAAAGCATCAAACAGGACAATGGCATCATCAACATCAGAATGCCGATGAAGTAATGACCAGTCCAACCTAGACAAGTCTTCATTCACAACCTGCCAGACACGGGTAGGCACTTGTTTATACCTGTACTGAGCCTGGGGATGGAGGGACGATTTAGCAGTCGCTTGTGGTGTCGAGCACGATGCATAGTTGAGCGTACAAACAACCTGCAGATGATCAGATGTGCCAAGAGGAGCTGCGTGGTCGACTGAGAGGACATGTTGGGGTTTGTTGGTTACCAACAAGTCAAGACATGAGTTGGCACCCGCTGATGAAGTGTATGTTGGGAAACTCACTAGTTGTTGGAGCCCAAGCATTGAAAAAACTGTCTGTAGGTTGGTACCGGCTGTAGAGGTGGAGTCAGAAGAGCACCAATCATTATGTTTGGCATTAAAATCCCCCGTCAGGAAGAAGTCACACTCGTTATAGCAAGAGGACTGTATAGCATCGACCAGCATATCCGAGAAGAAGGACAATTGTTCCGCCGTTTGGGAAGGGGGTCGATACATGCAACATACAAGAATAGGGTTAGGGGTGCATTGAGACTTAACTTCCACCCAGGTAGATTCACAGCCCTGACGCTGCAGGTCGGGTCTGTGGAGAATATGTTGAAAAGCATCAGTCCGGACAAGCACCACTGAGCGCAGATCTCTTGCTACTCCCTGGTTCCCGGGTAGTGCTGACCCGAATTTGCTAGCAATTCTTCTAGCAAAATATCGAAGAATTTTGAAAGGGAATTTGCTGGCAAAATGGAGCAAAATATCGGTGTGTTGGCTGGGAATTGGGAGATTTTACACATATACGGTGCACATGACTCATTTCGGCACAATTTTACCAACACGTGACTCACTTTTTCTCATTTTTGCCAACACGTAACCCACTTTCGGTCAGTTTTCTCACACGTGACACAAATTTTGGAGCAAAAAGGGAGCAAAATATCGAGTGGCCTAGCAAAATGAAAGCAAAATTTCGACGATGCACGAGCAAAATTATGCCGCAAAATATCGAGATTCAGCTGGCAAATTCGGGTCAGCACTATTCCCGGGACCCCGGTTCACGTGATTGTGACGTTTATCGAATAAGGTCTATACAATTTTAAAAGTGTTCTTAAATCTGATAATTCTAGCCTGGACTGTTCTTAAATTTTGCCGGTTTTCCAGCCTGGGTGTTCTTCGGCGAGGTGTTCTTCGGCGCCCGATCTTACTGTATAGGCAAATGATGCATGATTGAGCAATGGATGCATGTGAGAGCAAAAATACCGATCGATTTCAAATTTGACGTGAAGCTGCGCGTCACGTCGGAAATAACGTGCATCTTAACCTCTCTAATCGAGAGGTTTCTATTTCTCATCGGCCAAAATTTGTTGATTTACAATATAAGGAGATAAAAATAATAGAAGGAGCAAAACAAAAGTAGATGATTATTAGAGAAACAACAATCCGCAATAAATTCTGCAAATACTTTTGCCTAACTCATAATATTCAAACCGATTGAAACGTTTTTGCAATACAGTGATGTGGCCAATGAACGGAAAAAGACAATTCCATCAGTTCTTATAACATGTACGATGAGCTAGGCAAAAAAGCATAAAAGCATAGCGTAGGGCCCTGAGCTTCCAAGCTCTCTCGTTTATGCGAGTAACAATTTCTCACCGCTCTCAAAGCATCCTTTACATAGGCAGCGGTACTTGTGACTGTGCGCTGTTCTTCATGTTCTGGCTGCTCGCTGACAACAGGTTCTTCCACGTCTGGCGGAGTGTGACTGTTGTAGCGACCTGACTCACAGAGTATTACGTCATTCTACAAACGCATGCGCAAGAAATAAAATCATGCTCTTTGGTCACAACTTCTTCGTTGTCCGGTTGGCCAAAGTAGCCGTCGTCTAGGGCCCGACGTAAAATCCTAAATTGGTGACCCCTGACGCTGCGCTCTTCGGAGTTTTGAGCATGCCATCCCCGAGCTCGGCCCGCCGCAGTTTCTTGCTCGCCTCAACTCTTGGGATCCCGTCAATCGCCGGCTGTTGACGTAAAACTTGAGCCTCACCACCACTGGATCCGCCTCGGAGCTGCTGTGGCCCCTGCCACCCTCCCCGGCCCACCTGGATACCCCGCTATCCTGCCACGGCATCGTCCAGTCGTCGTCGTCGTCCGTATTCGTCCTGGCCTCAAGCTGGAAATTGGCCACCTCCACCCGTCGTACCAGCTCCCTCACTGTGCACGCACGCAGGCACACGCCCGGCACCGGACCCCATGAAGCTGCGCTTGCCTCCATCTGTCCCCGCCGCACTCGGCACGCCTCGCCCCAGTGCAGCGCTCCTGCTGGTATCCCGCCAAGCCTGCAACATGCAGCCGCCTCTGACATGATAATACTCCTCTGTCAGGCGTACATTTCCTTTCTTTCCGCCTCTGACACGATAACACTCCTCTGTCACGCGTACATTTCCTCTTTTCTTTCTTTCTGCCTCTGACATACTCTCCACCTCTGTCACGTTAACACACCTCTGACATGTTAACCCGCCTCTGTCATGCATCTCTCTCATTTCCGCTTTCTGCATTTTGATTTTTGTTTCGGCATTTGTGCCACGTTGTTTAACAAATTTCACACATGCAGCGCTCTCGCTTGTACATATGTATCATATTATTATATTTTTGCCCTTCCGCCTTGTACATGCTGCGCTTTCCTTTCTCTTCTCTTTCTTGTTTCTTGTTTATCGTGCTTCGCTCCTCCCGGCCTCACCACTGGCGGGGGAGTACTGTAGCGACCTGACTCACAGAGTATTACGTCATTCTACAAACGCATGCGCAAGAAATAAAATCATGCTCTTTGGTCACAACTTCTTCGTTGTCCGGTTGGCCAAAGTAGCCGTCGTCTAGGGCCCGACGTAAAACCCTAAACTGTCAGTCCGCTCCGAAAGTTCAACTGGAATAACAGCGACTTCATCACTCCCACTGTTTCCTGTTGGAGCGGCAGCAGGAGTTGCGCCGCGACAGGAACGCTTTACAAAAATTCCAGGCTCTGCTGGCTAGAGCTTGGCCTTTTGGGATGTCCCTGAGACATCGAAGAAAAGCCTTCGAGTCAACCAAAACACGATTCGAACGAGGATGATCGCCTGAGCCCTCGGCATTCGAATCATGTTTTGGTTGACTCGATCGAAGACTTTTCTTCGATGTTTGTACCGTTGAAGACGCGTCGAGCGCGTCCCAGCAGGCCAGGGATCACATGCACACTGTACAACAGTACACAGTCAGGTCACCGTGTTTCTGTAGCCGTGCATGCTCACTGTACGTAGACTCTACTCTGTAGACGTAGACGTATAGGATACTAGGGAGGTTTAGTTCCCACGTAACGGAAACGCGTAGATCTACGTGGGTGATCCACGTAAAGTGGATGAAGGGCACCGACGTTGCAATGTTGTGTTAAGTCACACGGAACAAACAAAAGCATAAAGCGAAAGGCCCAAACCTGGTCAAAGACGAAGCTACCCGGGCCTAAGAAGCTCATCCAATATTTTGATTTCGTGCCTCGGAAACTTCTTCAGCTGAGCACCCTCACAGCTCGCACAATGCGCTCCGTTCTGATTTTCACCCACGTTTTGGCGGAACGTGGGTGAGCCTCCATACACGGTATGTTGTGAATCAGAAAACGTCTGTACGTGGGTCACTGAGTATCACGTGGTACACACACGTAAAGTACCCACGGATTACGTGGGACTAAACCTCCCTATTACCCAAGTACGAGGGTGTTACCTCCCGAATATCATCCCGACTGCGTAGCAGGAGGGATGATATGAGGGTACGGTAACACCCGAGTACGCGGGTCAATATCCTACTTATCCCAGGTACATCTACGCATTTTGGGGATCGACGCAACTGCGTTCTGAATACAATTACCAAGGTACAGCTATACCAAAAACAAGATGCTGCCTTTCTTTTCAATCCAGTCAAGGTTTGAGAGCGATGGAGCTCGGGAGACAAGTTGCATTTTAGTAGTTGGACTAGAGAATTTACGAAGATTGCACTGTTATGATACATAGTCATTTGGTTCGAAGTAAGGGCCATACTTCAAGTCACGGCAAGATACCACGTCATTATGGAGGCTGGTGCTGACTTCCTTGTCATTGGATCGGCGTGGAACTTTCAACGGTTTGGGATCCTTGCTGAACACTGTCCGTGCAGGCAGTAACCACATTGTACATATCGTCGGACATTGGCACCAGTGAGTAAAGTGCATTTCGTTGTATCAAGACTCTTCGTTGTATCACTCTCGGACACTATGCAATCAGTAGAACGTTGATCTTGTTATATTATAGGCATACTGGATTTGTAGCAGCATCTACGTTTTAGATTGTTCTTGTGGTAATCGTACTGGATACAATGTCATGATAATCACTGCGGGTCGCATCTTGCATCCATATCTTATCTACATCACACATGGATTGCTGAGCTCTTCTTCTTTCACACTGTTGAATATTCTGTACAATATTTTTCCTCTCACTTTCACGTCTTGTACTTTTCGAGTTGTTACGGTATCTCTCCTTGCAATTAGTAAGTTTCACTCGGATGTTGATACTTTGTGTAGTTTTCGAGTTTACAAAGAGTGAATGAGAACAGATGCACTTCGAAGTCTCCTTTGTGTCGTAGTGTTGAGTTGAATAGTGATTGGAGTTCGTTGTTTGTTTGTGTGGAATCTGGTTTCGGACGTAGTCGCGGAGGTAAGTTCTCTCCGTTCACTTTTACTGTACCGACGGTGCACTCTGCATTGGCATGCTCCCACCCTCTCACGGTTCTGTGTAGTGCATTTTGTCGCTGGGTTCTGATCGAAAGGCTCCAGTGGCAAGATGCATTGCATCGAATCGAGAGGGGGTGGGGGCATGCCAATGCAGGGTGCACCGTAGTAGGTACGGTAAAAGTGAACCCAGTTAATCTCATCCCGCGCGGGATTGTATTGGCTATTATTTCCCGGTCAGCAAGGCTCCTGATTGGCTGAAACAGGCCTATAGTACCGTACCATGGGATAATGTACTGTACTAGTCTGTAGTGTGTACAATCAACACCAGCTCGAGCACCGTACCGTGCAACCGCTTTTGGACAATCGTTTCAGGCCGCGCGCGCCCCGAGCCTAGTCTGGCTAGACCCGGCGCCCTGCCTTTTATTTTTCGAAACCTAGGTCGAAATTTTTGAGGGGGGGGGCGCCCCCCCCCCCCAAACCCGCCACTGATAACTATTTGAATTTGATCTTGATGTAAACCAAACTAGTAATATTCAAATGCACCTGTACTGGGCCGCAGTGAATGCGCCCCAAATCCACGAGTGTACTTGACAGGAGACATTCAGCAGCCTGTCAGCGATCCACGATAGCTCTACTTGTACAAGCGAAGGTCGCTTCAACTCGGACAAGAACATCTAAAATTTCATAGGACGTGCTGCATTTGCATTCTCTCCGCCAAAGCTGAGCGTTGAGGAGCACAGTAGTCCGCATGTATGTGTGACCGCTGCATCGTGTGGTCCGCCAAAGGGGCTGCGGTAGTTCCGCTTTCCGCCTCCGCAAAAGCGGTGCAAGCTTTTCATGTGTGACCGCGACCTTAGCAGTCAAAGTGCATGTAGACATGCAAGGGGAATGGTCACATATCTGGCCAAAAGGAGTTGCGCTGCATAGCATCATTCATTATGCTCCGACATTACGCAGCATGCTTTACGCTCTAGCAAGTACGATGTCCAGTGCTGCCAAACCGTCCGATTTTTGAAGGCTCTTCCGAAAACCGGTCCGAAAAGGAAACGTCCGAAAAGCAGCCAAAATGTCAGGGATCAGTACTTCCCTATGCAGAAGTCCTGTATTTTCACTTTTCAGCGCAACTGAAGGCACAAATCACTGTACATGTGCTTATAAAAAGGCTAGCGTAAAATGCCTGGATGGCATACATGTATAGACTGCACTGTGCATTACAACTTCGGGGTGCCATATCGGTTACTATGGCAACAAAGCGAATTTTCATGGTATTTTGGGCGATATTTTGAATTCTATGGAAAAAAAATTCTAAGGAGAAAAATTCGCACCATGTGGCCAGCCTTGGCGGTGAAGGGTGTCCGATTTTGGGCGAAAAATATTTGGCAGCACTGGGTGTCATAAGTAGCATGTCACGTAGCTGCATGCCGGGGTGAATACATTGTCACGTTAGGCACACTCACCTCGGCAAAGAACAGAACCTGGCGCGAGCCGCCCACGCCCACGTTACTCTGGTACGAGGTGACACGGTGGACTCGCGACAGTGGCACGTCATAGCCACACTCCTCCAGCACCTCTTCGCGCGCTATCTCCGGTAGCGACTTGCCGCTCTTGTCGATCAAGCCAGCGCACAGCTCGTAGCAGCAGGCACGCGCAGGGTCGACGGGAGATTGCGGAAAGTGAAGCTGGCCAGCCGGCGCACGTGCCTGCTGAACACCATTGCCAGCGGGAGTTTCAGCGGGACCATCTCCGGCAGTCTGGTCAGTGAGACCTGATGCTACAGTTGATGCTGTGCTGCTGCTGCTGCCGTCGTTAGCAATGTGCTGGTGGACAAGATGCATGAGCACAGCTGGACAAGTTAGAAGAGTGACAATTTGGAGAGGGACAGTTTGGAGAGCGACAGTTTGGAGAGTGACAATTTGGGGAGGGACAGTTTGGAAAGGTACAATTTGGAGAGTGAAAATTTGAAGAGTGACAATTAAGAGAGGGACAATTTGAAGAGTAATAGTACAGCTGATATCAAGCAAAGGCGAAGAACATATGCCAGATTCAAACAGTGAATCTAATACTGTCAGCGAATTGTCTACGTCAGGTCCACACAATAAGAACGTTGACTACAGTCTTTCATGGTTGAGGGTACAATGTATCCAAGAAACCAAAAAAAAGGGTGGACTGTTTCCCCTTGCCCCCCCCCCCCTCCCAACTAGTATTTACTGGCTAGAACCCTGATTCTCTGGTGGACATGGTCCTAGCACAGGAAGTGCAGTGCTGCTCGATAAACTCCAGTCGCGTCACTCAAGTACGCACCGGGCGTTGCGCAGCCCTAGACTTGCGAACACGGTGCTGCGGAATGATGCAAGGCGCACACTTGAGTGACGCGACTGGATTTCGTTGAGCAGCACTGTAGTTCCAATGCTTGAGGCGCTCATTCTCTTCTATAGGCAGCGCCAAGAGTGTGCAACTCAAGCATACCCTGCTGCCCCATCACACACGTTTCCACACACTAGTTTGTACAGGATTAAGTGGGGGTTTGTGCACCACAGGTCCGGGATACGTCTAATACTACATATTTACCGCAGCGCGCATTGCATCCTTAAAATGACATCAACCTGAAACTCTGTCGGAACAGCACTCATAGTGGAGTTGCACACTCTTGAGGGTTATGTACTCTTGGCATCGGCTCTTAGGGAACTGATACGGCTGACGATGCTCGCTTTTTAGATGATCACACTCTCATCTACCCACTCAATTGTCCTCTCTTTCTCTCTCTCCCTCCCCTCTCCCTCTCTGTCCGTCTCTCTACGTCTCTCTCTGTCCCTGTCTGTCTGTCAGTCTCTCTCACGCTCCCGCACACAAAAACACACATGTACCGTATTCTCCGCAGTATCAGCCGCACTTTAAACACACGTAACTCAGCCCGAAAAGGCTTATACTACCATGGTCAAATTAACCGTGAGAAACAGGGTAGATATTTCGTGACAAGAGTTCTAGGTGTAACTTACACTCCGAAAAATGCGGTAAGTGTGCTGGCGTGTGCGTGCTTGTGCTAGACACATACATCGTATGCTAATAACTATTACACTTTCCAGTTGCACATGGAGGTGCGTCTCATCAGAAGTCTACTGTAATATCAAAGGAGCCCTTACCTGGTCTAAATTGCTTTACAAAGATAAAGACATCGCGTGACGTATTCAGCAGTAGTACAGCAAGACTAGAGAGAGAGAGAGAGAGAGAGAGAAATAATTGTGAGTCATTCTTGTAAAAAAAAGGCAACATCACAAGCCTGAATTTCAAGATGAACCATGGGCACCAAGCCTGAATTTCAAGATGAACCATGGGCACATAAGCCTGGTTCTGTGTAGACATACAAAGAAAGACCTAGTTTGAACACAAGCCTGATGAGAAGAGAAACCTGGCACTTCCAATGGATTGGATAAAAAAATAGCCTGGCCACTACATGCAACTTAATGGTTTGCCCAAACGGGCCGAAGTTACGGGCACTTCGGTCTACCGGGTACCCTTTGGGCGAGTTTTAGCGGAAATATTATTACTCTTTTGTCATTTTTGTGGGGAGATGCCATAGGCCGTATCTACTGTATAGTCTTTCTCCATCAAAACGAATAATTATAATTCGGAGTTCCGGACATTTCGAAGTCAACAGCAGTGCCCAGTCCCGGACCGCCCGGGTAAACAGGGTATGAGTGTACCCGAAACGATTTGCGTTTCGACCCCGGATTTGGAAGTTCTTTGTCCTCCTCGGTCTATGCAACTCACGATCGCGGCCTCGACCTGCTGAAATACACATGACTTATGATTACAGTCGCACGCATCATCTCCCTGTATGCTACAACTCCCTGCTGTGAATCAAGAATATTTTCTTCTTAAAAAGAATCTGTATACATGTGCATGAAACCTATACAGCCCCCGTATTCACACACAGCTTTCAACACAGCGCCACAAGACCCACCAATATCTCTCCTGGCATGTATACCAGTAGCATCCTCATGTTGCCCGATGATTTGCGAAGGCATGAAACTCAGAGAATTCAGAACAGCGGTGACAGAAGGCACTCTTTCTGGCAGTGGCCGTCTTATTGTTGAGAACTGGGAAAAGTTGTCCCTTGTTTGGGGTGGTTGTCATGTGGTCACGTCTGTGGCTGGCGCCATATCATCTGCTGCATCAGGATCTCTACTGCCTGTTGCCAGTGCGGATGTCACTGATTATGATATGGCTGAGGATATAAGTGATCTTTTCCTTAACGACAACTGTCCACTTTGTCGGTCGGATAAGGGTGAAGGAAAAAGGTGCGGGCAATCAGGAAAAAGTTCAGAACAGCGGTGACAGAAGGCACTCGTTCTGGCAGTGGCCGTCTTATTGTTGAGAACTGGGAAAAGTTGTCCCTCGTTTGGGGTGGTTGTCATGTGGTCACGTCTGTGGCTGGCGCCATATCATCTGCTGCATCAGGATCTCTACTGCCTGTTGCCAGTGCGGATGTCACTGATTATGATATGGCTGAGGATATAAGTGACCTTTTCCACAACTGTCCACTTTGTCGGTCGGATAAGAGTGAAGGAAAAGGTGCGGGCAATCAGGAAAAGTTCAGAACAGCGGTGACAGAAGGCACTCGTTCTGGCAGTGGCCGTCTTATTGTTGAGAACTGGGAAAAGTTGTCCCTTGTTTGGGGTGGTTGTCATGTGGTCACGTCTGTGGCTGGCGCCATATCATCTGCTGCATCAGGATCTCTACTGCCTGTTGCCAGTGCGGATGTCACTGATTATGATATGGCTGAGGATATAAGTGACCTTTTCCTTAACGACAACTGTCCACTTTGTCGGTCGGATAAGGGTGAAGGAAAAAGGTGCGGGCAATCAGGAAAAAGTTCAGAACAGCGGTGACAGAAGGCACTCGTTCTGGCAGTGGCCGTCTTATTGTTGAGAACTGGGAAAAGTTGTCCCTTGTTTGGGGTGGTTGTCCTGCGGTCACTTCTGTGGCTGGCGCCATATCATCTGCTGCATCAGGATCTCTACTGCCTGTTGCCAGTGCGGATGTCACTGATTATGATATGACTGAGGATATAAGTGACCTTTTCCACAACTGTCCACTTTGTCGGTCGGATAAGGGTGAAGGAAAAGGTGCGGGCAATCAGGAAAAAGTTCAGAACAGCGGCGACAGAAGGCACTCTTTCTGGCAGTGGCCGTCTTATTGTTGAGAACTGGGAAAAGTTGTCCCTTTTTTGGGGTGGTTGTCCTGCGGTCACTTCTGTGGCTGGCGCCATATCACCTGCTGCATCTGGGTGTCTGCTGCCTGTTGCCAGTGCGGATGTCACTGATTATGATATGGCTGAGGATATAAGTGACCTTTTCCACAACTGTCCACTTTGTCGGTCGGATAAGAGTGAAGGAAAAGGTGCGGGCAATCAGGAAAAGTTCAGAACAGCGGTGACAGAAGGCACTCGTTCTGGCAGTGGCCGTCTTATTGTTGAGAACTGGGAAAAGTTGTCCCTTGTTTGGGGTGGTTGTCATGTGGTCACGTCTGTGGCTGGCGCCATATCATCTGCTGCATCAGGATCTCTACTGCCTGTTGCCAGTGCGGATGTCACTGATTATGATATGGCTGAGGATATAAGTGACCTTTTCCTTAACGACAACTGTCCACTTTGTCGGTCGGATAAGGGTGAAGGAAAAAGGTGCGGGCAATCAGGAAAAAGTTCAGAACAGCGGTGACAGAAGGCACTCGTTCTGGCAGTGGCCGTCTTATTGTTGAGAACTGGGAAAAGTTGTCCCTTGTTTGGGGTGGTTGTCCTGCGGTCACTTCTGTGGCTGGCGCCATATCATCTGCTGCATCAGGATCTCTACTGCCTGTTGCCAGTGCGGATGTCACTGATTATGATATGACTGAGGATATAAGTGACCTTTTCCACAACTGTCCACTTTGTCGGTCGGATAAGGGTGAAGGAAAAGGTGCGGGCAATCAGGAAAAAGTTCAGAACAGCGGCGACAGAAGGCACTCTTTCTGGCAGTGGCCGTCTTATTGTTGAGAACTGGGAAAAGTTGTCCCTTTTTTGGGGTGGTTGTCCTGCGGTCACTTCTGTGGCTGGCGCCATATCACCTGCTGCATCTGGGTGTCTGCTGCCTGTTGCCAGTGCGGATGTCACTGATTATGATATGGCTGAGGATATAAGTGATCTTTTCCTTAACGACAACTGTCCACTTTGTCGGTCGGATAAGGGTGAAGGAAAAAGGTGCGGGCAATCAGGAAAAAGTTCAGAACAGCGGTGACAGAAGGCACTCGTTCTGGCAGTGGCCGTCTTATTGTTAAGAACTGGGAAAAGTTGTCCCTCGTTTGGGGTGGTTGTCATGTGGTCACGTCTGTGGCTGGCGCCATATCATCTGCTGCATCAGGATCTCTACTGCCTGTTGCCAGTGCGGATGTCACTGATTATGATATGGCTGAGGATATAAGTGACCTTTTCCACAACTGTCCACTTTGTCGGTCGGATAAGAGTGAAGGAAAAGGTGCGGGCAATCAGGAAAAGTTCAGAACAGCGGTGACAGAAGGCACTCGTTCTGGCAGTGGCCGTCTTATTGTTGAGAACTGGGAAAAGTTGTCCCTTGTTTGGGGTGGTTGTCATGTGGTCACGTCTGTGGCTGGCGCCATATCATCTGCTGCATCAGGATCTCTACTGCCTGTTGCCAGTGCGGATGTCACTGATTATGATATGGCTGAGGATATAAGTGACCTTTTCCTTAACGACAACTGTCCACTTTGTCGGTCGGATAAGGGTGAAGGAAAAAGGTGCGGGCAATCAGGAAAAAGTTCAGAACAGCGGTGACAGAAGGCACTCGTTCTGGCAGTGGCCGTCTTATTGTTGAGAACTGGGAAAAGTTGTCCCTTGTTTGGGGTGGTTGTCCTGCGGTCACTTCTGTGGCTGGCGCCATATCATCTGCTGCATCAGGATCTCTACTGCCTGTTGCCAGTGCGGATGTCACTGATTATGATATGACTGAGGATATAAGTGACCTTTTCCACAACTGTCCACTTTGTCGGTCGGATAAGGGTGAAGGAAAAGGTGCGGGCAATCAGGAAAAAGTTCAGAACAGCGGCGACAGAAGGCACTCTTTCTGGCAGTGGCCGTCTTATTGTTGAGAACTGGGAAAAGTTGTCCCTTTTTTGGGGTGGTTGTCCTGCGGTCACTTCTGTGGCTGGCGCCATATCACCTGCTGCATCTGGGTGTCTGCTGCCTGTTGCCAGTGCGGATGTCACTGATTATGATATGGCTGAGGATATAAGTGATCTTTTCCTTAACGACAACTGTCCACTTTGTCGGTCGGATAAGGGTGAAGGAAAAAGGTGCGGGCAATCAGGAAAAAGTTCAGAACAGCGGTGACAGAAGGCACTCGTTCTGGCAGTGGCCGTCTTATTGTTAAGAACTGGGAAAAGTTGTCCCTCGTTTGGGGTGGTTGTCATGTGGTCACGTCTGTGGCTGGCGCCATATCATCTGCTGCATCAGGATCTCTACTGCCTGTTGCCAGTGCGGATGTCACTGATTATGATATGGCTGAGGATATAAGTGACCTTTTCCACAACTGTCCACTTTGTCGGTCGGATAAGAGTGAAGGAAAAGGTGCGGGCAATCAGGAAAAGTTCAGAACAGCGGTGACAGAAGGCACTCGTTCTGGCAGTGGCCGTCTTATTGTTGAGAACTGGGAAAAGTTGTCCCTTGTTTGGGGTGGTTGTCATGTGGTCACGTCTGTGGCTGGCGCCATATCATCTGCTGCATCAGGATCTCTACTGCCTGTTGCCAGTGCGGATGTCACTGATTATGATATGGCTGAGGATATAAGTGACCTTTTCCTTAACGACAACTGTCCACTTTGTCGGTCGGATAAGGGTGAAGGAAAAAGGTGCGGGCAATCAGGAAAAAGTTCAGAACAGCGGTGACAGAAGGCACTCGTTCTGGCAGTGGCCGTCTTATTGTTGAGAACTGGGAAAAGTTGTCCCTTGTTTGGGGTGGTTGTCCTGCGGTCACTTCTGTGGCTGGCGCCATATCATCTGCTGCATCAGGATCTCTACTGCCTGTTGCCAGTGCGGATGTCACTGATTATGATATGACTGAGGATATAAGTGACCTTTTCCACAACTGTCCACTTTGTCGGTCGGATAAGGGTGAAGGAAAAGGTGCGGGCAATCAGGAAAAAGTTCAGAACAGCGGCGACAGAAGGCACTCTTTCTGGCAGTGGCCGTCTTATTGTTGAGAACTGGGAAAAGTTGTCCCTTTTTTGGGGTGGTTGTCCTGCGGTCACTTCTGTGGCTGGCGCCATATCACCTGCTGCATCTGGGTGTCTGCTGCCTGTTGCCAGTGCGGATGTCACTGATTATGATATGGCTGAGGATATAAGTGACAAGGAAAAGGTGCGGGCAATCAGGAAAAAGTTCAGAACAGCGGCAACAGAAGGCACTCGTTCTTGCAGTGGCCGTCTTATTGTTAAGAACTGGGAAAAGTTGTCCCTCGTTTGGGGTGGTTGTCATGCGGTCACGTCTGTGGCTGGCGCCATATCATCTGTTGCATCAGGATCTCTACTGCCTGTTGCCAGTGCGGATGTCACTGATTATGATACGGCTGAGGATATAAGTGACCTTTTCCTTAACGACAACTGTCCACTTTGTCGGTCGGATAAGGGTGAAGGAAAAAGGTGCGGGCAATCAGGAAAAAGTTCAGAACAGCGGTGACAGAAGGCACTCGTTCTGGCAGTGGCCGTCTTATTGTTGAGAACTGGGAAAAGTTGTCCCTTGTTTGGGGTGGTTGTCATGTGGTCACGTCTGTGGCTGGCGCCATATCATCTGCTGCATCAGGATCTCTACTGCCTGTTGCCAGTGCGGATGTCACTGATTATGATATGACTGAGGATACAAGTGACGATGATCGGGAAGTCTTAGAGGACTTAGAAATGCCACAGCAGCTCCCAGCCCCCAGCATGCCACCCTCGGCTCCAGTAAACAACAAAATAACAGATTTCACTCCCTCTGCAAAGCGGAAGAAGCTTTCGAAGAACTTGTCAGCTGCTCAACGAGACACAATTTACTTGGACATGACGCGCCAAGAAAGCTGCCACGAAAGAAAAGCTTGTTGGCCGTTGGAGAGTTCGAAATTTGAATATCCCCCCCCCCCCCCCCCCAGGTGATTTTTAGTGGATAACTTTAGTCAAGACCACTTGTTGGTGCTTGGGGACATGTAGCAGACTATGGTGGTGGTCTATCACCAATTTCAGGACATAACCTCACCGCTAATGGCCCTTGAAGATTGCTTTGCTTTTATAAGAATGAAATAGCGCTTTTAGTGACTTTTTGAATACAAATCCCCATCTAGTAGGGTGCAGTCACCCAGTTTCGGTGGAAGTGGCGAGTTCGATTGGGAATAAAGGAGGAAGGGAGGGTCTCAGCTTTCTCGGGCCAAGACCATTCGGCTCAGCATCCCGAAGACTGAGACAAGAGTTTTGACATCGGCACCTGGGCGTGTACACGGGCAGCGGGCGTTATACTGGGTGGGCATTAATAGGGGCGCTTACGGTATTGTATACTGTATGCATAGAATGCATAATGAAACCCATATCTATGTACGGAAGGTGTGGTGAGCAGTTCATAAATACATCAATATTGTGCGTATGAACAGGGCTTTACATGAAGCATTCTTGATCTACACCATACTGTTAAGCCTGCGCCTAGACTGCAAGTCCCGGAGAAACAGGGTCTTTTAAACAGGCGACTCTTCAAGACAGGTTCTACATAATTATAGACATCGTTGTGTGACTGAGACAGTTAGCCTCTGAACACAGGCCAGGCCGTCTGTATTGGCTGGACCAGTTACACACAGTCACTATAAGGCGCGTAGTGGCTGTGTGTGGTCAAGCCAATACAGCTGGATACAGGCATGTCACTGGAAAACAAATTCTGGGCTTTACCTCTTTTTCTCCAACACTGAAAGAGGGCTGGTTGACTAAAACTGGGTCCAGCCGCAAGCCAGACCAACTGGACTGGCTGCCACACTCCAGCAGGTGGTCACATTAATACGACAGTGCCACTGTCAAACAGAGACATCACTAGATACACATACCTGTCATGGCTGAGAATGTAGTCCCAGCTTAATGAATGTCCATCCTGCAGGAACCAGACACAGAAAAAAAGCAGCACTTAGAGCCGCATGACGCTATCCTTCATGCCACCACCGCCCGCTTCACATTCAATCAGGCCTCATGCGGGGAAAATAGTACGCACATGCGGTGTATCTTCAGTACATATAGTATACACACATCTCCTACAGTGTCCTTCAAGTTACTACATGTACATGCAGCTTATAACCCATAGTCAGCAGTACATGTCATTACCCATCGTCCTTCCCTCTAGGCTTTGCAAAGAACTAACAATACAACGTATTCACCCCGCTCCGTATCCATGCGACACTCAACGATTTTCTAGCCATTACCCAGCGCACGCTCTGTCTTTGCCGTGGGCCCTCAGCTCTCAGCACGAGTTTACTTGTTCGATATCATCGGTTGCTGTGCACTATGGCACAGCGTTGTCACTCCCGCCTCTACGTCCCCGATATGGACACGAGCCGCACGTTTTACACTGCGAAGCAACATGTACTGGCGGATGCACTGAGCACTTTCTACAAAAGGGAAGAACCCCAGTGAGCTGAGGTTGATACAGCTTCTCCAGTCCACAACCTAGCTACAGGCACACGCGCAGGTGTCCCGGGCCTAGGCATGTTTTCAAAACTACTGTGGGCGTATCATGAGGAGACAGCATGCATCAGCGGTCCTGTTTACCATCTTCTTGGAAGCTGCACCCTGCTACCTATGTGTAGTCATGGCGCCATGCCCACTGGCTGAAATCCACCGTCCCTTCGGCCGGGACTATGCGGACAACCTTCACTTCATCAGCATTGTGTAACTGTTGAGCAAGCTGTTTTAGACGCACGGGCGTCGGAGCCAGCCCGGCTCAAACTGGACCAATATCTTAGCCGATGTTTTTCCTCCTCATTGGCTGGCCCCAGTAGAGTCACCCACATATTGAGAAAAAAGTGCTCCCAAAAGGCATGGTTTGGCTTGATTTTTTTCAATCATTTCCCGGGGCCTCTCTCTATTACGCCCTTCCGGTGATTTGGCCTGTCAAGGATAGCTTCCGACGTCCATGTGACAGATCTTAGGGTCTTGGAAGCTTGACAGAAATGCCTCTACAACTGAGTGCACCAGCACCAGTTGCGGCATAAGGAGGAATGGCCATATACAACTAACAAGCTGGGCTCCCTACCCAGTGATGCGAAGGATGCTGCTCGCAGGAGAAACTTCGCTCAGATCGCTTTCCGCTCCATGTTTATGATCTGGCTGTGCAGACAGATCCACAAATTGAATACGGCGCTGTGGACCCTGGCCAGCGCCAAGCGCTACTAATCGTAACGTCTTCTGCATAGCTTCGGGAACAATAAAGCCCATCCTTATGTATAACCGTGACTCCTGATCACTCTATAGAGTGAGAAGCTGGAACGCTGGGAAGCATTCCATCGCACTTCGTTGCAGCAGATACTTGAACACATTAAACAGCCATATTCTCGCACGTACTCAGGCCATGCCGATCGGTGCATGCAAAGCACTGAAGTATTCTTGGCCGCATGTGCGGCTGCCTCTACAGTCTGCAAGCTCCCGGTCAGCTTGCCATGGGTGCATTTCATTCCGCTCTACGCACCATGCTGAAGGTTGCTTCTCGGCCCAGAACGACACTCTTGATCATCACCCAGAAGCACCCGTCAGCATGTGGCTTGCAAGAGATTTGTTCTGTTTTCCTTCCTATGTAGAAGCTGATAATCAAACTGGCTGTTTCCCAACAAGGAGGTCTAAAATCATGATGTTCAAAACTTCATATGTCCACGATGTTGTGTAACGTAGGCATATAGACCACCATCTAGGCCCAGACAGATTCTGCTCCGCTCGCCTCGATATGTTGCCGCAACATGTTGCTCGAAATCTTCGATATTTTGCCGAGCCTGGCAATAGAAACCCGATATTTTGCTCCGGAAAAACGTGTATTTTATCCACTTCCCATACAACATTTCATAAAATCGCACTGTCGGTTTCTCAACACGGGTTTTCACAAACGTGTCCCTGGGTTTTTCAAAATAATGTTGATCCACAGTCAGTGAATCCCAGTGCTATTTCGGCGACAAGATCTCGTCCTTGGCAGTGCATCATGCTGAACGGGTAAGAAACAAGGAAATCCAAGTATCAGGCATCGATTTTACCCAAAAATCTCGATATTTTGCTCCGATTTTTCCGGCAATTTCCGCTTTTCAAATTCTTCGACATTTTGCTGAAAGAATTGCCGGCAGGATCTGTCTGGGCCTACCACCATCACCACTTCATGTACTCTATTAGTATTACTCTGATAACCAATGATGATGGGCACCTACCCGTTCGAAATGAAGACGGTATGGCCTCACGTATCGAGAACTGGCCAGCTCTGATACTCTCAAGTCAGATACGTTCTCCATCTACGAGTACCGTGGTTTTCCCCAGCTATATCCAGTACAGGCCTGGGGTGCAGCAAGCAGAGAGTGTCACAAATGGGTTGCTCTGACTTTTTCTACCACAACACCTTGCTCCAGCTATACTAGTATACGAGGCATTGCAATAAACTCTTGCGAGTTGTGTCTGACTGTAAGAGTACGAGTGTGAAACACTGAATATTTGAGTGAAAACCAAAATCTCGAAATAAAAAATCGAAATCACGTCAAAGAACAGCGCAATGCTGGCGTCGTCATCTTCTAAAGATCATGTTACCAACTCACGTCACTGCCAAAACTCGAAAAGCTACAAAACTACAATGACTATGTAGTACTTGTAAGTTGTACAAGTCATGTACAGTCATGTACTTGCAAGAGTATTATAATTATAACCCCCCATACTCTTGCTACTTGTTGTAGACGTCTAGACCTGACCATACCTTGTCATCGCTTGTGTGTCGGATCGAGTTATTCACTTGTATAAATAATCTAGTCAGGAGTACGAGGTACAGTCATGTTTATGTACTGCATGCTGTAGCTAGCTCCGCCTTGTTGTAACAAACATGCCGTCACCGTCAAAACAACACGTCGCGAGCTCTCTTCACTCTTCTTACTCCTTCACTTCTGCTTATCATCATGATGATCATTCTTTGACTTTGTTTGAGTAAGTACTATTAGTTTGACAGTGCAGATCAGATCCACGTATGTCTTGACTTGATCATGATGAATATTAATTATTGAGTCGTTGACAATGAGAAAATAATTACAAATTCTTACATGACACGTGATCGTTGCCGGGGCCATGGCCAATAGGCGATCTTCCCGCCGCGGGCATAATCAGGCCATCAGGACCGTTTGACGTCATTTCGCGAGTTTCAGGACCGTTTGACGTCATTTCGGGAATGTTCGGACCGTTTGACGTCATTTCGGGAATAATTTTTCGACCTTTCGACCTTTCGACCTTTGACCTTCCCTAATATGTTGCTTCGCGATGTAAGAAATCAAATCAAGCACGCTCTGTCTGTCATGATGGCTGAATCTTGCCCTTGCCTGCAGCCCTCGGGCCTACGGCCCTTGGGCTGCAGGCTCGGGCAAGATTCAGCCATCATGACCTCCTGAGCGTGCTTGATTACATACTTCTTACATGACACGTGATCGTTGCCGGGGCCATGGCCAATAGGCGATCTTCCCGCCGCGGGCATAATCAGGCCATCAGGACCGTTTGACGTCATTTCGGGAGTTTCAGGACCGTTTGACGTCATTTCGGGAATGTTCGGACCGTTTGACGTCATTTCGGGAATAATTTTTCGACCTTTCGACCTTTGACCTTCCCTAATATGTTGCTTCGCGATGTAAGAAATCAAATCAAGCACGCTCTGTCTGTCATGATGTAGTCCATCGGCCAAGTCTCAAAATCGAAAGTGGTGATGCACTGAGCTTCCAACTAAACGCGACCATACCCAGCACGTAGAGAATAATTATATCAGAGAACACTATTCCGTTTGTTGGACGTGCCGAATTCAGTCCAGGCCGTCGATACGAAGCGTTCTTCGTCGCCGAGTTTTTTACTGTGCGCTCCATTTGAGAGTGCGCAGAGTTCTGATCGAGAGTTTTTTGAGCAGATTTTCAAATTTTTGAGGCTGTCAGCTGACAGCTGTCAACCCTAAATGGCACTTAGTATGTGACAGGCAATAGGTTTTGGTGCCTCCGTATGCCTTCTAATAAGTTCTATCTTCCTTCGTTTCACTTCGCTGCTTCGCCCACCACCTCAGGAGATGACAGCGTACCTGCACTAGTCAGCTTTCGCTAACCCTGTCTCTCTTTCTCCGTCTTAGCGCTCGTCATTCGTGTCCTTCTGCTGGGGCGAGCTTGATACTGTTGTGTCGTAGTTTTTAGGCAATAGTGGCTGTTGTTCGCGTGACGATCAGGATTTATGGAGAAAGACGACGACTCGCCAAGTTCCCATGCAGCCACAGACGGCGTAGCAATTCTTACCGCCAACCCTTCGAGCAACGGAACCGGCCTGAGTTGGAAATCGTGTCTGTGTAATTGTGCTACGATACGGATGAAACACACAGGCTCACATGTGACGAGATGAAGATAATCTCAACAGGCTGACGGAAATCCAACAGGCTCACGGGAACGCCGCAGTTATGGTCGGAGACGCGGAGTTATTTAGTCACTGGTAAATGTTGCATCGAGTGCTGTGTGCTCTAACACAATTGTAAAAATCATGAAAAAGCAAAAATAATGCAATGGTGGGGCTGAGTGGTGTTCTGTGGAGGAGACGTCGCTGTCTCAGTATTCAACGCCGGACCATGTATTTCAAGTCTGTGGTCATGCTCGATCATAAGTTCCTGTATGGCTCCAGTGCCTTCTCAGCATTGTTGGCGGGTAAGCACCTGGATCGTCTCCAAGTACTGCGGCTCTGGTGGCTTGAGGGATGTACGGGTGCTCGCCGTGCACCCCTGCCGGCAATCTGCTAGTGAAGCTTGGTACCTACTGTGTCCGGGAGATTTTCATCCAGAAGCTGATCTTCCTAGGCTGGAGCTGCTGCTACTCCTGTGCTAGCCCTCAACCACTGGCGCTCCTACTCGGCTCCAGTGTGGGCCATTAACCACCCTGCCCGATTTCGCACTGTTGCTATTCCACACCGTCAGCATTTAACTCTGAGGTCAGACCTTGATCCCTCCCACCATATGCTATCTGTCTGTCTGCCTTTCTCTCACACACAGATGTGCGCGCATACACACAAACACACATGCACACACACACACACACACATGCACACACAGTGACACAAACATACACATAGCCAACTTCTCTGTGTTTGGTGATCATCATCATTCTGTTTTCTGATGTGCAAGCTCACCTCTGATGCTGATTACTTCCTTGCTTAGACCCGGTCTGCTATTAGACCAGTCTGCTCTCCCTTCACTCGCTTGTAAATCCTACTTGGAGCAGTAAGGTTGTGTCACTGCTCCTACTGATGTCATTGTTGTGAAAGAAATATCATCGCCATTGGTGGTAATTTTCCATCGTGCATGAATCATTAACAATCATCATCTATGTGTCACGGCCTAACCATCCTCGTAACTCCCCTCATCGTGACTAGTGCTGTACCGTTGAAACCTACTTTGCTTCAGTGTATATTCGCCCCGGGCAAAGCTCTTGTTTTGTTGCATGGTGATCTGACGCAGTGTGCTATAGCCTGTAGGGTAATATGGATAAGATTAGTACAGTCGGCATCGCCTATCGAGTGACCAGGTACATGTATAAGGATACTAGTACATGTATACCGGCTTAACGATATCGGAACACAAATAGCACCATGTGTGCAATATTCCTTTCTAAGCTCACGCTGTGCGGTGCAGATAGTTCATGTGTCGTTGCCAACTTGCCGCATGTGCATGTGCAGCAGGAAGGCAACACATGTCGACTACTACTTATACTGTACAGCATTGTGTGCTTACATGCATCTACGGCCTTGTGAATGCAATTGAGTCTCACATACATATACATGAAATATTGCGTGTAGTGCGGCATCAGGTGTTAACATACAGTGGCTAAATATTTTTCTCGCAACAATGACCGTATTCACCACAAGTGTGTTTATGTCCAGAGCCAACTCAAGTCCTGTATTATTTATGACCATGACAACAAGACTTCCGGGCTGAAATTCTTCTATGACAGGCATGACCACTTGCCTTACAATTGTTCGTGATTGTACGAAGTACATATTCGCTGTTGCATCAATTTCGCACCATTTACATTGTAGTGCCACTAGTGGTATCACCTGCATGCGTATTGAGTCAAACAAGGTTACCTCTGTATAATTATGCTTATCGTGGCTATCAAGAGCTTCGATGCAAATTCCCAGCTGACGAATGGTGTCCAGCTTGTGTTCAGCTCAGCTGGCACTCACAACTCATAATAATTGCGTTCTAGACGCCAGATGAGATGTTTCAGCTACAATGTAGACACAACGTCCGTGTTCAAGAAAGCCGTCACTTCATCTTCTGTCCATCCTCAATAGCACGTTCAAGCAAATACGTCTGAAACACTGTAGCGACAATCCGACAGCGGCGACACGCCGTCTTCTCCGAATGAGCTTCTACCGTTCTAATTCAGATTCCCCCAAAAATGTCAAAATAAATAATAGATTTCCACCAAGCTCGCTAGAATCTTGCGAACCGTCAACATGCAGGCATTTCAAGTGTTCGAGCGTGCGTAGATTCTGCTCAGCGGCTCAAGAACATTCGCCAAGCGAAAAAAAGTCGATGAGAAAGATGTAATGGTGGATGAAATTACGAAAATCGGAAGAAGGTATTCGACCCAGTTCGACTATCCTGGACTGGATTGGCAACGTCCAACAATCGGATTCGTATTCTATGGGGTCTCATGAGCTAGTGTGCCAAAGGGCGTTTAGTTGGAGCTTCAGTGCATCACCTTCGCCGAAAGAGGCCCTTTCTGAGATTTGGCCGATGGACTAATGTACATGTATGTAATCAAGCACGCTCAGGAGGTCATGATGGCTGAATCTTGCCCGAGCCTGCAGCTAGGCCTTGACGGATTATGCTAATATTTTCGTGAAATTATGCTTTTCGCATTGCTGAAAAAATTGCAGAATTATGCTATTTTTATGCTAAAAGTTATCATATTATGCCGCATTATGCTCACATATGCTGCTAATATTGTGATGGTTCTGTGCAAAATAACAGGGGAATTTTTGTAGAGGGTGTTGTACTGTAGATCTACATGTAGTACGCAAAAGTTCAACGGGGTAAACGCACCGTCCGACCTAGCTACGACCTTTACTTATAGTAGTGGACTGCATGTTATCAAGGGAGTCGTAAACCTACGACTCCCTGGTGCATCTACTTGTACTTGTACTTGTAGAACATTGTAGATCTACAACTGTATGGAATTTGATGCAAACAGGCGGATTATTCCAATTTATGCGATTCGTATGCAATTTGCCTCGAATTATGCGATTATTCGATTTTGGTAGGAATTATGCGAAAAATTATGCTAGCATAGTCCGTCAAGGCCTACCTGCAGCCCAAGGGCCGTAGGCCCGAGGGCTGCAGGCAAGGGCAAGATTCAGCCATCATTAGCCAGTGTAGGCTAATTTTTATTTTTCAAGGAAACCCTCCGAAAATGGTACCAATCGATTCAGCATGGCATTTTCATTCCTCCTGCAAAGTTTCAGCTGATTTGGAGTCATGACAAGGACGCTATGGCGATTTGAAGATCGAAAAACTTCACTTCTGTTTGTCAAGAAGAAAGACCATGATCGCACACAAATCATACAACCCGTGTGGCACAATGATTTTTGAACGAAGTTGATCCGCGGACCCCGTGCTTCGCGCATGCACGCATGCATACTGCACAGTACAGAGGCTTTTTTGAACGCAGATATGTAGTTCTTCGTCTTCTTCGAAATGTCTTCCAAATGCGTGGTGCTGGTGTTGTTCTCAGCTTCGTCAAGGCAGAATGCAGCTGCATGTGATGCTCCTGTGTGTTCATGCATGTTCTCTTTTCGCGTCTCGACATTGTAGCGTCCAGACTCTGCTCGACTGGAGAAGATTGAGGAGACTATGCTTTGATCCATATGGAAAATCGATGAAATTTGGTAATTATCGTCGGGCGCTAAAAAGCGCTGGGGAGCATGGGGCTAAAACTTCGTAGCAGTCATCCCTACCATGACAGGCATCGACTGGTATATGTTCCATTCTGTTCCCAACCACTACGGGTCGTCTGCGAAGCTTTCTTCTTCGCCGATTCTCGGACAGATCGTACGTCTTCGCACTGTATCTCTCGTCTCCCTCAACGGATCAAAACACGGTTTTCGCCAGGACGAACACAAACCCCCAGATTTCGCGGCGGCAACATCTTCGAGTAGGGAAAAGCTAGCAGCTAACCAGGAATCACCAAAAACCACGTGTAATACTCAGTGTGATTTGCGACACCTGTCATTGTGCCGTCGCACCATGCATGTACCATGCACGGGAATGGAACACGGATGAGTCGTTTTATTACGACAGCCTGCACTGGCTACCATCATGACAGACAGAGCGTGCTTGATTTGATTTCTTACAGCGCGAAGGAACATATTAGGGAAGGTCAAAGGTCGAAAGGTCGAAAGGTCGAAAAATTATTCCCGAAATGACGTCAAACGGTCCGAACATTCCCGAAATGACGTCAAACGGTCCTGATGGCCTGATTATGCCCGCGGCGGGAAGATCGCCTATTGGCCATGGCCCCGGCAACGATCACGTGTCATGTAAGAAGTATGTAATCAAGCACGCTCAGGAGGTCATGATCATGATGATGGCTGAATCTTGCCCGAGCCTGCAGCCCAAGGGCCGTAGGCCCGAGGGCTAGCGCAGGCAAGGGCAAGATTCAGCCATATGCCATCATGACAGACAGAGCGTGCTTGATTTCATTTCTTACATCGCGAAGCAACATATTAGGGAAGGTCAAAGGTCGAAAGGTCGAAAAATTATTCCCGAAATGACGTCAAACGGCCCGAAATGACGTCAAACGGTCCTGAAACTCCCGAAATGACGTCAAACGGTCCTGATGGCCTGATTATGCCCGCGCGCGGCGGGAAGATCGCCTATTGGCCATGGCCCCGGCAACGATCACGTGTCATGTAAGAAGGCTGAATCTTGCCCTTGCCTGCAGCCCTCGGGCTGCAAGCTCGGGCAAGATTTAGCCATCATGACCTCCGGAGCTCCTGAGCGTGCTTGATTACATACATCCACGCACGACACACGCGTACACCATGTACACGGTGACCAGGCCAGGATCTTGTAGAGAGTCGTATTCTTACGACTCCCTGCTGCATGCTCACTGATCTGAGTGCTAGTGTAGGTCTACATGGTGTACGGCAGCTTGCTCGATCGTGCGTGGAATGCGCCAGCGAGCGAAACCCGAGCTAGCCCATGCCATACTGTTGTATTGAGGCCTGCGCCACTGCCAGCTCGAACCTAGACTTGAGAATCCATGATGGTGGAAGCAAGATGGCGGATCATTTGCCTGAAGTTGGTGAAGTTGAGCTAGAAATAGCTAGTAATGGCGGCATTGGAGTACCGGAGCCTCAAGTGGAGGTGGAAACAACGATTATTGAGCATGGACTCGCGGAGACCGAGACAGTATTGGACACATCTGGAGTGGAGCTTGGCCGTCTTCTCTCCTCTGGCGGAGAGGAGATGGTGTACATCGCGTCGAATGTTGGCAATGACATAGAAGTTGATGCAGTCAATGCCATCGAAGAAACTGAAAAAGATGATCAGCCGGCCAAGAGGAAAAAAGATCATGGAGAGGGGAAAAAGAAAGCGACAAGAGCTAAATCAGCAGCAAAATCTAATGCATCAGCTCGCAAGTTTGTTGCTTCCTCCGTATCGTTGACAGAAACGGACGCCGTCGACACTGGCTTTGAGATAAAGATTGGTACTCCACAATGGGAGCATCAGCAGTCTAGCAATATGGTCAACGTACATATCAAAACTTTGGATGCAGACTACAGCGTTGGACAGCTTTGGCCTTCAGGTTGGCAGTTACTAGTACTCTTCCTGCACGTACATGACGATTGTAGTAGTGGCTGTTTTATTTCAGAACTGCTTTTTTATAATAATGCTCTTGTAGTGATTTATTTTTTGTTTTTCGGTGTGCATGTAATCTGATGTCATTGGTTTTTTTTGGTTCTCAGAGGAAAGGAAGGAGGAAGAAGAGGAGGATGCTCCAGACTATTCTGAATATCTACGTGGCAAAAAACTGCCTCCAGGTGGCTTGCCTGGAATGGATTTGTCCGATCCGAAACAGCTCGCAGAGTTTACAAAGTAAGTATTCACTGTCACCGACAAGGATAATCACTAAGAGAAAGGAAAAAAAAAGTTTACATATTGTGCGTAGTTTGTTCAGCACTAATTGTTATACATACCGGTAAGGCCGTTGTCACACTACGTTCTCCGACTCCCGTTTACGTCTACGGTGAAAAATCCAAAACGGGTGGTCGTGTCATGAAACAGGCACACACGGTCACGTTTTGGAGAAATTTGAAGACCCCAACGCCCGTACAAGGTCGCTGAAAACAGACTAGGGAAGATACGCACGTCCATCCGAAAAAATTGTTTACCCCCCTCCTTACCACATCTATGTTTCCCATTTCCTCTGCTCCCGCTTTCACTCCGTACATGGATCATCATGACAACCGACCAAAAACACCTTACGTAGACGTAGATGCAGAGCTTTGTACCGTAGGGCGATGGCGACCTAAGGAAGATACTGATAAATTGACAAATTGAATGAGGAATTCGATCTGAACTCATTCGCAGTTTCTGTTGAGTGATTTTTTGCGACTTTTAAGCCATTCAAGGATTTCCCAGGACGTGTGAAAGGCAGCATGACGATTGATTGCATCACTTGAATCTCAGAAGTTCTTTGCAGTTTATATTGTAGTTCTACGTTGAGTATGAGCCCCAAACCAAAGGAAATTGTTGTGCGTGGCAGGGAAACTGTTGGCGAGGCTCGAGCGTCCTTAGTGTGCTGTATGTTCTGGAAGCACGAAGAAGATGACCAGCAGGAAAAGAGCTTTCCAGGAAGCCGTACAAATTATGAAATTGGGTTGAAATAAAAAATGTTACAATGTGTTTGTTGCGTTCTCCATAACTGTGCTGATGCACTGAATCACAGTGCCCAGTTGTGATACGCTGAGTATTATTGTATGACGTCCTTGCCGTTTTGTATTGTGCCTATCATTTCGCGAAGGTCTAATTATTAGGGCTCAAACGGTCACGGTTTTACCCCTGACGGTTAACTGCTAAGCTAACGGTCGGTTAACCGGTTATAACCTATAAGCCACGGCAATCCTGCGGACTCTTTTTTAACCGTATATTTGACTATACTCATTCAAAAAATGTACCCTATTCAGTACAACGCACACTTGTACATTCTCTTGCATGCTCATTCATACATACTCTCACACCAAGAGACCAGATATGACCAGTTGACAGCCCAGAAATTGCGTACGCGTGCGACAGCCCGCGAAAGTGCACACTTTGCAACGACCTGATACTTGAAAAATTGACTGAAAAGTTACTGCGTAACCGTTATCTTTATCGGTTAACCGTTAATTCTTCGTAACCGGTCTGCAACCGGTTAATCGGACTAATCGTTTGAGCCCTACTAATTATGTATCTATCAGATTTCCACGCATCCATACGAAAACATTTAGCGTACCCCGTAAGAAGGCCTTGGGCCTGTGGGCATGCCCTATTCAAAATTTAATAATATATTTATTAATAATGTGATGTGGAAACTGCAGATTGCTTGACAGTTTCACATGGCAGAAGTGGTATTGTGCATCGCATTGGGGTAGAAGTTACTTGCATCTCCGGGCCATAGGTATGGGCCTGCTCTCGATGTGTTTAATGTGTTGATCTGTTCATTTGGTCTGCAGGATGGCACCGAAGAAGAGGAAGGATACAGATGGTCCACGAACGGTTCCTTGCCCACACAAGGTAAGATTTTTTCTGTACTGTACACACAGTGGTGGGGTGTGGTTCTGAATATTAATATATTCCTTGGGAACAACGCTGATCATAAGCATGTCATGACACTGGTTTCTGGAGTTTGGACGAAGCCACTTTTTTTATTAGCCCACGTAGACAGCTGTGTATATTTGACCTGCAGAATCCACTTCACTGGTAATATCAGCCTTGAACTGTTGCTAGGTTGGGTGAGTCTATTTTGACCTGCTATTTGTATTTCCTGGTCACGCTGAGGGTCATTTCTTGTGTCAGTTTTCCATGTATTCCAAGATGTGTGTGAGTGTGTGCGCGTGCCCGTGTGTGTGTGTGTGAGAGAGAGAGAGAGAGAGAGAGAGAGAGAGAGAGAGAGCCTGTGTGTGTGTGTGTGTGTGAGAGAGAGAGAGAGAGAGAGAGAAAGAGAGAGAGGATGAAGTGTATATTGATATGTACCAAAAATCCCCGGAGTACTTGATGTACGACTTGTACAAGCTTTGGCTTTGGTCAGATTTTGGCATGAGATTTTGGCATGTCCTCGCATGGTGTTTATTTAGGGCTGCTCTAAGATGTTCCGTGATAACTCTGCTATGCGTAAGCACTTGCATACCCATGGACCCCGGGTACATGTCTGCGCTGAGTGTGGCAAATCCTTCGTTGAAAGCTCTAAGCTGAAGAGGCATCAGCTCGTTCACACCGGAGAAAAGCCTTACCAGGTAAGGCGTTTACTTTGTCTGCCACTAAGCTACATTTCTGCTGCCGCGTCGTCTGTTGTGTTCACTATCTACTAGTACTCTTCGTTTACTCTTTTCACCCCTATTCAAACCGTAGAGTAGTTTGTTGTAAGACACATTATAGAAGTTCAGTGACTCGTTTGTTTCATATGGGACGAGTCAATGGGTCAGGTCTGGGTTAGGGTCTCGTGAAGATCTCGTAGATTGGATTCGTTTACACGAGTCCGGCCTATTTGATTAGTGGGTAGCTTTGAGATCGCACAGTCCCAACTACGGAAACATCATACCAAAACAAGAAGTATGATCTAGTACCCGTATAGTTGTACCCGTATTTCTGTTGCTGTCTCTCTGACAATCCAACTGCACCTCGTTCACGAATTGCGCATTACACAGCTCGAAATATTTCATTTCGTGTACGAGTTCGTAACGAGTCACTGATCCTCGCTATCGTGAGAGTTCTTCGTTCAGTGAGGCTGTTATATTTTGCCAATTATTTGATTGACTTGTATTGGCTGTGTGTTTCTTTGGCTTCAGTGTACTTTTGACGGCTGTGGTAAGCGTTTCTCGCTGGACTTCAACTTACGAACTCATGTAAGAATACACACAGGTGACCGACCGTACGTGTGCCCCTTTGATGGCTGCAACAAGCGCTTTGCTCAGTCAACCAATCTGAAGTCTCATATATTGACGCATGCAAAGTCCAAAACGCCTTCCTTGCTCGGCACAGGTCTTGGTGTAGGTCTTAGCACATCCCTGGGTATAGGCCTGTCTCCGCTGAATCAGCTGGGCCAATCTTTGAATGTGTCGGCTCTTAGCCAACCATCACTTCTGCTGCCGTCAGCGGTATCTCCTGTTACGTCAGCTGCAGCTGCATTACTGCCCATCGGTGTCCCAAGCCACATACCAATCTCGGTACCTGCACCTGCAGCTGTTGCGGTGGTGTCATCATCCATCTCATCAAGTCTATAACAGTACAGCGAATGGCCCTGCCTTTGCTATAGTCAGTTAGTTCTAACTGCTAATTTCCTTGCCGTACATAGTGCTACCTTATTTAACACGCTGTCTTGTACCTAGCTCTTGTGCATGTTGTTGCGCTTTTTTTCATATATAGTATGCATAATGGCCCTTAGGCATATCTGTTCATATCTTCTTGTCTTTGCTTGAAGCCCTGTATAAAGTCGTTTTGTTCCTGTTAATAGTGTCCTTCCTTGAATGTCTCGCCATCAACCCGCCCTGTTTCTCCTCTCGAATAGACAGTCAGAACCAGTTTCTGGTTTCAAGAGTAGTTTACGTGTCTTGCCTGTATTATATTTTTCTCGTCTCGCTGCCCTGTCCCTGTGATTATACACCCCCTAGGCCCCTACCAATGCTCAGTTTCATTCTTTATCTCGCTTCGCTTTTTACCGCTGATCGAATAACTATACTTCGGAGCGGTGCTGCCCGAATTTTTCCTCTCGAATATGACTTTTCTGTAAGGATTCGTTTTATGATCTATCCGCTCAATGTGACTGTGCGCTTTGATTGTTCTTTGCTGATTTTCAATAAGAAGTGTCCGTGAACTTTTACGTCAAAGTTCATTGAATCAAAGACTCACGCAAATTGTGCCGTATTCTACGTTTCACCTCTAAAATTTCCATTGTCAAATTTTCCACGTGAGTTGGAAAAAGACAAAGTCAAATACCGGTATATGTACAGTGGAGATCGGATATAACGACAGATTGAGTTTAGCGACACAATTCTGCTGCCCAAGTCGTTTAATAGTATTAACGTCCTTTGTGAAGATCGGGTTTAGTGACTGATCGAATATAGTGACATTTTGTTCTCTCCCGAAGGAGTGTCGTTATTATATCCAATCTCCACTGTATGTGTAAAACTCGGGCTATAAAAAAGTAAGGACAAAATGTTCCAAACGAAGGCGCCACTCGTACTCCGGAGACATATTTTCCACTCCTGTGTACGTGTACGAGTACGATCTTCCTATCGTACCCTGGTTTCTCATCGTTGTGTTGCTTTTGCCCAGGGCATTCACGCCCTAAATTTTACACAACATCCCCACAAGTCTTCAAGTTCAGAGAAGTGCTTTGTTGACTGGAGTCACTGGACACAACAAACATGACTCATGAGTGGCACTCAGAGTGTACACACATGGGACATGGGGATTCCGATTATGATTCATGAACTCTTGCGGAGTCATGCCATAGGCAACCACATAATCATTACGTAACCATGCAGCATGCATGAAACAACATAGTCAACAATTTTTTCATGCGACGTGCAAAATCATTAAAATAATTAATGACGATAATATCGATAGTCACGATCACGTGACTACGTTACGTACATGCATATCGCATAGTTACTAGTATGCCTCATCATGACACATGCTCACTGATTTTACTCAGCTCACGATCACGTCATGCGTACAGGTGGTCACGTGGTTACGGGACTGATCTTTTTTTGTGTAGATCGACGCGACCTCTTTCGAGTCTGGCGTCATTGATCATTCAAGATCAAGCTGCGAGTTATTGTTATTGTTTGAGCTCTATTTTCCTCTGCACGACAGTTCAAGCTCGCTCTATGCTTTGTTGCTGACTGGGGGAAGCGTCGGCGGGGACGTTAATCTTGCTTCGCTATGCTGCTGGTCCGATTAGCTTTGTTGCTGCTTGTCCAAGCGCTGAGAGTGGCGCACGCCGACTGCCCAGCACCTTGGGTGAAAAATCTGGAAGGGTGAGTAGTGTACTCAGATAAACGCAAAGTCCACAACTAAGTACCGTAGTAAAGCTTTGTGTATGAGATGGGTATTCGCTTCTTCTCTTTATTATGTCATAGAAGTAATTGGCGTTATGACAATATGAACGGTGAAGTCTGCCGGGAAGTTAGCTACTTCGGGGGAAGCTAAATTGTAATTCTGAAATTCTGCGTGGCAATGACGTCATTCATTAGTTGGTGATGACTTGGGCTTTGAGGATGAATAGCTCAGGCTGTGCTCACACTAGATCACTAGATGAAGGGAACAGGCAGCCATGGACAGCAAAGTCACGCTGTACGAAATGTCTGCATGGGAATTTTGTCTGGTTCTAAGTATTGCGTAGTGCACTAGTGATGGGTAGACCTGCTACAGCCGGTGTAGACGATGCAGTCCCGGCAGAACCGGTCCGGTTGGTCAGGCCATGGCCTGATCAACTTTTTTGGCCACTAATGTGCGTTTACTGTTGAGGGGGTCATGTGTACCCTCCATATCATACGCAAAGTATGAAAGTCTTATGGTACGGCCGGACCCATCGAAAACTGCTTGCGCCGGTCCTGCGATGCCACCAGGAATATACGGTATGAAAGATGGCAAAGAACTTACGCAGCTACGGTAGTCGAAGGAAACAGCGGACTGTTCAGGGCGTGGCCCGACTGGTTCATGCAGGGGTTTGGGCCAACTGGTTCATGTAGGGGTTTGGGGCACAGCGGGTCAGTCCATCGCAGGTCAAGATACGATTTGTCCATTCTTGGTTTAGTTGGTTATGTACTTTTCATGTTGTTAGCCAGACTACGGAAACAACATGTGGAAAACTTTTCGCTGTCCTGCTCTCAGTTTAGGTATTTGCACAATTGTATTCGTAGATTTCTGTCCTCTCATGACTTCCTACGATTCTCAATGTTCCCTTCTGAGAATGACCAGACTAACACAATCGTAAGGTTCTTTCTTATCAACATTTCAAAATTTCATGAGCACTTTCTTGATGCTACTTTCGTCGAGGAAAGACACGTAATTGTGTCTTTCCTCCCGTGTCTTTCCTGACCAAAGTAAGGTCAAGTGAGTGCTCATGAAATTTTGAAATAATGATTTGAATTAAATATTCCGCAATGGGTGAGTCCATTGCAGGTCAGGATTCAATTTGTCCCGCCTTGGTTACTGGGAACCGAGGAAACAAACGTTCACGCCGGTTTTATTTAGCGATTGGCGTGCACAGGCCATTTTTGCATCTGGAAAATGCTTGCGATTGGAGTCCATTTCATCAGTTTCATTACTACGGTGGGGTAGTAAGCCGCACGCCAGCTTACTCTTGCGATTTCACACCCATCGCACAACCGCACAACCGCAAATGATTCCAGATCGTACCGGTTTCCCGGTTTACCGTATGTACTTGTGATATCAATTATTATAAGACTACTGAATAGCACACGCTTCAGGGTCTTTCCAATCAACGTTCGAAATTCTCACAAGCACTTTCATTGCTTTTCTCTTCAGGTGGATACAGGCAGAAGAAGAAACTAACCAGTACGATTAAATTTATTTAAAAAAAGAAAAGAAGTATAGGCGATTAAGCAGCAGATCAGTGAAAACAAACACAGAACAAGGGATATTATGATTTTCACACACACGTAGAAACTTAACAAATCCTAACGTCATGTAAAGGGACTTGTTATGTTTCTATGTGTGTGAGAATCATCACTTTACTCCTTATTCTGTGTTTGTGCTCGCTAATCTACCTACTGCTGTTTATGTCACCCATGCGTTGTATAAAGAGAATTGTACTGCTTAGTTTCTTCTTCTGCATACATGTATATCCGCATGAAATGAAGGCAATGCTTGTGTTATTCCTTTGTCTTATGGCACTTTTGTCTCTGAGAAAATTATTAGAAAGTTAGTTGGTTGCTTCAAACACTCGAGCTCGCACTTTTCCTGCCGACTTGACTTCACTATTTCGTCAGAAAATTATTGATGTCAGCAATCTCGATATTTGAAGACGTCCTACACACCCACCTCAGTAGTAAAATTGTCCACTCATTCGAGTGCGTGCGTTGTGATAGCCGGTACATGCGTAGGACGTTACAGGATTTCAGTGAACGTGTAGTAGCATGTGCCGCTTCATCTCTGTATCTTCACACAGAGCAGCCTAACCTTTGCAGGCAGAAGCAGAAAATCTCAAATACTGTATTCGTTAGTTCCATTGTACTTTGATTTGCGTCTCGTCGTTGTGTGCAGAGTATGGCAGGCCAGTTATCGGTCATCTGCTGACCAGGAGGTGGCCAACGTGTTCAATATCAGTCTATGCGCTGCTCTGCCGGAGGAGGAAGGCTGCAAGGACGCTGCTGTCTGCGAGCGCCTACTGGGTGGCAAAGATGTGCGTCGTGTTGGCCGCTGGAAGACGGATGTTGACGTGGAGGCTACGTCCAATGTCACCTCGAACTGGGAGTACCGCATGAGTTACAAGGCTGATTGTGCTGCGCGTCCCGACTCGGATGGTGTGGTCACCATTGAATTCTGGTGTGGCACGACCTTGGTGAGTATCTTAGAATAGTTTGAGTTTTTTTCTTCCAGTGCAGTTGCTGTTGTTGCTCTTTCTGTTCATTGTTTTCTCTTCTCTTAACACGTATTTTGTGCCCATATACATGTGTGTGCGTGTGTATGCATGTGTGTGCTTGTGTATGCATGTGTGCGCATGTATGTGCACTTGTGTGTACATGTGCGTGTGTGTGTGTGTGTGTGTATATGTGTGTTTTCATGGGGCATGACCGTGGATGTGTTTGCGTTGGTGCAGGGCGCTCCCGAGATTGTGTTCAGCGATGCCATGCAGTGCCGCCACACCATCATCTGGCGCACGTGGGCGGCGTGCCACACTAGCACCGTTCAGCGCCGGCAGCAGTACCGCGAGAGGCCATGCTATGCGTTAGATCAGAAAGGTGGCCTGATTGATCTCTCGCGCCTGGTTCACTTTAACGGAGCCACAATGGTCACGCTCGGTGACACCCTCTACTTCTACGACATGTGTCGGCGCATCAGCCGTGATCCCAATTCCAAGCAGATCCCCAAGGCGTGCGACAAGAGCACTCTGTGCTCCGCTCCCGTTTCCGACCCCATGAACGGCACGCCTCTTGCCGTCAACTCGTCGTCGCTCATGTACGATGCGAACAACAATGCCGTCTATGTGAAGTTCTCCGGCGGGCCGACCGCAAAGTGTCCGAAGGGTTTCAATGCCAGTGTTCACTTGACCTGCCCATCGAAAGAAGGAGCGGTGAGGTTTTGCTTGACTTGTGTGCTCTGGCTTTCATTGGCTTAGTGCTGTTTCTAAGTATCACCATATGCCTGCCTTTGGTCATGCTACATACATACGTAATCGCTGTGCTGCTTTCGATCTTTCGATCGTGACCCAATTTCCGCCGTGCATGGCCCATTCTCAGAGTAAAGCCATAAAGTTGCAGCCTGAGGATTGGCTATACCGAAGACTTGGTGAGGGTAGAAAGATGCTCGTGGCACAGCCACCATGGAGTATGAATGCGGTGACTAAATATTGGTTATTTGGCAGTATTTACAACAATTGAATGCCAGATCCTGATTTGTTTCTGTCCTTGTTTGTTCACTGCTTGGCCAGGAGCGTGGTGTGTCCATGACGGCTGATGGCGACTGCGTGATGGAGTTATCCTGGATAACGCAGCATGCATGCCCGCGCGAAACGCACATCAGTGAGTCGTGTGTGATGAAGCAGTCGGGCCACACCTACGACCTAAGACCACTGGTGTCGGCTGCCAAGGACACTGGTTATGTGCTGGCTACTGGAACTGGGTAGGTTTTGCGTGTGTACATGTGTGTGCGTGTGTGTGCGAGAGTTACCGATGTGGATAGTTAATGATAGATAGAGAGTGCGCGCGAGAGACAGACGGACGGACGGACAGAGCCAGAGAGAAAGACAGAGACAGGGAGAAAGACAGGGAGACAGAGAGAGACGGAGAGAGAGAGAGAGAGAGAGAGAGAGAGAGAGAGAGAGAGAGAGAGAGAGAGAGACAGAGAGAGAGACAGAGAGAGAGACAGAGAGAGAGACAGAGAGAGAGACAGAGAGAGAGACAGAGAGAGAGACAGAGAGAGACAGAGAGAGACAGAGAGAGACAGAGAGAGACAGAGAGAGACAGAGAGAGACAGAGAGAGACAGAGAGAGACAGAGAGAGACAGAGAGAGACAGAGAGAGAGAGAGAGAGAGAGAGAGAGAGAGAGAGAGAGAGAGAGAGAGAGAGAGAGAGAGAGAGAGAGAGAGAGAGAGAGAGAGAGAGAGAGAGAGAGAGAGAGAGGAAGAGAGAGAGGAAGAGAGAGAGGAAGAGAGAGAGTTTTTGAAGTTCATGTACCGTCGCATCACAAATAGTTGGTTCCGCCTCCTGAGATACATGTGAACGGCAGAGGGAGAGAGGGATTGAGAGAGAGAGAGAGAAAGAGAGAGAGAGAGAGAGAGAGAGAGAGAGAGAGAGAGAGAGAGAGAGAGAGAGAGAGAGAGAGAGAGGAAGAGAGAGAGAGGAAGAGAGAGAGAGGAAGAGAGAGAGAGGAAGAGAGAGAGGGAAGGAGGGAGGGAAGAAGAGAGAGAGAGAGAGAGAGAGAGAGAGAGAGAGAGAGAGAGAGAGAAAGAGGAAGAGAGAATGAGAATTATTGTTTGTCCGATAGAATGAGTGAACCTCACACAGCGCATATCATCACAGTGATTAACATTGTGTTTTTCGCATTCTGTGTGCGTATACTTATGCTCGGCAATATTTTCCATTGCAGCCCCAACCTGAAGTTCCAGCTAAATCCATGCAAGGCATTTACAAGCGCCAGCGGCTGTGATGACGTAACGGCGTGTCAGGTCGACAATGGGTATGTGCGCCGCTCTGCTGTTTGATTAGTATTCACTCTGAAAGCAATGCCGAATTTGCAATAATACTGTGTATCTGTTCAACTCCCTCAAACCTATGAGTATCTGTGATGTCTCCTGAGCTTAATTGCACTGACTTGTTGGGTGCCAAGTTGAACATGTATTTGACAGGGCTAGGTTTTAGCTTGTGCCTCCTATGTGGATTTGCTGTGCGGTCCGTGTCTCCTTTGTTGAAGAGCACGAAGCTAATGCAAACATGTGTTTGGTTTGCTTCTCTGTGTTCTTGTCGGGTCGGATGTCCAGGAAAGCGCATGCCATGGGCCGTTCTTTTGACCGGCAGCTGCACCTGGTGGACGGTGAGTTTGCCATGACCCTGGAGCACGGACAGCGCTGCTCCAGTCATCTGCAGCGTACTACCGTCATCCAGTTCCAGTGTAATCGCACTGCGGGCTATGGCCAGCCACACTATGTGCGCGAGGATGACTGTGTGTACATCTTTGACTGGGCGAACAACATCACGTGTACCAGTCTGGATGCTGCTCCCGCCAGTACCTCTAGCCCATCGTCATCGTCTGCAGATAGTAGTGTTGCTGATCACATGGAGAAGGGCGGCGAAGCAGCCGTGGAACAGGGCGAGGCACTCTGCCAGACTTCTCAACTTGTCAACGGCAAGCGCTTGCAGTACAACCTATCCCCGTTGACCAATGACGAGACCAACTGGCAGGTTGTGACGGGGAAGGGCGAGCGAGCATACACCTACTTCATCAATGTGTGCCGTGCTGTAGTCTCCACTGGACGTGCGGTCAACTGCTCCAGCTCGGCAGCTAGCTGTCAGATTCGCACTCATGATTTCGGCTCGCAGCCTGCCGCTTTCAGCACCGGCAAGTTCGTCAGTGCGCCATCCGTCGAAGGTGGAATGGTGACGCTGCGCTATCGCCACGGCACCAAGTGTCATCATGCTGGTGAGCGCGAGACAATCATTCGCTTTGTGTGTGCGCCCGGTGTGACGACAAGCAGTCCAGTGTTCGAGGACGAGCTGGACAACTGTACGTATGCATTCCAATGGCACACGGCGTACGCATGCCCCGAGTCCGCTCAGACCAGCGACTCGTGTCAGCTGACGGACTCGCACTCTGGCTACACGTTTGATGTGGCCAATCTGGGTATGGCATCGACCGTGATCGGCAGCGGCTCATCCACCAACTTGACCGTGGCGGCGTGCGGTGAGTCTGTGAAGTCGGTTTGCAAGAGTGATGGTTCGGTGTGCGCCTTTCCAAAGGACAAGTCTGACAGTGTAGCTGTGAAAGCAGATATGTCATCATCACTGCAGTTCAAGCACGGCCGCTTGACCAGCATCTACACTAAGGATGACACAGCCTGTTCCTCCAAGATGCGGCACGTGACTGTCGAGTACCGCTGCCCTCCCCGTCCCGATCATTTCCAGAAGGAGACCAAGGAGAATCTGCCAGTTGACGGAACCATCCACGTTGATCCGGATTCAGTGCGTGACAATGACTGCAACATGATAGTTCATTGGTACACCAACAATGTGTGTGTTGTCAGCCCCGAGCAGTGTGTTGTGCGTGACAAGTCCGGTCAAATTCAGTACGACCTCTCAGCACTCTCCGTCGCCAACATCAACGAATCCAACTGGAAGGCGGAGAGCACCAACGGCTCTCAGCTCTTCCTGATCAACATCTGCAGGCCTCTGATGGCCGTGCACGGCTGCCAGTAAGTGAGATATGCATTTCCTGATGGTCGTCATATGTGCTGTGAGTGTACACGTACGTGTTGTGAATGCTGTTCCAGCCATCTGCTCTGTTCTTACAATTGTAGAAGTTTTTTTTTAAATATTTGAACCGGCGGGCGGTGTGGAGACAATGGCCATAAAAGCAGCAATGAATGAAATAGTATCACGAACATGGCAACCAGAGTTGTGCTCCCGAACGTTTCTTGTCACAGTTTTCAATGTATTGTTATGAGCATGAGGATGGGTAAAGCAATAGTATGTATACGTTTCGAGTGAAAATAAAGAGAATGCAAAATTGCAGTTAGTCAGCGAATACTACACTAGCTTGACGTTTGAAGAAAACTAATGTGCCCATTGTACAAAGATAGCAACGCTGTGCAGGACTCTCACTGTCTCACACAATCTCTGTAAATCACACACACTCACCCATCTTACATGTGTGTGTGTGTGTGTGTGTGTGTATGTGCGCGTGCGTGCGTATGTGCGTACGTGCGCGTGTGTGCGTGTACGCACGCGTACCCATGTGCGTGTTCTTAGTCCACATTCGGCAGTTTGCAGTGTCAGGCCGGCTAAGTCGACAACTCGTCCGACCGATCGTCGTCACTACGGATCTATCATCAACCCTAACCTTGGTCTAGGTGCTCCCTCCACTACTAGTCTCAAGATCATTTTCGCCGGTGAAGTACAGATTACGTACATGAGCGCACCTCCAAAGGAGGGCTCTATGGCCACGCCGCCCAAGGGTGTCTGCAAAACGGTGATCAACTTGCACTGCAAGAAAGGCGTCACGTTCGGTCACCCTGTGTTTGTCGAAAAGCTTGCGGGCTCCTGCTCGTATGTGTTTGACTGGGAGACGTCAAAGGCCTGCAAGCTGACGGAAGAAACGTCGGGCCAGACCAAGCCAGACGTGACCACCGGCGGTGACTCATCCGGCAAACCGTCTGTCGGAACGTGTCGCGTGTCGGATGAGTCCGGCTTTGAGTTCAACATGTTTGGCCTACACAATCATACTGATGACTACCTGCTTGCTGATCCTAACAACAAGAAGGTAAACGGTGGAGAAAATGAAAGTCAATTCAGTACCTGTGCCTAGTTTGATGGGACTGGACTGGAGTTTCATGTGTGCGACAACCTTTTTGCTGCAAATATGTAGATAGCAACACGCATGGCATAGCATTTTTGTTAGGTGCTTTTCCCTGAGGGAGGGAGGGGCGGCATGATAGACTGGTTGTGTTTGCACGTTCTAATGTGTGCGTGCTTGCAGGTAAAGCTGCGCTTGAACGTTTGCGCCAGCCTGAACAAGCCCTGCGGGGACGACAAGTCTGCAGCAGCGTGCATCACCAAGGAGGACGGCACTCAAGTGACCGCTGGTGTGACGAACAGGACGCTGCGCTACTTTGATGGCACGGTGCGCCTTGAGTACCTCAATGGTGCCGAGTGCTCCACCAAAGGAGATGATGGCAAGCCGCTCAAGGGCAAGACAATCATCGAGTTCAATTGTGATCGCACCACTCACATGTACGTGCAGCTTGGACTCTACTCCAGTAGTAATCGTGTTCTGTAGCTCTGGTGCCTCTGTACTAGATGGACTGCTGCTGCTGCTGCTGCTCCCGGAGATGCCATATGAATAGGGCTTGAAAGTGCTACGTCACAGCATAGCAGCAATTTCAAAAATTCTTGGATCCAGTTTTTGTATGGATCCAAGCACATTTCAAGCGGTCTTACTCACAGCAAGGTGATATAGCCGGTGAAATAATTGACTGGGTTGGCTAATGGGGGTGGGGTGACAACTGGTGACCAAGAAAAAGTCACACCTGCATACGACGTGAGTGGGTTGCTATGCACCCACACACTGAGGCAATAGCAAAGTCACACCTTAGTGGATCCAAAAGTAGAAATCTGACGTGAACTTACTACTCCCTGGCCGTTTTGACTTCATCATTTTCAAGCCCTATAGGCAGCTGATTAGCTTGTATCGTTGATATAATGTACGTGTAGTGGTACGTATGTGTACGGTATTTTGAGTTACGTACATCTAGATGCCATACTGGCTGTTGCATTTGAACTCTACTGTTCATGTATTTTGTAGCAGTTATAAAAAAATGCTGCGCTTTGCTTCTATCTCTTTCTTAGCTCCAAGCCTGTCGTGATCAGCAGCAAGGATTCATGCGAGTTCATTGTGTCCTGGTCTACGTCGCTGGCCTGTCCGCAGCAGGCCGTGCCTTGTCGCGTGGAGTTCAACGGCTCCTTGTACGACCTATCACCGCTGCAGCTGGCCAAGGGATACTGGGATGCGGTGGTGCCGGCGGATAGCACCTACCGATACATGATCAATGTTTGCGGGGCGGTTGATGACTTCAAGCTGCTCAACAACTCCGGCAACTGCTCCAATGGCCACACATCCATCTGCCAGGTTAGCGTTTGTATTGGCATTGCTACAATGTGTTGTGTCACTGTGAGTACTGGCTCAGGAAACCACTGCATTCCTCGGCAACCTAGTCTGTGGCTGACCGTTGCATTGCATTTCAGCAGTCGGCACACGTGCTTTGACGTGCACACAGTCCCCGATGCCTGGCTGCAACGCACACTTATTTTGTAATGCATGGGCTCGTGGTGTAGAGCGATGCATATTACTGTATCATCATTAGCAATTTACAGTGTGGCGTGGAGCACTAAGCCGGAGGTGCAGATCATCATTGCTGGCTTCCAAAGCTCTTTCCCTGTGAAGACTGCTTGCAGTGTGTCACAGTTGTTCTTTGCAATAGTGGCGTCCGTAGTAGTTGTGTTATAGTGTGTCTTGGTGGGCAACTTGCGTGCTGCTTGTGCAGGTGGGAAAGCCCGCTCATGCTGGTGCTAGTGGAGTGTACAATGCAGGATCATCACAGAGCTCACCCATTGCCCTGAAGGATGGGTTGCTGGAGTTGCGCTTGTCCAATGGCGATCAATGCTATCATCATCACCAGCGTGTCCGCACTACCATCATCCAGTTTCAGTGTGACCCTATGCATACGGTAAGCCAGTGCGCCCCTGTTGTTGTTTCCCTGCAGGCTCGCTGCTATACTGCTGTTCATGCTGTTCATGCTGTTCATGCTTCCTGGTCTCTCACAGTACATGTATGCACATGTATGCATTGAAGTCAACTCAAGTCAAGCGTAATGCATCTTGCACATGTTGCGGTCAATCGATGTACATGAACCCTGCTTGAACATTCTCATGTATTCACAGCCTAAAGGTTAGGCAGTACATGTATACTAGTACACAGTCGATAGTCAATTACTCCTTGTGTTAGAAATCTTTGTTGTGGTTTGCTGTGTTTTATCCTCTGCTTCTCTCTCTCTCTCTCTCTCTCTCTCTCTCTCTCTCTCTCTCTCTCTCTCTCTCTCTCTCTCTCTCTCTCTCTCTCTCTCTCTTCCCTCTCTCTCTTTCCCTTTCCCTCTCTCCCTTTCCCTTTCTCTCTTTCCCTCTCTCTTTCTTTCTCTCTTGGCTCTAGGGTGCTCCTGAGTTCCAGGCAGAGACTGACTGTGAATACCACTTCATTTGGCGCACGCGCTATGCCTGTGCACTGCGCAACAAGAAGGGACACGACTGCACTGTGCAAGACCCGTACTTTACCCAGCACCGCTACGACCTCACACCGCTGGCCAAGCTGGGACCTCAAAAGTTCACCTACAGCAATGAGTCGACCAAGGACACGTATGAGTTCCTGCTGTCCGTGTGCTCGCCCCTGACCAGTGAGAAGTCATGTGGTGATGCTGCAGATAAGAAGGTACGTACTGCAGTTGTCTGGCGCACAGAATGATTGAAATGGTATGGCCTAGAGTGGAGTGGTGCGATTTGGTGTGTACACCGCGGTGACAGTGGCATGGTGCTGACCTATGCAGTGTGCACAAGCGCTGGACACTGTGCCTACTACTAGGACTCTAACGGCATGACACTTTACCTAATAGATAACTGCACACAAGTACACACGTAACTTGTTCTGTAAACAGCATGCGAGTGCGGCTGCTCAACTCTTAAGTTATGTGTGCCTGTAGGCGTGCTCTGATGTCAAGTGTTTGTGTGCGTACCTGTACCCTTGTCTTCTTGGTCTTGTAGACTGCTGCGTGTCAGCTGAAGGATGGCAAGGTGCTGGCATCAGCCGGTGTTGCCAATGGTGGCCTGCAGTATGTTGATGGCAACCTTGAGCTACTCTACTGGCAGTCAAAGGTGGACCTGAAGCAGCGAAAGTGCCACGGCAAGTACGTGCGCTCCACGCGTATCATCTTCATGTGTGATCGTGAGGATGGCAAGGGGGTGCGTGGTTCTGGCCCCGTCATGCGTGAGGAGATGTCCGACTGTCAGTACGTCGTGGAATGGTACACGAAGCTGGCTTGCAACCCGTCCTTCCATGAGGCGCCGTGCACTGTGTCTGGTGCAGATGGTCAGGTAGTCTCTCTCTCTCTCTCTCTCTCTCTCTCTCTCTCTCTCTCTCTCTCTCTCTCTCTCTCTCTCTCTCTCTCTCTCTCTCTCTCTCTCCTCTCTCTCTCTCTCTCTCTCTCTCTCTCTCTCTCTCTCTCTCTCTCTCTCTCTCTCTCCCTCCCTCCCTCCCTCCCTCCCTCTCTCTCTCTCTCTCTCTCTCTCTCTCTCTCTCTCTCTCTCTCTCTCTCTCTCTCTCTCTCTCTCTCTCTCTCTCTCTCACACACACACACACACACACACACACACACACACACACACACACACACACACACACACACACACACACACACACCACACACACACACACACACACACACACACACACACACACACACACACACACTCTCTCTCTCTCTCTCTCTCTCTCTCTCTCTCTCTCTCTCTCTCTCACACACTCTCTCTCACAAACCATGTACCACACACACGCACGCACGCACACACTCTCTCTCTCTCACTCTCTCTCCCTCTCTCTCTTTCTCTCTCTCTCCCCCCCCCCCCCCCACCTGTCTTCAAATCATATCCATTGAATTATGATCTCCCACCCTCCCCCACGGTAGATTGAGTTTCATGTGGATGACATGGTGTGATTGTGTCCGTATTTTCCTTGGTGCAGTTGCCTGCTGCGCCCCCTTACCAGTACCAGCTCTGTGATGGAGCAATGTCAATGAATGCAACAAGGAGATCACGAAGAAGGACGCACGCTTTTAAAATTGTCGATGTTCTTATTTTGTTCTCCTCTTACCAGGTATATGACCTGTCGCCACTGTCACTGAATCGCGGTGCTTGGCAAGCTAGCAACAAGTTGTCCGATCGCCGCTACTACTTGAGCGTGTGTGGAGAACTGAACACTGGATATGCTGGCAAGGACAAACCGTGCTATTTCAGTGCCGCTGTGTGTGCTGTTAATTCCAAACAAACCAATAGGTATGTTCTGTCAATGTCCCAATGATCAACCCATGAATGAGTGATCGTGCTATAGTCTTGGTGTGTGTGTGTGGTGGTGGGGGGCTTACGCATGCACACATGCCTGGGTAGTAGTGGGCACCTGAGAATGTTGGTATGTCTGTTGCTGCTGATGTTGCTGTGACATGGCTGAACATGGTTCTGATCACTAGCTTGTTGCTTCTTTACTGTAATGTAACTAAATTGTTGTTGTTGCTGCTGCTGTTGCTGCTGCTGCTGTTGCTGCTGCTGCTGCTGCTGCTGTTGTTGTTGTTGTTGTTGTTGTTGTTGTTGTTGTTGTTGTGCTGCTGCTGCTGCTGCTGCTGCTGCTGTCATCGTCGTCGCTGTCTTCGTCGTCATGTGACTGCTGTGCTACACCACCTGCCTACCTGCCTACCTACCTATCCTACCTACTCCAGCTATGGTCAGGTACACAAGCTGACTGTTGAGAAGAGTGCCGTAGTGGCACGCTACAGTGACGGCTCCGACTGCACCGACCCCATCACCAAGAAGGCCAGTCATTACAACACGCTGATCCGATTCTCTTGTCGCCAGGGCAGCAAGGTGCGCATGGCTATCACCACGTTGTCCAACTATCCTGTTACTTGAAATTCTGTGCTTGGGATTTACATGACATTGACACAGTTCCTCTTTTGCACCATGCCTCACATTCATTGCAGACCATCGCACATGTGTTTTGCGGTGCGGAAAAGTTGATTTTTTCCAGTCCATTCCTTCGATGTGATGAATATTGTATTCTACCGTCTTTGTGAACGTCTGTCCAGACACATGTGTGTTGAAATTTGGTTTCTGTATGCATACTATTCCTGTACAGGGCACACCAAGCCTTGTCGAGGAGTCTGGCTGCCAGTCGGTGTTTGAGTGGGCTTCGGATGCAGCATGCGGAACTCGCAATATTCCCAAGCCGCCCGTGATTGGCCCACCATCTCACGGCGAGGGTGGCGGCGGTGGTGATGCTACCGGCCCGCAGCCCGCCGTGCCCACCACCAAGCCGTTGGTGCTGCCCAGCTGCGTGGTGGAGAGCGGCAAGAAGCACACGGTGTTTGACCTGCAGGCACTGATGGGCAAGGTGTACACTCTGCAGGACAAGAGTGGCATGTCCTACAACCTCAGCGTTTGTGGAGTGTTGCCGGAAGGCAGCTGTCCAGACAAGCATGGCTCTTCGCATGTCTCAGTCTGTCAGCAGACTAACCGGAATGGTGGAAAGGATTGGGTAAGAGCGGCTTGATCAATGGCACTTCTGCTTTTGTGTAAAAATTAATTTTCCGTACCATATCTCAAGGAAAAAAGATTTCAGAGCAAACCCACTCTCTTCCCATTCACTCTGCAAACTCGAACTCGTTTCTCAATCAATTATTACAACGTTTCGGCAAAATTGCCCACATCAGGTATGCTGCAATGGTGTGCAAGTTTGCAAAGGAGCAGTTATATACTGTACATGCAATTTGTGATGCTATGATGTGCTACATCGCATCCACCGTGACATGCCCGAATCGTAAAGATAATGATAACTAAAAGAAGTGTGATACCAACAACATTTCAACAACATTTATTCCCGTAGCTATGCGCTAGCCAGGGTCCACACAGCTTTAATTCCCGTAGCTATGCAGAATACGTTACTTCAGTAACGTCTGGCGCTAGCCAGGGTCCACACAGCTTTAATTCCCGTAGCTATGCAGAAGACGTTACTTCAGTAACGTCTGGCGCTAGCCAGGGTCCACACAGCTTTAATTTGGTGTTTGTTTGTGTGTTTGTTTGTTTGTGGCACGCCTGGAGCTATCCCGTATCTGTCCCGTATCTGTCCCGTATCTGTGACTACAAAGGCTCTACAGGATTGTGTATAACAGCTGTCCACAATATTTGCGGGCTCCTGTATCTGTCCCGTACCGTACCAATATTCGTCGTATTATGTATACGACTCCCTGATGTAGAGGGAGATTTGGAAAGAAATAGGGAGACGGGGAGGAAATTAAATTAGAATAGACGCCGAATAGGTGATAGGATGCGTCAGCATAAACATACTTTGGAAGAGAGATCCCGTCGGTCCCAGGAAACGTCAGGACAGACATCCCGTCGACTCCAGAACGCCCGTGATGGGCAGAGTCAGCGCCGGTCCCAGGAAACGTCAGGACAGACATCCTGTCAACTCCAGAACGCCCGTGATCGGCAGAGTCAACGCCGGTCCCGTAGCTATGCAGAAGACGTTACTTCAGTAACTCATTGAAACGTTTTTGCAATACAATGATGTAGCTAATCAAAGGAAAAAACAATCAGTTCTAACAACATGCACGATGAGCTGGGCAACAAAGCATAGCGTAGGGCCCTGAGCTTGCAAGCTCTCTCGTTTGGTGTTTGTTTGTGTGTTTGTTTGTTTGTGTCACGCCTGGCGCTATCCGTATCTGACGGCAAAAAAGCATAGGATGTTATAAATTTTTCAATTCTCCTTTTTTTCAGGCATATCCTGGGATTCGAACCCGCACTATCGCCCTACATGCATTCCCCCATACACTTCGCATTCATACCCATTCTTCCAAGTTGCTTTACGTTATTATCTTGCGTTTGAAAGCCCTATTTGAATATTGCGGGCAGCTGTATGTGGCCAGCTGTGTTTGATGGTACGGTACGATACGGGAGACGGTGTCGTATTACCCTCGATCGTACCTGTCCCGTCCCTATCCCCTACCGTACCGTGCCATCAAAGACGGCTGGCCACAATGCATATTCAAATAGGGCTTTCAAATCCAAGATCACAATGTGAAACAACTTGGAAGAATTAGTATGTATGCGAAGTGTATCGGGGGATGCATGCAGGGCGCGTGATCGATAGTGCGGGTTCGAATCCCAGGTTATGTCTTTTAAAAAAAAGAATTTTTTAAAGAATTTATAACATCCCTATGCTTTTTTTTGTCTAGGTCATCAAGGCAAAAAAGCATAGCGTAGGGCCCTGAGCTTCCAAGCTCTCTCGTTTGGTATTTGTTTGTTTGTGTGTTTGTTTGTTTGTTTGTGTCACGCCTGGCGCTATCCGTATCTGACGGCAAAAAAGCATAGGATGTTATAAATTTTTCAATTCTCCTATTTTTTTTCAGGCATATCCTGGGATTCGAACCCGCACTATCGCCCTACATGCATTCCCCCATACACTTCGCATTCATACCCATTCTTCCAAGTTGCTTCACGTTATTATCTTGCGTTTGAAAGCCCTATTTGAATATTGCGGGCAGCTAGACGGTGTCGTATTACCCTCGATCGTACCTGTCCCGTACCTATTCCTTACCGTACCGTGCCATCAAAGACGGCTGGCCACAATGCATATTCAAATAGGGCTTTCAAATGCAAGATCACAATGTGAAACAACTTGGAAGAATTAGTATGAATGCGAAGTGTATCGGGGGATGCATGCAGGGCGCGCGATAGTGCGGGTTCGAATCCCAGGTTTTAAAAAAAGGATATTTTTTAAGAAAACATCCCTATGCTTTTTTTTGTCTAGGTCATCAAGGCAAAAAAGCATAGCGTAGGGCCCTGAGCTTCCAAGCTCTCTCGTTCAAAGATGACAACGTGGTGATCAATTCACGCAAAACCCGATATCTCCTATCTCAAGGGTTAGATAAAGTGCATTCAACCTCGTGAATAACAACCTTGCAAATAGCGACAACTTGCGGATAACAACAGTTTTCTCATGCCCGGCCGAGGGTTGTTATTCGCAAGGTAGACTGTATTATATTCTTTGTCAAGATGTTTGGTAAAAAGCATGTGCACTACAAAGACGCTTCAGGAGTTAATGTATCTCTCTCTATTTCTCTCTCTCTCTCTCCCTCTCTACCTACCTACCTACCTACCTACCTACCTACCTATCTATCTATCAATCTATCTATCTATCTATCTATCTATCTATCTATTTGTCCATCTATCCATCTATCTCTCCATCTCTCTATCTATTTCTTTCTGTGACAGGTGAATGCAGGCAGCGACGGCGGGAAGTTGTCGTATGAGAATGGTATGGTACGCCTGGTGATTGGCGATGGTACGATCTGCCATCACAACAATCAGCCACGCCGCACCGTTGTCCAGTTCTACTGCGACCATAGCAAGCCAACCGATGCCGCATTTCCACATGGCAAACCTTCGTTTGATCGCGAGGAAGACTGCGTGTACACGTTTTTCTGGGCAACCCCTCTTGCTTGCGAGAAGGAGTTAAAGTGCAGCATTTCTGACAAGAAGTCCGGTGAAGTGTTTGACCTGTCCGGCCTAGCCAAGTTTAACGACAACTGGAAGGTTGGTGATGGTCATTCTCGCACTTAGCATGTGCTTGTTCGGTGACAGTTGTTCCGTGCTGATGCCTCATTACTTATTTAGGGCAGTGCTGGAACTTGGAATGTGTTTGTGTTGGCCCTGGACCTGTAGTACCATTGCTACGGCGCATGCCGCTGACATGCAGCCCCTGCATGCTATACAGCTTGTATGCAGCGCGTCCATGCTATGCAGCTTGTATGCAGCCCATACTACCTGTAGGCTGTGCAGCCCTGCAACCCATACAGCTTAGGACTAGCATGTGCCGTTAGATGCAGTATGCATGTAGTCAATTAGTTGTCCCCGTGTCCGCTCCTTTGACTGTGCGCCCCGGCTGGAGTTTAAATTATGTATTAGTTTTCAAGTCTTGCAAAATCCCACCTGTACAATGTCACTTCTGTCCACATCTCTTTAAAAGCTTCTAAAAAAGCTTCTAAACATCTACAATGTGTGCTTGTATCTGGTTGACACCTTTTGGCAGGCTACGTCCAAGACAACGTCCGGCACATACTTGATCAACGTGTGCCGTGCGTTGACGCCATTGTCATCCAACAAGTGCCCGTTCAGTGCCTCTTCGTGTTTGATTGATGGTGATAAGCACCTGGTAAGTCTGTTTCGCCTTGCAGTGTCTCTAACCTTTTCAGTCAGTGATATGTCGTGTGCCTGTCCCGCCTTGCTCTTTCCTGGTGGTCAGGCGCAAAAGCAGCAATGGATTTGTGTGTTTTGTTAGCGTTTGTTTTCCGTCATCACACCCCAGCTAGCCGCCATGTGAATCTCTCCCTGGTCTTGTTCTTTCCTGGCTGTGAGGAGCAAAGATGGCACTGTGATTTGTTAGCTTTTTTGTTTTGTTTTCCGTCATCGCACTGTAACCGCCATGATATATTTGTGAATCTTTGTTTAAAAGCTTTCTGCCATGCATGCAGTCACAAGTGCCTGTGTGGTGATGTGAAAGTGGAAAATTATGATGTCTCGCTCCCCTTTGCTACGTACCGGTTTTGTCATTGATTTCTACTTTTTACTGGTTGTCATTCTGAAATGTATGTACGTGTGTGTGTGTGTGTGTGTGTGTGTGTGTGTGTGTGTGTGTGTGTGTGTGTGTGTGTGTGTGTGCATGCATGCATGTATGTGTGTGTGTGTACGTGTGTGTGTACGTGCGTTCATGTGTTTGGCTGAATGTTTCAGAGCTTGGGTCACATCAACTCTGGCTCTCTGACGCAGACAGCAGACGGCACCGTGCTACTGTCCTACACTGGTGGATCAAGCGGCAAGGACCAGTGCCCTGGCGGCCGCACTACCAATATCAGCTTTCACTGCGGCGACGAGGTGGGTACTGCTTCAGTGACCTACTACAAACATGTACAATGCAGTGGTGCAATGAGACATTTTTATTGCTGTTGGGGTACAGCTTAAATCCTTCTAGCTTATGTGGGATGAGTAGTGACTGGGAAAGGGAGTGTGTCAACGTTTTAATAGTTGTTGCTGCTGCTGCTGCTGCTGTGTTGTTGCTTATTTAGCACCCTGGACCAATTTTGACATCTGTAGAAGGCGGTTGCAACTACCGTTTCCAGTGGATCACACCACTGGTCTGCACTGCGGACGAGTTGAAGCATGAGGAGGACAAGAACACCGTCGTCAATGCCAAGAAGTGTGTTGTCACCGACGGTGTCAGTGGAGACTCGTTTGACTTGTCGCGCCTCTACGACGGAGATCGCAGTCACATTGTGAGTGATCGTGTCTGCTGCAATGCAAACAAGCTTTGGTGAAATCAGTTTGTTGCTTCTGAATGGTGTTTCTCTTACAGCAGTGTAGTGCACATTGTTTTCCTGCAAGCGTGCATGTCTGTATGTCTGTATGCATGCCTGCATGGCTGCATATCTGTATGGCTGCATGACTGCATGTCTGTATGCCTAGCGCCTGCATGCCTGCTTGTATGCATGCCTACATGCCTGCCTGCCTGTGTGTCGGTATGTCTGTATGTCTGCAGGTAGAGCATGCATTGTACCTGTCACTTGATTTGCCGCTGTTCTGACTAGTTTTGTTGACTGATGTTGCTGTGTGTTTGTGTATGCGACATTGTGTTTGTGTATGCGACACTGTGTTTGTGTATGCGACACTGTGTTTGTGTATGCGACACTGTGTTTGTGTATGCGACACTGTGTTTGTGCGTGTGGGTGTTGTGTGGCTGATGTGGATGTCATCTACACCATTTAGGTCAAGGGTAGCAAACGCACATACCACCTGAACCCGTGCGGTGCGGGAGTGAAGGACAGTGATGGCTGTGACAACGCCGACGTCTGCGCTAAGGCTAGTGGCGACGGCTCGGCACACTCCACTGCCGACTTGGCCAGCCGTACTGTCAGCTATCAGTACCGTACGAACACGTTGAACGTCTCTTCAACTGGTGGAAAGTGTGTCGGAGGTGAGCTACTACTGCTGCTGCTGCTGCTACTGCTGCTATGTGCTGGTGCTGATGCTGGTGCTGGTGATCAAGGCTTAGCCTGATCTGTTTGACAATCTGTAGTCAAGTGTTCATGTGCTTGACTGCATCATCTTCAGCCAGTGCAATATTCATTGCTCAGTAGTATGCTATGCATCAGCTGTGTTCCCCTTTCTATGCTATGCATTAGCTGTGTCCCCCTGTCTATGCTTGACCATACAGCACACGACAAGTGAAGGCATACGCTTGTTTGCTTGTAAATCTCATTATGAAGTCATGGCTTTGTGTTTTGTGTTTTGGTGTGTGTAGATACCAAGTGGAAGACAACAATTCTCTTTGTTTGCTCCAAGTCAGCCGGGCAAGGCGAGCCAATGTTGCTGGTAAGGATTGATTGTGGTGCTCACGCTGTCTTGTGGTGTGGTGTGCGTGCGTGTATGTGTGTGTGTGTGTGTGTTTGTGTGTGCGCGCGCGTGTGTGTGTGTGCATGTGCGTGTGTGTATGCGTGTATCTGTGTGTTAACCCTTTGAGCACGCATGACGTATTAATACGTCACGTACAGTGTCACTGCTCCCACCCATGACGTATTATTACGTCGTGAGTGTGCATAGCGTACAAATGCGATTTGCATGAACCGCGTGAGTTCAAACTATCGTAACTCGGTCAATTCTTGGCCGATTCTCACGATCGAAATATGTATCGGCAAGAGAAAACTCTCAGCTTGCGATAGAAACAATCGCCGAAGTGATACGACCCCGGGTTGTTGAGATATGCGACTTGACACGGCAAATTCAAATCGATTTTTTTGCGAACTCTGCAGAACGCGTATTTTCCATTTTCGATCATTTTCGTGCTATCTGCTGCCATGGAAACTACATTCAAATGATGGCAGCGGATCTGGGGAGTCCTCAAAAAAATTTGAGCTTGATACGAGCAAGGAGAATGAAATGGCAGCTGAGGATTTGATCTCCTGGCCGTGCTCAAGTCTGCCGAGCGTGTGCGTGAAGTTTGCCAGACTGTAGCATGGGCTTTTGGTGTCGCTCCGAGCTGAGCTTGGAACTATTTTGTTCCTCGCCTCAAGACCTTTGCAGGAAGCTCAAGATCGTGGAATTCGTCCAAAGAAAGGTAAAGTTATCGATCCTTGAACAGCTACTACTTTCATAGGAAAAACGCGATTTTTGCAGGTGTTGACGTGGGGCGGCATTCAGGTAGCGTCGTGCTCAAAAGGTTAATTTGTTCAATGGCGGTGCGAAAACATCAATGTAGCAACCTGTTTGAATTGTTGTCTGTTCACCGTTTACTTTTCTTGTTGTGTTTAGTCGGACAATGATTGCAAGTTGCTTTTCCACTGGCCAACGAAGTTTGCCTGTGGCAATATTGCCAGTGAATGCCTGCTCAAGTCATCCGCCAAGAACACCATTGACCTTACCCCGCTAGAGAGGCGCCATGGTGCGTGGCGGATCAAGGCCAGCAATGGTGACAGGTGAGCTGGAGTGGTGGAGTGGTGTGCATGTACACGTCTGTACCATAGATCACTACATCACACGCCCAGTCTTCACACCCTTCAATCTCTTGCTCTTTCTATATTTTGTTCACCTTTGGTATTAGATTCCCGCGTTCGAATCCAATATACCGGTACATGTATGTCTGTATTAGTCGAATGAACTCCTTAGTGACGACTATTCCACCGATGAATGTCACTCTAAAATGTTCGTTCTGGAAATAAAATTGAACCTTGTGCAACCTTGATGTAGCGTGACATGAATACATAGATCATATTACTTATCTCTCTATTTGAGTTTGCCTTGTACAGTAAAGGCCGAGTGTCATGTTTGTGCTGTTGCTCTTACTGTTCAGCATGTGGAAACCGATTCCTCTGTGTGGCTGTCTGTGTGGCTGTCTGTGTGGATGTGTTTGTGTTTGTTTCTCCTCAGCTTCTGGTTGAACTTGTGTGCTCCAGTCCATGAGCATGTTGACGGTATGTCCATGTATGATCTGTTTATGAAGTGATGCTGCTGCTGCATACCTTAAACGTGAAGAGTACATGATGCTCTGTCCTTTCCCATTCTACTTTGTTTGAATGTATATGTGGCACCTGCTGCTGCTGCTTGTATGAAGCCTGTGCATTCGCAACCGGCAACTGGATGTAGGACACTGATACGACCGTGCCGTTTTCTATGTGTGTTTGTGTGTGTGTGCATGTGTGTATGCTTGCACGTGTGTATGTGTGTCCATGTGCTGTACATGTTCCTACGCAGGTTGCTCGTCAGATGCGGCCGTGTGCTGGAAGACTGCCGGTAGCCGTACAGCCACATCGATTGGGGCGTCCAGCATCCGCCGCCTTCACCCAAGTAAGCATCGCCCCTGGCATGTACATGTACACAACTGCACCTTGTTGTTGTTTCATCTGCAGCTCTTGTTCTTTAAAAGTCTGACCTTTTCTAGGAGCTGTCAATTTCTTTCTTTTGCAGTGCACCATATTGGTACATACAATGTGCCGAAGACCTCGGCCACCTGTTATTATGATTAGGTGGCTTTCAGAAGGCGCACAGCTACTACCCAAGTAGTTACAGCATTCTTTTTAGAGCACCTACCTGTATGTACGAGCGAAACCTGTCAAGGCGACCGCTCTGTGAAGGCAACCACCTGTCCCAGAGGACCACCACAACCGGGACCCAGGGGTGTGATTTCAACTAAAATTATTCTGGACAAGGAGACCACCTGTACATAGCGACCATACGAGTGTTTATGGTTCCTTGGGCTTTTGCCAGGCTTCACTGTACATGTACATGTATGTGTGTTGGTAGTACAGTAACGGTGAAGTCAGATCTCGTGAATAAAGCGGAGTCGCATGCGCTGCGCAGTCCAGTGTTGGTAGAGCTGTGCTGGCCAGCCCCAGGGCCGTTACATGTGCGTGGCCAGGTTCCACTTGCCACCATGATAGTTCCACCCCCCCCCCCCCCCCCCCCCCGCTGCAAAGTTCACTTGCCAGTACCCGGGCAGTCATAACGTCCAAGGCTAGATTGTTTTATAGCATGGACGGCCCAAGTGCGTAGCCTCCCCATCAAACGTCCTGCTTTGGTTAAAACCTTCGTGTCTTTGTTACAACTTTTTCTCTGTCTTTGTTGCTGCTGCTGCTGCTGCTGCTGCTGCTGCTGCTGCTGCTGCTGCTGCTGCTGCTGCTGCTGCTGCTGCTGCTGCTGCTGTGCATGACAGGTAAGGATCACAAAGCTGCCGTAGTGGAGTATTTCAGTCATGAGCTGTGTAAGAAGGACCCATCTCGTACCTATCAAGTCAAAATCGTTGTGTCCTGTGACCCGAAGAAGACGTCATCCCAGCCTGTGTTCAAGTAGGTCTCATACAAGTACTAGACTTCGTATCTGGCTTACTTTGTTGTTGTTGTTGTTGTTGTCGTCGTCGTCGTCGTCGTCGCCGCCGTTGTTGTTGTGCTGCTGCTGCTGCTGCTGCTGCTGCTGCTGCTGCAGTTGTTTCCATTGCTGCTGCTGCTGCTGATTTTGGTGCTCATGTTGCTGATGGTGCTGGTGTGGCCACCGCTGCTATCGTCGGTGCCGTGTTGTCATGGTTATTGGCTTGCTGCTGCTGTTCCTGAGTTTCTCTGTGCATGTCTTGTCTTGATCCATCCTTAGGTCGGCTGATGACTGTGTGTTCCGCTTTGACTGGCTGTCCGTTGCAGCCTGTCCTCTTGGCGCAAAGTGAGTGTCTGCATTGGTCAAGGTGGCTAGCATGTTCCTCGTGTGCATGATGATGATGGAAGGGGTAGGGTGGGGTGGGTGTGGGGGTAGGGTGGGGTGGGTGTGGGTGTGGGGGTAGGGTGGGGTGGGGTGGGGTGGGTGTGGGGTACTGTAAACACCCTAATTTTAGCAACCGATATATTTAGCGATTTTGAATTGTTGACGTTTTAGCGACCTTTTATTTTAGCAATCGGAGTAGACAGTATTTTTGGGTAATGTGAGCAAACGGAGTACAGTGTACAGTCATGTACATGTAGATCTACAGTATGTGTACTGGTGAAGAAAGGAAAAAACTCGGAAGAAAGGTAACTGAGTTACTACACAGTAACACGGACAGGTATGCAGTGCTATGCACATGTACATGTACTTCGAAGTATGTGATAGTACCGTTCGTAAGGTAATTCGCTACCCCTATCTTCAGCGAATTTGACTGATTCTCTAAATTCGCCAAGGTCTATGTGTCGCTAAAATCAGGGGGTTTACAGTATGCTTGCAGGAGTAGTCTTAGTTTAGATCTCACTAATCCCCAGTGATGATGAGAATAGTGTGAAATCCTCTTTGCAGTATATATGCATGCATGGGCTAATGTTGCTACTTTTATTGCAATGCAGCCGCTACATGTTTGGTGGGGTCGGGGAATATTCTGTTCAGATCTTAGTACCTTTGGGAAGTCTCATGCTGGGATGTGCTGCTGCTGTTGCTGCTGTTTGCGGTTTTCAGGTCCAATGTGCAACAACGCAACAGCCGCTGTGGCTACAAGGACTCACTCAATAATTTTGTTGACCTTTCCAAGATGCTAAACCAGTAAGGAAGTGTCCCGATCAGTTCTGTTGTGATGTTGTCTGTAGCTGTGACCAGTAAGGAAGTGTCCCGATCAGTTCTGTTGTGATGTTGTCTGTAGCTGTGCTTGTACTGATATTATCGTCGTCGTTGGTGCTGGTGTTGGTGTTGTTGTTGTTGGTGCTGGTGCTGTTGCTGTTGCTGTCGCCATTACTGCCCCCATTACTGCCGCTTCTATTAATTGTTTGTTTCTTGTTTCAACTTTCTCTGTAGCCATCGTCTGCTTCACACTACTGAAGGAACGTTTCACTTGCAGCTGTGCGCTGATGAATCTCAGCGTCATCATTGCGATGCCGATGCTGCTGCTTGCCGTGGCGAGGAGGGAGCTGTAGAGACCATTGCCTCAACTGGACCCACGAGCAGAGTCTGGATTAGCTCAGGTGAGCAGGGACTGGAGACAATGCTGCTGCTGCTAGAGTTGCTGGAGCTGCTGCTAGAGTTGCTGGAGCTGCTGCTAGAGTTGCTGGAGCTGCTGCTAGAGTTGCTGGAGCTGCTGCTGCTGCTTGAGTTGTTGGAGCTGCTGCTGCTTCTTGAGTTGCTGGAGCTGCTGCTAGAGTTGCTGGAGTTGCTGCTAGAGTTGCTGGAGCTGCTGCTAGAGTTGCTGGAGCTGCTGCTAGAGTTGCTGGAGCTGCTGCTAGAGTTGCTGCTACTGCTTGAGTTGCTGGAGCTGTTGCTACGGCTAGAGTTGCTGCTGCTGCTAGAGTTGCTGGAGCTGCTGCTAGAGTTTCTGCTACTGCTAGAGTTGCTGGAACTGCTGCCGGCACAGTGTTCTGCTGCCACTGCTGTAGTTCTCATGAAGTTGTGAATGTGGTGATATTCTTGTTGTTGCTGATGTGTTGTTCCTCGTATTATATAGCTGATGGTGCTTTGTTGGAGGTGAAATCTAGCCACCCGTGTGCCGCAGACAAGACCAGGAATCACAGCATCCTTGTCAACTTCCAGTGTGACTCAATAACGGTGAGTATGGCGGGGAAGGAGGTGTGTGTGTGTGGGGGGGGGGGGGGGGGGCTTTTATTATTGCTGTGTGAAGTCCTGCTGCTCTCCTTCTTGCTATGGTGTTTGAATGCAGTTGCATGGAAAGCCGACATGTTTTCCATGCGTATGACTTGTTCTGTGTTTGCTGCATGCACAACAGAGTGTGGAGTTTGACCATAGCTCTCATCACTGCCATTACGTCTTCCTGTGGAAAACGCCAGACGTTTGCCCGTAAGTCTCACTCCTGCTCTACTGCTCTTTTTTTCTTTTCTTTTTTTGACTTGGGGACCTGTCTGATAAGTGTCTACACTGTGTTTGATTGTAGTGCTGCGTGTGTGTGGCATGATGCCATGTATGGTGTCACTCTTGACCCTTTTTCATAAAGCATGTAGCTCGGCAATGGCTGGGTGGGTCTCTCAAGAGCTCTCCATCATGGGCATGCAAGCTGCTGCACTGAGCGTTCATGCATGTTGTTACTCAGGGGAAGACCACTGAAATCAACGTCTTTCCGTTACTACACGTTTCGTGTTCAGGAACACTCTTTTGTTCGGCAAAGTGGAGAGAAACACCAATGCTGTGTGTGTGTGTGTGTGTGTGTGTGTGTGTGTGTGTGTGCGTGTGTGCGTGTGTGCGCGCGTGTGTGTGCATGTGCGTGTGTTTGCGTATGCATGTGCATTGCATAACTCTGCAGGCGTTTACCAACAGAACCAATACTGGTTACGACAGAAGCAGCAGCTGACGGGGGCGCTGGCGGTCACATTCACCAGCGGCCAGGTGGTAACGGTGGTGATACCGATGGCAATACTGGTCTCGGTGACGGCAAGGCAACTCACAAGAAGAAGTCGAGCGGCGCAAAGACGTTTGGTGTGGTCATGCTGGTCACACTAATCCTGGTGCTGCTTGTCATAGCAGTCGTCATCTACAGAAGTGATAATAGATTGTAAGTGGCAATGTGGCTCTACAGTCAGAAGTGATAATACACATTAGTTACACTCACACCTCGTTTATCCGGGCCGTCCGGCACCGGGCACTGCCCTTAACTTTGAAATATCCGTAGCTCTCTATCGCATACGTTTTGATGGGGAGAAAGGCATGTGGTGTCACTATATCCACTCAAAGTAAACAAAAGAGTAGTAATATTTCTACTAAACTCAACCGATAGTGTGCCCGTTAGACCGGAATGCCTGTAACTGTAACTTGGGTGTCCAGATAACTGACGTATGAGTGTACTGTAGACCACCGTAAGTAGCAATGTGGCTCCTGTCACTAAATGTGTTTGTGTGTACTGTAGACCACCGTAAGTAGCAATGTGGCTCCTGTCACTAAATGTGTGTTTGTGTGCACTGTAGACCACCGTAAGTAGCAATGTGGCTCCTGTCACTAAATGTGTGTTTGTGTGGCCACCTCTCTGCATGTACTTGGATGGATCATGAGGACTCCTTTGTTGAGGTATTGCATTCCCTGTGTAGCGGACTAAATGACTAGCAATGAGTGCGCAGTTAATTTTATTCATAGCTTTATTAATAATATTATTATCTCCGCGTCGCTTATTCGTATTCCATTTCTCTTCCCTTTACTTTCCTGTGCAGGGCAATGGCCAACCGGATCTTCTGTTTCTGGCGCGGGACACCACGCAGCCCATCGACGACACGCTCTTACAAGCAGGTAGCCCTGAGCGAAGAGCAAAGAGATTTGCTAAATACCGGTGACGATGATGACAACGACATGCTAGTTGGAGGTGATGACGATGAGCAGTTGCTAGCACTATGATGAGTGTGTCACTGTCACAGTTGCTAGCACTATGATGAATGTGTGTCAGTCTGTCAGTCTAGGTGACAATTAGAATGATCATGATGGTGATGATGTCGGTCGTGCTCTTGGATATGCTTTGCGGAACAGCACACGAGCCCATCATGATGGCGATATTTCTCTGCCCTGTACCCTGCTCCACGGTTTGCAGCTGCTGCTTTTGAAGCACGCGCTGCAACTTGACTCGCTTCTTTTTTTTCATTTCTAGCGGCACACTTGTTTGTCAGCTGTGCTGGACAAGGAACATTGGGCAGTGTGTTGGTGTCAGAATACACCGTTACCCTTCTTTCTTCTGCGCGTCTCTTCAGACTTCCTTTCCGACCTATGAGAACACTCCATGTGCTACTGGTGCGCGTGCGCATTGCTCTGCTGGCCAGCATGGCCGACACTGCCTGTCCAGTACATTGCTCTGCTGGCCAGCATGGCCGACACTGCCTGTCCAGTACATTGCTCTGCTGGCCAGCATAGCTGACACTGCTTGTACAGTACATTGCTCTGCTGGCCAGCATGGCTGACACTGCCTGTCCAGTACATTGCTCGGCTGGCCAGCATGGCTGACACTGCCTGTACTGTACATTGCTCTGCTGGCCAGCATGGCTGACACTGCTTGTACAGTACATTGCTCTGCTGGCCAGCATGGCTGACACTGCTTGTACAGTACATACAGTCATGTAGTTATTGTGTAATTGCCGTTAAAAGTATACTTCCTACCGGTCAGTGGATTTTGGTTTTTCTTACGTTCCTGTAGCAGTGGTAGATTTTTCTTTCGACCTGACGAGACCAGACGACGTTCCTGTAGCAGCTTAAGTTCCCCCTGGCCGTCTCCATGACAACAGCAACATAAAGCATGACAGCAACCCCAGTACGCTGTGCGACTCATTGGTAAAATTTACATCTACTTGCTGAAAAAACTCCCCTTTCTCTCTTCATATGGTTTCTCATTTAATATAGCCTGTTTCTTTTGTCCCCTTTCATATGACTTGGTTAAACATACGCATGAAAGACTATTAAATTTTCATATATTTCCCAAAGTTTGCTGGATGATCTCCACGACAGCCCGATAGAATTCAATCATTGGTATCGCATGTTTGTGTGGAGTTGGTGTCCAGTGTTTGTTGTTACTTTTCTGCAATGTTGTGCCACTAAAGTATCATACTGGCACCAAGAGTGCATGCTGCAACTGTGATCTTTGTTCCTGTATGGGCCCAGCTGTGTGGGGTGCTGCCTTCATTACATCATGCAGCTATGGCGGAAACCAGGGAGTAGTAAAATACCGGTATTTTACTACTCCTGGCGGAAATCATACACCACACTTTCCCTTTGGCTTGAAACGAACGTTCCTACGAATAGGAATTTACGCACCCAAAATAATTAGAGATCGTGTAGGTACATGTACGTACGTGTATACTCGAACATCAAACAAAACACTAAAACAGATATGCTATGCTAGCATAAGAGAGTGTGGGTTGGAGTGAATGCTGGGCACACACGCGGCAACACAAGACTTTATTATGCTGTCCCTCCAGGAAATCGAGGTTCCACAGATACAACAAATTTCGCGTTTTTAGCCCAAACCCGTGATTTTGTGCAAAATCCATGATTACCTGCGTTTTGTTGTTTTCTGCACTTGTTTTACACATTTCATGCAGTGCTTTCCATGATCATGTAGGTTATTTGCACAGTACACCTCGTACTACTGATGCGTCTAGCACATCTCAATTCTAAAATCCACCGGGAATCCACAGGAAAACTACTCAGACTACACTGTTATTATTCATTGCAAAAGAACACCGAAAGGCCAAACCGCATGGTGAAGACTAATGTCTAGACTACTGAAGGATTCTCTGAATCCTTGTGCCATTATAGAAGAGAAAATACAGAATGTGTAGTGCGCCAAAGTTAGCGTATGTACAAACATGCAATAATTACAACGCGCAATAAAAGGAGTACAAATATCCGGCAAAGGACACGAGTGGTACATGGTGTACGGTAAAGGAAGACACGTGCATGCATGAGTACCCTAGCAAAAGTGTACACACCTAACGTAGAATAAACTGATATCCCCGTGGTGCTAATCGAGTATCGTACGCTACATATTTATGCAAAGCAATATCAAATAACATTAGCATAACAGAATGCGAATAATTTAATTTCAAAACACATGGAAAATCTCCGTAAAACAAGTCGTTAAAACCGGAGGCTTATCGCAAATCACTACACTACGAGGTGGTTTGGCTTTTTTTTAACATGGTTATAAAAATGACGTTTTTTCAGTCACTTCTAGACAAGCTACGTCCAAATGAATTGTTGCAAGTGGAAGTGCTATCCTTCATGCCCGTTGTGTCCAAAAATGGGAATGATCCCACTTTGGAAAGTGTCTTGAATCATGTCCTACTTTCACAGTATTCTCAGGATTCAAATAATTGGTGTGTCATTTTTTAACAAATTAAAATGGCATCACAAACTGGGATATTCGGTCATCAATGTTCTGAAGTTGATAGATATCACTTCAAGGATTGCTAGTGGATGAAAATTAATCTGTGAACAGAGGAGTGAACTGCATTGTATGCTGCGAAAGCCGTGTTTTTGTATTTGTAACTAGTGGCTGTGTTATACGGTGGAATTGGATAGATAGCATAGCATCGCAGCGATGTTTTCGTTCTCACAGAGTGCATTCCGTGACCTACTGTTCTTCAGTACTGTCTCTAGTGATGGCAAGACGGCCTGACGTCGTCCAAAGGCCCTGCGGAAGCAATTCACTGCCCTCCTCGTCCATTCAGGGGCTCATTTTACACATTTCACACAAAATGGCAAAGCACCCACCACTAGTTATACCAACGTGGCAGGGAGAATTAAATTATATGCACCAAATTTTCTGGTCAATGTTGATCTACGATAAACTGGCTCCCATTTGCCACCACCCATGTTTCGATACAGCCATCCGGAGCGGAAACAGCCAGAAGAAAAGCAAATTTTACACATTTGTTAAAAAATGCCAAATGTTAAAAAAAGCCAAATCACCTCGTACTCCCGAGTAGATCTACTGCGCAAATAGTAATTCTACGGATGCAACAAATTTCGTAATTTGACCCAAGTCCGCAATTTTCTGCAAATAATTCCGCGAATCAGTCCTGCCAAGTTCCGCATCTTTCTGCAACTTTCGCCGCATTTTTTGTTCTTTTCTGCCACAACTCCGGCAGCTCCGTATCCAGAGAATGAACAGTCGTAAAGCCACAGGACCTGATAACATCCCCGCCCAGGCCTACAAGCACGGATGAGGCCCCATCTTTAGCCAAACTATTTACCAAGTCTCTTACGTCTGGCGATTTTCCATCGACTTACAAACTAGCAAATGTGCGGCCTATCTACAAGCGTGGAGATAAGTCAGTCCCATCCAACTATAGACCAATATCACTCCTGTCCCACATGTCTAAGCTACTGGAACATATTGTACACGACCAACTAATGTACTATTATCTATAATGCACCACCACCACTGTTACCCCTACCTGCTGAGCAATTTGCCTACCGCAGAGGCCACTCCTGCGAGGACTTGCTCCCTCCCGTGATCAACGACTGGATGCTCTCCTTGGACAAAGGTGATTATGTCGTAGCTGCCTTTCTAGACATGTCTAAGGCATTCGACACAGTTAGTCATGAAGTAATAGTTCTACTGAGTGAACTTTGTTACTTCTGGAGATCGGTGTCGGTGGTACTGCCTTGCAGTGGTTCTATAGCTACCTTACCCACAGGAAGCAACGTGTGGTCACCAAGACACAGCAAGGCCTGACATATAGCAGCAACAGGGGGTTCCGCAAGGCTCCGTCTTGGGGCCCTCTCTCTTCAATCTGTCAGTCAGAAAGCTCCCCTCTGTACCCCAGCACTGCAAGGCTCGACAGTACGTGGACGACGTCTCCCTTTACAAAGCTGGCAAGAACGTTAAACAATTGTGCAAGGAGTTGACAGAAGACATTGTGAAAGTGAAAGAGTTCTTGGCGGCCAGAGGCTTACTGCTGAATCCTTCCAAGACGCAGTTTGTCTCGTTCAGGTCAAAGTGCAAGCCCCTCGACCCGAGCGTCGCTCTACAGCTGGGTGAGGTCACAATCAACCCTAGTGCACACATTCGATACCTTGGTACGTACTCGACGAACATCTCTACATTTGGAGAGCACGTTAGGCAACTAGAGCAGAAAGTAAGTTAGTTGGAAGTAAGTAAGTTGGAAGCAAGAGTCCATAACCCGGTTATGGACTCTTGGTAATAGTTAGCCATGTTCAGAAAGGTCCGAGATCACATGACGGTAACTGCAAAGCGTGCATTTTACATTTGTTCCATTCAGACAGTACTCGAGTATGGGAGCAACTCATTTGCTCACTGCTTGTCCGTAACTCTGCATGACCGTCTAGTCCGTCTTAGTAATAGAGCTCTACGCATTGTGTTCAGTATGCCTCGTTTTTCTGACGTATCCCTTATTAATGCACGCCATCACATTCTCCCTTTGTCTGTGCGCTATCGTCTATATCTTAGTGTTTCGTGTCCTGAATCAGTTAACTACTACTCTCCTTACTGATTGCTTTTGCCTTCGTTCTACTTCTACTCGTACCAATTCCTGCACTCGCTCCCAGGTATCTTCGTCTGTGACTCTACCCAAAGTTAAAACTCGTTTCGGTCTCTTTTCAGTCTCTTTCATCGGTTCCGACCGTTGGAATGCACTCCCCGCTGCAGTCCGCTTATGCTCTCCCCTGCATCTATTCCGTAATTCAGTACTTTCATTTCTAGGGCACCCTGTAAGAAGGCCTTAGGCCTGTGGGGATTGCCCTATCAAACATTTGATAATAATAAATAATAATAATAACTTCTTGCCCAAGTTTTCGAGAATTTTTCCCAAAATTCTCGCAGGGACAGATTATGCAGCTCTTTATTTATTATTTCTCTGAAGTGGCATGCTTCTGGTAAAACGGGATGGTTCATTGGGAATGCTCAAAAATGGGTGGTGCATGTCTTGAAGCAAATAGACAGAGCATAGCGGAGCATGATCCCACCACTGTGAGGGGTCACACGAAGAGTATGAGGCAGGCAATGAGGCAAGTACATGATGCCTATGCCTCTGCTATAACAACGTCACAACAACAACAGCAGCAGTAGCCGCAGCAGCAATGGGACAGCTCAACTCTCTTTGAGGTCACGTACAGGCCATGGCGAGAAATTTAACCAGCAGCAGCAACTGTGCCGGACTGACCACTGCAATAGCAACAGCAGCAAAAACAATGCTGACAGCAGCAGTGGTGGCAGAGCAGCAGCAGCAACACTGACTGCTACATTAGATGCACTACATGTAGATGCATGTAGTAACTTTCAAATTATCGCTGGTGAAATATTGACAGAGCAGTTTCCTCAGGAATCGAATCACCAAGGTTATAGAGTTGTGGTGTAGCCTACAGAGCTGGTAACATGTATGCAGGATATGCGCGCTGCGTATGTAGCAAACTGCAGCCGCATGATTCTGAAGCCGGGAATACAGGAACCAGGTGTGTGTGTACGTGTGTGTGTGTGTGTGTGTGTGTGTGTGTGTGTGTGTGTGTGTGTGTGTGTGTGTGTATTTGCGTGCGTGCGTGAGAAGGAGAGAGAGAAATAGAGAGAGAGGGAGAGAGAGAGAGAGAGAGAGAGAGAGAGAGAGAGAGAGAGATAGAGATAGATAGAGATAGATAGATAGAGATAGATAGATAGAGATAGATAGATAGATAGAGAGAGATAGATAGATAGGTAGAGATAGATAGATAGAGAAGTAGCGGATAGATAGATAGATAGAGATAGATAGAGAGAGCTAAACTTGAGAATTGCTGCAACCCAAGAACTTCAGGTCCGTGTGCGAAAGACATTGGGCATGCGTCCCTGAATGCAGTCTGCAGGTGTTGCAGCAGCCTGGCAGCTCAGATATGATGGTGTACTGCTGCGCTCTGCCTCACTGGGCACATCTGACGATGCACTGCCGAGCTCTGCCTCACTGCGGTCACCTTCCTCACGGCGCACATCAGGTATATGTACTGCTGTACACCGGCAAGTGCAGCACTTGTGTACACGGTGCTCCACCATCTCCACTGTCCGGTTCACAAACGCCTGAACGGATCCATTATCTGGGACATCATCCTGCAGTAGCTTCTTCAGGTCCCATGCAGCACCACCAAGCTCCAGTGCCACATGAGTGTAGTCCCGGCGGACGTTTCTACGGTGATAGCCAGTCACACGGCGAGGATTCCCTGTCACGAGTACCTTCTCAAATTGGCCCACAAAACGACTGCTTCTGTAAACCACACCACCAGCATCCATGCCATACCCTTCACGCCCATTCATCAGGAAAGAGTTGTCCACAATACACTCCAACTGTGCTCCACTTTTCCGGATCAATCGCTTTAAGCCGCTCCGTGTCAGAGAAGCAGCATCTCTGTGACGATCCCTATCCTCATCAGTGACCAGAATGACGATTGGGGCAACGCTAGTTTGGCGCAAACGCAGCTCCGGAATATCCTCCAGGGCAAACCTAATGGAGTTGTAGCCATCCTCTCGTGACCCAGACGCCTGCAATGCAGCGCAGGCTTCTTCAAATCCATCCACTCCATACACTCGGTTTCCACTAGAATCCAGGATTACCCGTTGTCTGGCAACAGGATGTGTGTCATTGGGGAAATGGGACCGGCCAAAGCCAACCAAGCTATACTGGTTGGGGATACCGGGGTAGACTCCAATTCCATGTTTTCGTAAAGAATCTTCAAGGTATCTTATGGTTTCACGAAACCATGATTTTTGCACAAACGCCATACTGTCTGACTCATCTACAATAACAATGATATCAGCTGCAGACGGACCACAGCCGGGTTCAGGGCTGCTTGTGGAGGTTGCTGGAGGTCGCTCATAGAAATCTCTAGGCACCGTGTCGGAGCACTTAGCTGTGCATAACAATAAATAAACAGACAAAACGAGAATTGAAGCAGCAATATGTTGTTGCTGCTGCTGCCGCTGTTGTCGTCGTCGTCGTTGTTGTTGTTGTTGTTGTTGTTGTCGTCGTCGTTGTTGTTTCAAATCTCTATTCTTGTTATTCTCACGATGGCCTGTGGCCAAAAAGATGTGGTGGTTGTTTTAATGCTGTTGTCGTTTAAAACAACTACTTGTAAGATATTGCAACTTTTAAAAGCAGTAAAGGTGGAGTCCTGATAATTCGAATATGGCTTAATTCGAGCTTAATTAGAAGTTTTTCCAGGACCGATTTCTATCACTACGAGTCCCACATATAAATTTCTGATAATTCGAACCTCGAACTGGGTATATCCGGTTAATTAGAAGTCCGACAGATTCCACTTTAATAATAAATATATAATATTCGCGGGATCCGCGTCGGCATCGCTTGAATGTCCAGAAACACACAAACTAGCCTTGGCATCCGCAGGCCACCACTACGCCTGTTACCCTTAGTGGCGAATGCAGACCTCACAAGTGAGTCAGGGGAGAGGAGGTTAGTCTCTCAACCAATCGGGCGTGTAACGGCCCATAACCCTGTAAACTGCATTCCACTTTAATACTTAGAAAATGTGTGGGATTTGTGCTGATAATTCGAAGTCATCAAAGTGTAATTCGAAGTTCACTGTACACTGTACTGGTCAGTTCAGCTTGAATGAGCAGGCCGCGTGTGTGTGTGTGTGCCGGTCAGTTCAGTGTCCGTGAAATCTGTGTCTAAGGTGAGGGTCCATAGCGCAACTCTGCGTGACCATGAGAGCATTTTGACATACATATTGTGCTGTGGGGTCATGTTTGGATAATTAGAATGTCCGAATCAGTACAAGTTTTTTGCTGGCATTTCGAGGTTTGAATTATCAGGATTCCATCTGTAGTATGTGCTGAGGGAGTGGCACTTTATCGGGCGTTTGTTGAGTGGAAGGCGTGGCATGCTTCTTGTGTTCTCGGGACGGCAGTTGTGAATTAGTCAAGTGTCAGGTCAGTCACCAGGAAGAGTGAGCTCCAGTGTTTGGAGCATCTACCTTCTTTCTTAAAAGAATACTTGTGTAATAATTACGTGATGGGCATAGATACCATTATTTTGGTATGGCTCAAACAAGAGCATGATTCAGATTAGGCAAGTGTGTGTGTGTGTGTGTGTTGGATTGTGTTGCAGTGAAATCCAAGCATCACATTACCCGGCGCCTGTCAGGTGCCAAAGAGTTGTAGTCTTGGGTTGCACGACTTTACAGGCAGATCATGTGTGATTACAGTACCTTCTGCACAACGCCTGCCTGTTGCACCCAACGCTGTGTGCTACCGGGTGCATATATCTCTGATGCAAGAAGGTTGGATTTACAGCATTTTTGTTGCAACAAACCTCCACGGAGACAGTGATGTGCGGTAAAGTTAGTACCACAAGAGCGACCCACCGCCTCCGCCGCCACCGCCACCACCACCACAACCACCTCCCTTTCGGGGTCTTATTTCGGATGTGGGGTCCTGTGTGTAGGTCATACAATGTGTACCTTGTACACACACTGCACTCTGTGAAGTCATTCCAGTCAATTCATCCTCGGACTCAGGTGATCTTGAAGAGCGGATGCGAGATCCACACAAGAACATGCTAAGCGTGACCTAATTACTACACTAAAAGGTTCTCACACCGTACAAACTGAGTTGCACTCTGCCATGCAACTTTCCTTGCTCTGGCTGTAAAATCAAGGCTCTCATAATATACTTCAAAATTGCCAGACCCCATGTTCAGCGAATCACTGTAATCAAAGAAGAAGAGCGGCAGGCTTCACGTTCTTATGTAATAAAGCATGTACATTTCGTCTTGTTGCTTCCAGGTTTGGCAGAATTGTCGGCAGATTGACTTGACATGGCTTATCTACATTAGGGTAGTACATACACTTCTTTCAAAGTATCTTACGTTCACATGTGGGTGGTCGATGTGTGGTCCAGCTACCGCCAGCCGTGCAAAATGCACTTGTGCTTCCAACCAAGATATAAGGCTTATCACACGTCCATGCCACCTGTAGTGCCAACAGAGCAACCAATAATCATGGTTGTGTTCAAAGTGTACTTGTACATTTGAACAAAGGGGAATCACCCCTTTTCAGCAGCAGCACAAATCAATGTACCAAAATCCACGAATGATATCACTGATGTTTGCCAACTTCACTCATACGCCCTGTATGCCGTGGAACATACCCTGTATGCCGTGGAACATACCCTGTATGCCATGGAACATACCCAGATGAAGCTAACACTGTTTAATAGGCCCTTGTTAGTCGGGCATTGGTGTCTGAGATTCGCCCTCACTCTCATCACTAGGCCAGCGAGCCACCAGTGCAGCAGGGTATGGTCAGGCATACCACCGGCAGGCTGCACTGGTGGTCCGATGCATTGCAAGCCACCAGTGCAGCAGGGTATATCCACTGCAGGCATACCCTGCAGCACGGTAGTACCCACTGCAGGCATACCCTGCAGCACGGTAGTACCCACTGCAGGCATACCCTGCAGCACGGTAGTACCCACTGCAGGCATACCCTGCAGCACGGTAGCACCCACTGCAGGCATACCAGTGCAGCACGGTAGTACCCACTGCAGGCATACCCTGCAGCACGGTAGTACCCACTGCAGGCATACCCTGCAGCACTGGTGGCCTGCACGACATGAACAAAACATTCTAATCTAGTCAGCGTGTTTCCAAACGCAATCGTATCACTTTACATGTAGACGGCTTTAAAATTTGGATGTGAGAACGTCAATGACATTGCTATACTTTACTTGATGCTTTTCTACACGTACTGGTGTATCACCCGTGACAAGATCCAGCTAGCTGTACACATCTGAATTGAAGCACTGGCATTGTGTGCAAACTGAGAATGTCATCTGCAGGAGGATGCTTGGACACATCATGCTGGTGGTCTAAAAAATCTCAATCTGCGGATACTACTCTGTACAGTCTGCCCGGTTTCACTCTTTGTTGACTCCTCAAAGCGCAGATGTATGGGGCCAGACTTGGTGTAATGAGAAGAAATTTCTCAAGCCAGAAGCCGGTTTACTACCCTCAACACTCCGCCAAGAAGTTGGATGAAACAGTAACCTATGCAGGTTGGATGGCCGGCTCCTGCAATCCTATCATCATTGGAGGTGTTGTGCACGAGACAGAGCATGCAATGATGTCATACGATGATGTCATTCGCAGAGCATCCACACCGCAACCATGGTAGCCACTCACCGTAGATCCAACTCTCAGCCCCGGTGTCCAAGTTACCGCACCGTTACGAATTGAAGGTGGTATGGGACAGGTGATGGCTACAGTGCAGAGTGCAGACAACATCAATCATACAATCCGATTCATCACATGGAATACGGCTGTGGAGCGTGTGTGCAGATGAACTTAGCTAGGTGTGCGTACAACACTGCGGATACACTGGAGTTCTGCAACATCTTTCAGTTACTACGGCCTTACACAAAACATTAGGACAAGAAACACAAAACTGGGAGTGTCCGAATTGGTAGCATGGCAACATCATTTTTAGTTTAAGTCGTCGAGTGTTGAGAAAGAGAGTCATATCTCCCTCCCCCCCCCCCCCCCCCAGGCCTGGAAACTAATAATTGACCTAGTAAAAGAAAGAATGCACTTGTTGCGAGGTGTGTGCCTTACGCTTGCAGACGGGTGGCGAAGGAAACCAATCAAACGTCCCGTTACGGCAGGTAATAGTAGCTGGTCCATCTGGCCGAAAGCCTCTATAACAACGGTATGTTGCCTGCATGCACAGGCGCACGGTAGTGTACGGGAAGTCATAGTGATGCATAAAAAAACGGGCAGACACAAACCGAACAATTTCATACACACTGTACACGAAGCCCACGATTTGTTTCCGTGAAAACTGAGTACATCCGAACACAGTCATACTCTAGACCTAGCTAGGTCTGGGGTTCCTCCCATTTTTATAGGCACAGACACGATCATTTCATGTTAGAATAACGTTTTTTCCATTGTTCCCTGTTGGGTTTTTGGCCTGGATGAGAAGGGAACAAAAATATATTTTACGAGAAGTGCCTTGTTGAGTGGATGTGCAAGATTGTGTGAATCCTTGCGGACCTATCTTTGTTTTGAAATCGTTATCCGCCTCCGACCTCTGTTATAGTTCTTCGATGTTTGAATTGTTACTTCTATTTGTGCTGTTGTCCTTGTTTTCTTGCGGGACTCACTTTTGACTTTTTTGCATGTCCGCGTGTATCATGCATTTATGTCACGTGTTTGGCAGTTTGCGCAAGTGGTTTCAAAATGTTTGAACTGCGCTCGCATGCTATTTTCTTTGGCAGTCAAGCGTGGGGGACGCTATGGTGTCATCCTTCTTGGCGGTGCATCTTCAGCTCTCCGTTCTTTGTTCTTTTTCGGTTGGTTCTTCAACGGAGTTGTGAGAACTTGCATGTCTATTGTATTACAGTCTTGGAAATGGATTGATGTCTCTTGAAATGGATTGATGTGTCTGGGGATTGATGTCTCTTGAAATGGATTGATGTCTCTTGAAATGGATTGATGTCTCTTGAAATGGATTGATGTCTCTTGAAATGGATTGATGTCTCTTGAAATGGATTGATGTCTCTTGAAATGGATTGATGTCTCTTGAAATGGATTGATGTCTCTTGAAATGGATTGATGTCTCTTGAAATGGATTGATGTCTCCGATGGTTGTTTCTCATATAAGCGGGGGTTTGCTTGGGAACCGGTGAAACAGTTGGATTCACCCATTCCTTGCCTTTGTTATTCTATAATGCTGCATGATGCGCCATTCAAGTTGAAGGCCGTGAATAGAAAATTATGACATCTGCACACATTTCGCTTGGCAGAATGGTTGGTTTACTGGTGCACGGCTGTGAAACACCCGCTCTGTCTTACACAACATCTCAGGCCCGGCGGAAGCAATTGTTCATTGGTCCGGCCAAGTTTTTTCGCCAGCACAGCACTTGCGCATGTGTGACACAACACAACGTCTCTTTGCTCATCGTAGGTCAACCATATATGACGCCTGACAAGAGCGCTTCACCACTGTCTTTTTCCCAAATTCCCGCCGAGAAAACGCGAAGGAAGTGGTTGGGTGGACTGGCACTTCTGGCACAGGTATTTTGCTGGAAGAAGCCATAGATGCTAAGCATGTACTGTAAGCTGACCAAACAGCGAGAAACATTTGAAAAACTACTTCGTTCAGTACAAGAATCTGAAGCACTCGACGAAAAACCCTCAAGACTACAAAATTAACAATGACTATGTAGAATCAAGAGTACATAAAAAAGGTTTACACACACAACAGAGGCGAAAGGCTGTGTTAGCTGTGTAAAAAAGGTTTATGTACTCTTGGTAGAATCCATCATGGCACGTGCTTTCAGGCGCGCGACTCGCGGCACGGCAGAGGCCCACAGACGTTAGGTCTACAGGCCACAGCTAGCCCTCGATCAAGCGCGCACGCGTGCACGGCAAGATCGGAGCGAGATCGCAAGTACGCGTAGATCTACGTACATGCAATCGATGATCACAACATAACGTTACTGTGTCGTAAAAAAAGATCGTCGGTGGCCGAAAAGTTGGTCCGGCCATGGCCGGACCGACCGGAGCGGCTCCGCCGGCCCTGCATCTCTGTATGCAATTCATACATTGCGCATACAGAATACTATAGCAAGCAGAATTTATAAGACTTAGTGGCGAATTCAGCAGTAATTATTAACAAAGTCGGTTACTCCTCAGGGGCATTGGAAGGCATTTTACGGCATTGGTACGGCTATCGAAAAGGTCGCAGGTTCGTGGGTCCTCCCACGGGGATTTTCCCTTGTAAATTGGGCCCAGATTGGGCCCAAATAGCCCATATTTCATTGCTTCAAAAATCACAGGATAAAAGCATAACATTATTGTTGTCCGCACCTGCCGCACCGGTTCCGACGCCCGTGCTCCAACTTCAAAGTACGTGGAGTTCACGCTGTCTGCAGACCTGCCGTGACTCAGTCAAATATCAGCCTAAGCAGGTAATTTGGCAGGAAGCATAAGCTCCACGTAGGAGCAACCAACTTGGCCGAACCGTGAGAACACTGAAGTGCTCCAGACACTATGGGCCCAAACTGCATGCAGTCCCTCTGAACCCTGCAATCCCCACCGCCAGT